>NW_023494809.1:24137151-24727151 GCF_904425465.1 Colossoma macropomum
GCGGCTAGAGGGAGGGGTGGGGGTTGGGGGGGAGGGGGGGACTGGACAAGAACAACAAAAGCAGGTTAGGGGAAAGAGAGAGGAAAGATGTTGGCACAGGGTAGTGGGGTGGAGGTGGGGGGTGGGGGTATACAAGGGCACCAGTGGACAGAGAGAAGTCTGTGTGTTGGTCAAAGTTTTGAGTTGGGGCACACCCTCTACAAGTGATCCTGGGATTAAGTGGGTGTGAAATGAGGGGATTTGAAAACCATCCCCAAAATCTCACACATAGACACCTCCACCCTCTCATCCTGGGCCAAGCTGGACCAGATGAGAGCTCATAGTTTTCGGCCCAAGTCCAAACTGGAGTCCAGGACTGAGGTTGTTCTTATCAACTCTACTTACTTATTGCAGCCTATTAAAGGGAGAACACAAGCCCTGTCCTAAGCCAGGGACAACCAGGGGGGGCACACTAAACAGTTCTAAGCTGCAAGAAGAGAGGGATCAGAAATAACTGGAGGAGGAGAGACTGAAACGAAGAATGAGAAGAAGGAAATAGTGGACTGAGAGCTGAGAAGGGTTTAGGTTTAGAGGTGTAGAGCATTGTTTATGGCAAGCAGCCTCAGCCAGCAAGGCTTTCACTGGCTCCACAGCGCCATCAGCTGGTCAAACGTGTTGGTGCCAGGCTGGGATAGAGAAAGGGACATACCTCTGGCTTGAGAGTGGACTTGCAGCAGAGTGGACATATAGGGCCTGAACGGGTGAACGCCACCGGCAGACGACGAGTTCGGTTCTGACAGGCTTGGTCCTCACACAGTAGCCAACCCTGAAAGAGACAAGAATAAAAAACGAGCATTTAAGTCGTTAAAAACGACGAATAATTCTGTCAAATTTTCCCATCAATCCCCCCCTCGGGAGCTGAGTGTTGATCATCAGTGACGCGCACTGCCCCTGGCTTTCCACTGCCTGTACCGCGTGGGGCCATGTGGGGCCTGGGACAGGTGCAGCCACCCCCCACTGGCCCTGCCTGCCTCTTCCCCTGTCATTAGAGCAGGGGCCGGGGCTAATGTGGGTAATGCCCTGCTAATGACAGAGCCCCCTCTCACCTCTCACCCCAAATAAAACGCTCACCCTCGCACCTGTCCCCCACAGCATTAGCAGCACGTCGCCCTCCCTGCCTCACTGCGGCCAAAGAGACAGAGCCGGAGCAGAGCAGGCCAGCGACACCAAGGAGACTAGAAGAGGGGAGAAACGGCTAAAGCTGAGATAGAGAAGATATGGCTGCTGTCATACGAAAACCCCAGATTAGATTTTTACATATTTTTAAACATCAGCTGGCCTTTACATTTTGAACGTCACGAATGGACCAACACAAATAATAAAAAAAAAGCAATTTTTTTTCCAAGTTGCATTAACAAATGCTACATTTTTTCCTTCTTCTATAAATCTACCATTTCAAAAATGCAAGTTTTTCGTACGACAGCAACAATATGGAACCGGTCCCTAACAAAAGTACTACTTTTCCTTTTTATTCTTTATACTTTACTTTTTTATCTCTCTACTGCAAGCTTAGGTTATCACATAGAGGGGAAAAAATTAAGAAATGGCAAAACCAGAACAGCAGCACACAGCCTTGCCCAAATCAGTGTGCTGAAATAGGCTGGTTCACACTTGTTTTTACTGTACCTATATTGCTCTAGTTGTAAACCCAAAATAACTCAGTACAAGTGCTCAGAGCATTAGTTAGCTACTAGAATGTCAGGACTCTAGGCACAGACGTACTCTTTTCAGACAAGATAAGATTAGGCTTCTTTAGGATTCAATTGTATTATTTTGGTATGATTTACAATGATTTTTAAAAATACAGAATTGTGACTGGAGGGACTACAGTACTGTGCAAAAACCATGGGCTCCTAAGCACATTGTTTAAAACCATTTATCATGAAACTAAGTCTGTTTTTAACAGTATTTGTTTATTTGCATTTATTCTAATGATATATGATGATATATCATTAGAATAAATGCAAATAAACAAATACTGTACAATGCAACGCAAGCTTCTTATTTTGAAAAAAGCAGCTGATATTGATGAGTAGCTGATCTCTTGGATGCAGATTTATTAAATCCCATAACCAATATACTAGATTTAACAAAGTATTAATTAGCCAAAGCAGGTATTGGATGATAACCACAAATAATACTGGGCTGCCTCAAGGAGAGGTCTGAAAATGGTGAAACAAACACACTGACATGCATTAAAACACTACTTATTGTATTAAATGCTACTTGTATTTAGTCTACTACTTTTTTAAAGCTAATAAGTGCTGACTGCACAGATAAATAGCTTTTAAAATTTCTTTTCTAAATAAAATTTCATGTTTTTTGAATTTTTGCACACAGTTTCCAAAACTATATTTACACAGTAGTGGAATATGGACAAAAACAACAAACCAAGATTGTGACATTTGAAAGAACCCAGAAAATTGTATACTGGCTACCAAAAAAGTGAGCGCACAATTAATTGATTACTACTACAATAAACTACAAAACTGATGCAGTGGAACCACCACCTTCAGATGAACTCATCACAACGTACCCATGCATTTTAGACTCCTAAAAGACGAGTGATTCAAAGCAGAGGTTTCTCACTTAAAGCAACACCGTAACCAAACCGTTTCCAGTATGAGGTCTTCTTGTTTACACTGCTTCTTCGGCTGTGCGCTTTACAGTCACAGCTCCATCACCGTAGAAATATTCTACCTTCACTAAACTAATGCCACTGTTGATATATCAATTCAAAAAGCCCTGGTACTTCAGCGCAGGCTATGACTGCTCTCGTCCAGATTCAGTGATGAGAATAAGGAGAAGGCAGAGACTGAAGAAAACAAAAAAAAAAGAAAAAAAAAATGACGTCACTATCCCTCATTACTTTAGATACACATACACACACACACACACACACACACACACACACACACACACACATATATGAAGCAGAAAGCAGTGATGAAACAGAAGAATGAGTATGATAAGGGTGGGAGACAATGCGAAAGCACTTCCTGCTCTTTCTCCTCCACAACTGTTAATTTGCTCCCATTTCCTGAGCTCTGATTGATTCTGGAGGGTCACTTTCAAGCTTATCGGCCTCGTATTCGGGTCCTGTTAAAGCCTGGGATGGGCCTTATCGCTCACCTGTGCTGTTAAACACGCGCACGGAACACCGGCATTGTTCATTCCTCAGAACATTATCAGAATAAACAGTTCGTTTGAATTTTTCAATTAATCTCATCTGGGTGGCATTTTGTGTGGTGGGCTGATGTTATTTGGATAATTAGCAGCGAGCCTTAGAGCTGGGGGAACACAGAGGGTGTAATTGAATCCTGACATATGTGAGCTGTTTGGTTTTCATTTTGAGGAGAGCGACGGTGTTATCACCCCTCTGTTTGCCGTACGGCCCTTTTGTGCTCCAGGAGGCCCAAGACTAAACCAACAGAACAGTTCCCATGGGCCAGGAGAGACACAGCCCAAGGTGCATTCTTGGTAAGAAAATTGACTCAAAAGTGTCAGCATTGTGAAATTGAACTAACATTCTGAATTTTATATAACTCGTCACGTTTAACTGTTTCAGATCATCCAATTATTTTTAATATAAGATAAAAGACAACAAGAGTAAACACAAAAAGCAACTTTTAAATAACCATTTCATTAATTGGAGGTAAGATTTCAAGACCTTTATCATCCATGTGAAAAACGTATTACTCCCTAAACCTTATAACTGGTTGTCCTGCACTGAGTCTTTTACATCGCTGTGGAGGAATTCTGGTCCACTCTTCTTAGCAGAATTAATTTAATTCGGCTACACTGGAGGGTTTTCGAGCATAAGCTGCTTCATCCTACTTTGACTCGGCCACTCCAAAACCTTCATTTTGTTCTTTTGAGCCATTCAGAGGTAGACTTGGTTGTGTGCTGCGGATCACTGTCCTGCTGCCTAACCCGACTGTATTTAAGCTATAGGTCACGAACGGACAGGCGGACATTCTCCTTCAGGATTTACTGATTGAGAGCAGAATTCAGGCTCCAAATAAGACAAGTTTTCCTATTTGAAGCATGAGGCAAAGCAGGCCCAGACCATCACACTACCACCACGTTTGACTGCTGGTATGATGTTCTTACAGAGGAATGCGGTGTTAGCTTTACAGCAGATGTAACGGGATGCATACCTTCCAAAAAGTTCCACCTTTGACTAATCAGTCCAGAGAATATTATCCCAAAAGTCTTGGTGGTCATCTAGATGTTTTTTGCCAAATGCGAGACAAACCTTTATGTTTATTTTGGTCAGCAGTGGTTTGTGCCTTGCAGCTCTCCCTTGGATGCCATTTTGCCATGTGTCTCTTATTATGGAAGTATACATTAATCTTAACTGAGGCAAATGAGGCCTGCAGTTCTTTACGCGATCATCTAGGTCGTTTTATAACCTCTTGGATGAGTCATTGATGAGCTCTTGGCAAAATTTTGGTAGGCTGGCCACTCCTGGGAAGATTGACCACTGTTGCAAGTTTTCTCTATTGTAGATAACGGCTCTCACTGTAGTTTGCTGGAGTCCCAGAGCTTTATCCATGGCTTTGTAACCCTTTCCAGACTGGTAATGTCAATGACTTTGCTGCATCTGTGTTTGAATCTGCTAGAACGTGGCATCATGCGCTGCTTTTTGAGACCTTCTAGTCGCTTCACATTGCCAGACTGTTCTATTTAAGTGATGTTTAGATTCAACAGGTCTGGCAGTGATCATGCCTGGGTGTGGCCAGTGAAATCGAACCCAATAGTCAACCAACTATTGGTTAACTGGTTAATTTAATAGCTAAGGGGGGACTTCCTTTTTCACATAGGACCAGGTAGGGCCAAACAGCTTTTTTTCTTCAATAAATGAAATTACTATTTAAAAGCAGCATTTTTTGTTTACTTGGGTTATCTTTGTCTAATATTAACATTAGTTTGATGATCAGAGACATATGGAAGGGGGCAAATACTTCTTCAACAGCACTATACACATCACACAGTGATACACACCAAAAAAGGCAGAAATTCGAATTACACTGTGAAATAAATTTTTCAACTCGCTCTCCTGCACTGCTCAGCGCAAACACATTCAAACAGTTTGAGCAGCAGCAGATAAGCTCTAAACACACTGGCTGTGTGGAACCATCTCACATTTCCAGGGGGACGTCAGACAAGTGATTTATAACCTCTGTTCACATCAAGTATCAAGAGGGGACACAACACCCAAGCACTTCTCCATCACAGGTTTGCTACCACGTAAGCACAGTATCAGGTTAGATACGCAGAACATAGCAAAACATCAGAAAAAGAAAGGAAAGAACCCATTAGACCAACAACGGCTGCTTTTGAATTGAAAAACTTCAATGACAGTGAAAAAGTATAACTAAAAAAATTTTGAAAATTCAACGCCGTCGCTGATTTCATGGTACTACAGCTAAATACTGTAATAATTCTAGTATGTTTATTTTATGTAAACTTTTTTATTAATTGTTGATTCTTTTTGGCTTCCAGTTTTCGGGTCAGTGTGTCCTGGATGTCGGTTTCGTTTCTCAGCCACAGACGTTCTAATAAAAATAGTCAAAATAATTAAATAAAAATGGCATAACGGGCTGACACTCAATAAGCTACTTGTTACTACACGGTTAACACAGTTACTATACACTGGTGGTTGTCTATAGGCTCTCTATAACCGGTCTAACTCGGTTTGTTTTATGATAAATGCAGTTGTTCAGTCTTCTAGAGTTGCCAGTGACACCCATGATATATTCAAGAAAAACATACTGTAACAATTTGTCATGATAATGCTATCATGTGTTGTCAGGGTGGCCAGTATATCATCAATGGTAACACCATCAACAGAGAATCAGAGAGAAACTCTTACACAAATGACAACGTATAGAACAGAGCCCACATATTAGGTGTGCATCAGGGTAGATTCTGCTTTACCCATTCTCCTGCAGAGAATTCTGAATTGCTACTGAAGGGGTAGTGGAGAAGAGGAGTGAGAGGGAAATTACCCAAAATGCCCTGTTGCTCCATTTCACTTGCTCACTGACCCACAATTCTTCATTCCAAATTAGTACTGTTAGGGTGGCTCATGGTGCTACGTAACTCAAACACACACGACATCTGAAGACTATCATTAAACACCCTGACATCGGCAATCGCTAGCACAGCCACGATGTGAAAATTAACCTCAAAGTCGAATTAGGTGCATGCAACCACATGCCATCAATTCAAGCAGCCACTGGTTTAAAAAAAAATAATAATAAAAAAAACAGAAAAAGAAAGAAAGAAAAAAAAACAACAACAACCCACATCAATACGAACAGTGTGATAAACACAAACACAAATCAAAGATGGTGCTCATTTTCCAGCCAGCGTCCTTCAGAAACCTGTGTAACCGAGACAGAAAGGAGCAGGAAAAAAAAAAGAAAACCAAAAATCAGGGAGCAGCAGAGAGAAAAAAAAACATCTAATTGAAACACTAAGAGCTGGCTTCAAGAGAGAGAGGCAGGATAAAGCCTCATAATTGCATAATTATACCAGTCGATACCTGACACAGTGAATACAGCCACTTCTGCAGACGTCAAATGAGTTCCACATAATTTAACCAAACACTGGGCAAAGCCCGAGGGCCATGGATCAGCGCAAGCCAAGGGGGGAAAAAAAAGAAAAGGGAAAACAGCTTACGCTTTCTGCTTCTCTCTCCCTCTCTTTCTCCATTACAAACCTCCACTAATGTACTAAAGTCTGTTTTTTCTGCATGGCAGTTTTATCATTAATGCTGGCATTTCATAGCTGATGTCAGCTACTGCTTCAGCAGCTACAGAGGAATTCCAACACCTGCTATATGTATATAAATAACAATAAAATAGGCAAGTACATAAAAGTCAACGTAAATTAAAGCACAAGTAAGGGGAAAAGAAAGCAATATAGGAGTACGACTGAGCAGTATGACTGTCATTATCATGATAAATTACATCACAGTATGTAACATGCTTTTCTGAGCATATCGTATATCCATATCTCACTGGCACATAGAAACACATCAGAATTGCATGTTTGTTTACAAGGAGAGCATTTGGCTTAGCACAGCATGTGAAATGTTGAATATAAATTACTGTATTCATTCATAGTTTTTGATAGTATTTTTCAAATTGGCATCCCTTTGTCTTTTCTAATTCATCTGATGTCAGAAAAAAATATTTACCATGAAATATCATGCATCATGAAAACTTTGATGTATTGTGATGTTAATATTTTTCCATATCGTCCACCTCTAAATAGGGGTTTCCAAACAGGAGCTCAAATGCAGCCAACCTCTAAGACCGATCCCTGCAGATTTCTTAAAAAAACTGAAAGCGGGTCTCCTGAAAAGAATGGAAGCTATAATATGTGATGAGCGGACACTAAATACTGAAAAAATATGTATAGCTGTTGAAGCCTCTGCTTAAACGTTAAAATGATGCGGACACTGAAATATGAATAACTTAATTGCTGTTTTGACTAGAAAATAACTTTTGCGTGGTACTGTGTAAGTCTAAGTACCTAAGCAACCTTGTTTTATCTGAGCAGTAAAGTGTGTTTAAGTGTGTAAAAACACCATATAATATTAGAATGAAAAGTAATGAATATAAATGTGGTAAAAATATACAAGACTGAAAAAAAATAAATAAATAAATAAATAAAATAAAAATCTCTTATGAGGTAGTAAAAAGAAAGTTTGGTTCCCGAACTCTCCTTGATGCCCCTAGCAACTGTCACCACAACCAGCACACCTGATTTTAATGTAAAGGATTGATGAGTAAACTAGATATTGCAAGTAAAACTGGGCTGCTAGCAGGAAAGGCTTGTGAACGGTTAAACGAACACATGGACACACAAATCACTACTTAGTGTATTAATGTTATCTGTACAAGTTGTATTGATATATACAGATGAACAGACAGACAGACAGACAGCAAGACAGACGCACACACACCTGCGATTACAGGCGGCAGTGAAAAAGACCCCGAGACAGCTTTGCTCAGGCTTTGTACTTCAGTAATCAACAGATGTACTTACAGGCCTCGGCCCAGGCACCACAGAGAAGCTGAATGGGCAAAAAAGCGTCCACTTTGTACATCTTCGCCTTAATCAAGGCTTTTCTATTCAGCAATTTGACCTTTTGTTCAAAACAGGATTATCACCCCATACTTTTAGTATATTTATTTATTTATTTGTTCCCTCTCCCCAGCCAGTTACCAGGGGCGACCCGTGCGACGAACATAATTGCAATAATTTGTTAAACGCCATGGCAACCCACATTAGAATGGGGGTAAATACGAGGGGGGCCACTCTGTGCTGCACTCTCATTTTGCCGAAGACGCCAGGAGTCAGGGAACGTATGACAAGCAAAGAAGAGCTGGGGGGGGGGAGAAGAGAGAAGCGTGTATTTGCTTTGTCTCCAAAGGGGCTGCTTTATTGATAATGGTGGTGGGCTAAAGGTGGACGTGGCAGTAATTTCGTTGGTGATTAATGCCTTACTGGTGTTCCACAGCTAAACTCAACAAACAGCTCCGACTTCCAATCTGTAACCATGTAAGCCCCTAAGTCCCCCCTCACTCCATTACACAGGCGAGCTTTCTCCCTCCATCTCCGCGAACAAACAGCTCTATTTGAGCTCTCCCCTCAGCTGAAAGGAATCCTTAATTACACAATATTACCCCTCTTCATTGCTACCAGTGTGGGAGGGGATGGCAGGGCCGTGTCGGCTGAATCTGAGCCCCGAGCTGACAGGGGTGTTAGCATTCACAGCCAGCAGCTGTTTTACACATACTGACAATGGGGGCCACAGGCACAGGGCCCACTGAGGGAGGTGGCTACATTCACACAACTAATTGATTTCTGCGCTGCACGGTGGGAGAACAACCCCCCCCACCATGAGCACTCACTCACTCCCTCTCTCGCTCTCTGCTGCCGCAGACTGGGCTCAGAGATGATGACTGCTAATGGAACATTCATAAAGCCCCAATCAGTCCCACAGAACCGGAGAGACGCTCAGCATTCCAGGACCCGACCAGCATTCCAGAACCTCCCAATAAAACTGCAGGAATATGGTTAGAAATTACAATACGATGCTCTCAAAAAAACTTCAGAAACACATTAAATGTTAGTTTAATGTAACAAGACTGCAATTTTAATGACCAATTTAAATGCAATTATTTTCTCCAGTGCTTTAGCTCAAGTCCATTTAGTCACCAGAAAGACCAGCGCGTCCATTTTTTTGGCCACCGGCTCACAAGCTCTGTATTATTACATTACATGTCCCCAGTTAAAAACTGTAATTATTTAAGACACTGTAGAATAATGTAGGATATAATTAAAATTGCAGCTCTTGTGCTTTGAAAAGTGCACTCTTCCTTAAATTGAGCCTAGTCAAAACAAGACAATTCTTCTTGTGGTGATGTGACTTCTAGAATTTGAGACAGGGAACTAAACGCTGCCCTTAGAGCAAAAAAGTCGGTTTAAATGGTTAAATGCAACATTTGATAATCATCAACAGAAACTGAGTCAAATCTGTGAGGCTTATTAAAGGCAGAAATGAGCAAGAACTGCAATCACCCAAAATTTAACCAATATGTTTGAAAATTTGTAGAATTTAAATCAAATACATGACATAAGGCTTTTTTTATTTTGTGATATGGTAAATTAGGAGGCTGCATGAAAAATGTAGACCATTTCATTTTAAAATATTATATATTATTATATGTTATTATATTTTATTTATTAAGCTAAAGCCTAACTAGTCACCAGAAGCACACATTGTCTGACACTAACAAGCCTTTCTGAGCAAAACACAGTGACTGAATTAAAAAACATGAAGTTAGAAAAGCTGTTCAAGAATTCTGTTTGAAGCTGGCCAGTGTTTACCGCTTTTGTTTTACGACAGTCGGTTATTTTAGATCCTTTCTGACAATCCTACAAGACAGCATAATTAGTCCTGTTTAATTTGAAACCTTCAATAAAAAAAAAAACGCTGGCCTACTAGTTTTTGATGGTATTTCTTTAAAAGTGGCACTGTTTATGCATTCTGCCTGTACTGCAAAAAATGGCTCACCAGATTAAAAAATTACTTCACGTAGTAACAAGCAATCGAACTAGTTTTAGTTTTATTCAACTCAAAAAATTACACTGATTCAAAGAATCATTCATTCAAAGTATTTATTTAGGTTGAACAAAACTAGTTCACTTGTTACCACATGAAGTAATTTATCTAGGTTGATTTGATGAGCCATTTTTTTTTACTGTGTATTCAACATCAGCTATTCAACCAAAAAAAAAAAAAACAGAAGAAGTAAATAGTGTAATGCACATAATTTATAACAGCATCATGAAATATTGTGAAATTATATTTTTGCCATATCGTCCACCCCATATACATGCAACCTACACATCATGCAAAAAAGAAGTCTGCAGTTAGCAGGTTTGAATGTCCATCAAATGGCTTTGGCCATCCTGTCGAAGTAGGCAGTTCTTGGCCACATTGCAAATCAGCCTATCAGACTCTGATGACAGTAATGTTAGATTTTTTGTATTTGTTCAAAGGCAAACAAAATCAATTTGCGAATTTCACGTTTTACTAGTCAGGTAGTTACATAACGAGTACTTGGTTAATCAACTGCTCATGTCCGTCCCTAATTTAAATCCTCCATCTTTTGGCTTCTGGCATGACGCTGTTTCTGTTATCAATATATATTATTCCGCACACTGTGCGTTTCGCAACACTGTACTGACCGTTCTGCAACCAAAAACTGTGTCCTGAGGCTGAGATATCTCAACATTTGAAATTCATGACAATATCTAATTCCACACGAAAACAACATATGCTCCCGTTGTATCACCCAGTCTTAGCAGATGTCCAAACCCAATACGCTGTCACTGATCCGAGCTGGAGCGCCCCACTTAACACGCGGAGTGTGATTAACCCTGTCAGTCAAACTTTCCGAAGGGGGAAATTAGACTCAAACATATCAGAGTTCTTTGCATTGGTCCAATATCTGAACACTTGTCACACAGCCAGAACCCATATTACAGCCACAGCTTTAAAGCAGAGTGGAAGTGAAGAGAAGAAAAAAATTAAACCCATTTGTGGCGCAGCGGGAGGGGGGGCAGCTGTTTGCAGGAACACTCAGAGGCGAAAGGCCGCATCTGAAATTCAATAAAGGACCGCAATAAACAAACAGCATGTGTGAGGTGAGCTCAAATTAACCTGCGTTAAGTCCTCACGGAGTGGTCAGGAACAAAGTGTCCACCACAGCGTCTGAGTCACACTCCACTGTTTCTCAAAGGCGGCAGATAAATGCAGAAAAACTAGAACTTAACAACCCTAACAAAACACTAACCATTTCAGCTATGCTGCACACCGGGCAGCAGGAGGAAGCAAACACAGCAACCTTTCTGTTACACTGGGGCTGAATGGTATTTTGTTCGTTAATTGTCATCATAATACTGGATTCTGCAATCAAAGAAGGCTGAAATTTGCAATGGAGTCTAACAAAATCACAATATTGTTTTGCTGGCGCTTTCCCAGTCCTTCATGAAATGTAACAAAGTGCGCTCAGATGCTGACGTACGTAAAAGTTTGAACATCGGCGGTCAAATTACAGGTTTTGTTGACGTTCTGAGTGAAAAATATGTTATCGCGGGAGATCACGAGTGTAGCTCCCAGTGACGCCAAAGTTATCCATGGCTGGGAGTCCAAGAAAGCATATTAGGCCTCAGCCTCTTTGGCGTGGAAGGAATGGCCCTCCCTCTGCCCCCCATCTCTCAGCCTGATGCTAGCCAACGCGGGCATCTGTTAGCTAAAGTAACAAGTTTGGCAGTTAGCCTTCTCCTCCATGCGCTTTGAGCTGACTAATGATGTTGCATTAGCGGCAGAGCTTCACGCGTCTCGGAGGAAGCATGTGCTAGCTTTCACCCTCCCAGTATGTTAGTGTCATGTGATTGGTGAGACCTTGATAGTTGACCAGGCAGTGACTAAACTGGAAGGGAAATTGGGTAAAAACACCAAACTTTAATATGTCATATTACTGCCGTGTATAATTTCAGTTTATTTACTCAGTTAAACATCTTGGAAAACAAAACATATTATGTTGCCTAAATAAAATTTTGGCCTAAAAAAGACATTAAAGGCAGAGAGGTGTAATTCCGTATAACCTTAATGAAAAGTTTTCACAAATTTAGCATTTTACTATTGTCCGATTTTTTTTTTTATTTTTCCTTTTAATGCTCCTTATACTTCCAATTAGCATATCTCAAGTTCCCGATGGCTGAATTCAGCAGATAACAAGGACATAAGGTTCAAACTCACGCTGTAGAACTTGCGGATGTGCCGCCGGATGTCCAGCAGCAGCTTGTTGCTGATTTGAACAGGATGTTCCAAGGGGCTTCCACCACAAGGGATGTGACAGCAGCGCTTCAAACTGGGCTCCGTAACGCTCCCCTGGATGAAACACAGCAACACCTTTAGAACAAATCCAGCTGTGCATTGTGTCATTTTATATTTTAAGGCATGCTGGGGCATTTAAAAACTTTTAAAGGATCCACATCCTACATCTTTATGTTTGTGTGGTTTTATGCATCAAAATCAATCATAATTCATTTTTACATGACGCTTCTACAACCTCATTTATCACTTAGAATTAAACATGCTATTTTTTACTGCACTTTTAAAACTGATATACTATGTGTAAACAACCTCTATTACAGATGCATGAAATTTCCAGTCACCGAAAACACCACTTCTGGTTTTCGACCAAAAGAATAAAAAAGAAAATCTTGGCTGGGGGAAAACAACACACACAAAAAGATTGAACAGATTTACAAGAAAGTGTTAATATTAAACAATTGAATAATTTTAGTGCGAACTGAATTTCAGTTTCTACAAGAGACATTTATAAATCCCTGTTTTGTGAAGTATCAACACCCAACACCCAAGAACTTCTCCACCACAGATCTAATACCTCTTGAAAACATGACATCCCACTTAATATGCAGAATATAGTAAAACTGCCTGCCTCAGCTTTTAAAATGACAAATCCACAAATGAAAGTGCAAAGTGTAACTGAAAAATACTGTAATTTGTAACCTTGAATTACCAACTGTTCTCTGTCAGTGAGAATAATGGATTTCACAAGTAAATACTGTAAATACTGTGATAATTTTATTAAGTTGGACGTTTTTCTTTATTGTCAGCTCAGTTTTGTCATATTGAAAGAACTGGGTTTGTTAATAATAAAAATAATATCTACAAAAATAAAACAAGAAAAAACAAAACATAAGTTTTCAGTTGGGTGTTCTAAATTTCAATTTCAGCCAAAAGTCATCATCACTGCATCACTAATTCCAACCGAACCTGCTGCTTGGTACTGCTATTTAAAAAGCTGATGTAAGATGAATAAGAAAACAGACGTAAATGCATAAAGTTTTCTTTACATTGCAAAAAAGACCTACAACAGAATGTAAGTGAAACTGGGTTCTGACTTGGGCCCTTAATAGCTTGACTGTGTTAGTATATCAGGACAATAAATGAACAAATCAAAAACGGACCCGAGTTTTGCTGGACATCCCAACAAATTGCACTGAAATGGGCTTGACACAGTCCCAAAAATCTCCAGGGTACGCAGTAAAACGGAAAAAAAAAGAAAAGAAAAAGAAAAGCGCAAAGGTGTTGCACCATTAACCTTTCAGCCACGGTCCTGGGTGACAGCAGAAGAAAAGCCCTGCGTGTTGCTCGTCTGATCTAGAGGCTTTGGCAGTGAGTTCGGGCCGCGAAAGCTTGCAGCGCTCCCGTTGAGGGACGAGGGAACCGCCGGTGATTAAACAGTGGGAGAAAAATACTGCACCTTCATATCCCTTCACTTCACAAGCCCTACAGGTCCCTACTGGAGCTGTCTGGAGCAGCCATTACATCTCAAAGAGGGCAAACCACGGTTGGGGCGGGGGTGTTAATGCGTCAGCACACTAACTTTTGCTCTCCCACAAACACACAGTGCTCTGCTTTATGACAGGGCAGAAGTGTCTAGTCGCCCGCAGTTCAGACCACCGGTAGTTGCTGTAAGCCATTAGCCTATTTATGATGTTTACTTCTATCATTGAATAGCACTTTGAGGGGAACAGTGCTTCTATGCAAATACTCTTTTCTCTTTCTGTGGCCGGCTCCAGCCAGCGAGTGTGTTTGCATTCCTGCTCTCCTCCCTCCTCTCTGCGCGGCTGCCTCTGATAAGGGAGCTCTCTGCAGCCCTGGACTGCCCGTCTGCGAGTCAAGGCTTTCCCCTTCGCTCTTCCTTTCATCCCCCCACGCTGATGCTCGGCAATACTGCGTTCCTAATTATTACACAGTCTTATCAGTGAGGCTTGGTTAGCAGTGTGTGGGGCTGTGTGTGTGTGTGTGTGTGTGTGCGCGATCAGGGTCTGAGTGCATTCGTGAGCCACAGAGACATGAGGCTACATAGCTGCTTGAACCCAAGGCTGGCTCTACACAGTGAAACTTGTTGCATGCTGTGAGTCGCCTGCAACTTGTTTAAATGTAATGTTTAAATATTTGCAGCATTTTTAATATCTTTGTATGCTTTTTACAGAAAATTGACATTTAAGCAGCCATTTAAGCAGCCAGTTCTTCGTGGACTGCATACCTCTGTAGATGTAACAAATCTTGTTTCTGTAACAAGTTTCATCCCAAACGAATGAGCGCTGTGTAAAATTAGTGGGCATCAAAACAGGAGAAAATCAATCGAGCTACATACACCATGTTAATAGCAGGCCAAGAACTGTACAAGCAGCTTTTTAGTCAGCTGTTATCCATCTTCCGTTGTATTTTCTTGTTCATTGATCCGCTGAAATCAACCGTTTGAAAGTATGATAACGCATAATCACGACGCGTTATCAGTGGTTTGCTTGACTGTTTCACAAAGTTGAGCCACCTGCAACGGCTGCGGCTGAGTTTCAGGACGCTTTGACATTGTGCATTTAGGTTCATGTAGGTTTCATGCAAACAAAGCCGCATGAAAGTTTCACCATGCAAAGCCTAAAACATACTTTCAACACATAATGCCATTCCCTTCAAACCTGATTGAAACTCATTCGTCACACCTGCAACCAGGCTTGAGTTTATTCATGATAGCATCGTGAATCGCCAATGGATCAGCCAATTTCAGCCCAGCATAACAGCCTACTATGTTACAGTAACAGTCGGCTAACTCAGCAGAGTAAGCTTTGCTCATTTTATTTCTTACAGCAAGAAGTACCAAACTATAACATGAACCACCAACAAACTATTTCAGTACCTCAAGCAATGTGGTAACACCACAGTGATGCACCAAAATGAAAATGAATGAAACCGAAAATGAAGACACACCTGGCAGAGTTACGCAGACACCATCTGTAGCCTCACTGTTAAAATGATGCCAAAATATCAAACACAGCCAAAGTGCAAAGAATAATAATACAAAAAAAATAATTCAATGATGTACGACTGTTCTTTGCAGTCGACAATGTTGGACTTCGAGCCACATTCTGCGAAGACTTTACAAATGATTTTAATAATAAAGAAAAAGAAAAACCTTATTTGGTCCCTTTACTCTCCTGCAACGGTCGGCACAGAGGCATTCTGTTCAAGCTTCAGAAGACAGAGCTGGGAAAAATAATGTACATCATTTTGGTGCTTCACTGTGGTTCTATCACACTGCTGGATGTGCTAAAATAGTTTACTGTAGAAAAGTGTCAAGAATATGCGAGAGGCTCCTCAAGTAGAGTAGCAAGCTCGGACCAGTTTTGTGGCTGTGTGTTGTTTGTGGTGATGTTTTTTTTAATCCAAATTTAAATAATTTCTTTTGGAAAGCGGCTTCCCTACCACCATAGCCAACCCCCATCAATAATTTTGCTTATTTGCTGGTGACCAGTTTTCTTAAGTAGCTAAGGCTGGACGTACACTACACTATTTTTTGTCCGATTTTCACAATTTGAAGCGATTTTCCTGGTCGGAAGCTCGATCGGAAGTGGTTGGATCCAGGCATCTACATCCAGTACTCTGTTTACAATTTCAGCTCAGCTGCCAGTTTATAGTGAAATATTTTTCCAGCTCTCACTGTAATATCACTGCTTCTCAGCCCCATATTAATCCTCAGTTTGCGCTTTCACTACACATAAAAGCACAAACAAGTCTGGTTGAGTACGTTTAGCTTTATTCGTGTCATGTGATTCCTGAGGACATCTGGGAGTTTGAGTTCTTATTCGTAGCCCAAACTGGTTATGTGTGCTATATTCTCTCTTTGTCCTGTCGTCCAGTGTGAACATGTGACAAAAAGACAAGAAATTCTGTGACAAACTGATGTTAAGTTTGTGATGCTCTCCATTTCAGAAATCTGTAAAGATTTTAAGTCTTGTAGTGTAAAACCAGTCTGAATAGTGACCTTATCTTCGCATACCAGCTAACTAAACGGCTGCTTGTTTGTGATTTGTGAGTGTTTGCTCTACTTAGTTAGTTCTGTTAGTTATTTTCTCCTGACATAATAATTATACAAATAATGTAGAAGGTGATTAAATAGCTTGAGTCATACAATATATGAAAGATTCTACCTACCTCGCTAACTAAAGAACAACTTGATGTGTTGCATGCAGGTGTTTGTAAACTGTTGCATGCAAACCATGCTTCACACTTGTAACCTGCAAATAGTTTCAGGAAAGTTTCACCATGTAAAGCCACTCCAAGGTGCTTTAATACAGGGCTTGGACAATATGCACTGAGAAAGCTGTGTGGTGCATATGGAGGTTGACCATTTATGATTTAAGAATTTACAACACGTCTGCGTGTCGGCGTGTGTCGGGGTGAGGACAGTCTCTGTGTGTGTGCGTTTGTGTGTGAATGCCTAGCAGTCCTTGCAGAGAGTCTGGGCCTTCCCCCGGTGGAGTGAGAGTTCTCAGACAGCTAGGAGGACAGAGCTCTGGGCAAGTGGGGAGTACATGTCACTTTTTATGAGTTCCAGAAAGACGAGAGAAGGCTGCGTGCAGCTCTGTGCGAGTGAGCGCCTGAGGAACTCTTAATTAGGAGCAGATAACACTCCCCTCCCTTGCCCCTCTGACCTCGACATGGAATAAAACTCCTGTCCCATGAGCTACAGGACATGACTAAGCAGCTATGCCAACCAAAACTCACCCCAACCCCATCCACTACTGCCAAGTAGCTAAAAATAAGGGAGCAGCCTTACACATTAATAGGCTGGCCACTGCCTCCACGAGGTAATAATCACCTGCACTCCTAAAATTTATTGTTACTTGTCATTACACGATATTTAACTTGTAGATGAGATGAGATGAAGCGGAATAGTGAGAAACACAGCTGCAATGCCACAGCTAACATGTTTGCACGACTGATGAAGCTAGGTATGTGTGTGTGTGTCTGTGTATGCGTGTTATTCATATAACAACGATATATTGTACAGCGGATAAAATCAGTACAGCAGAAATAACACCAATGAAGCACTGATGTTGGCTCCCATTAAACATTGAGATAAAAGTTATAAGGTTATTTATAAGTGGCTTGTTTTGTATTTGCATTATTCAAGACCGAGTTTCTGCTGTTTGAGTTGAAGTTTGACAACAGGGAACTGAATCACATGTGAGCACTGAATTCGATTTGATAATATTCCGATCTGTCAAGTTACCTGAATAATATTTACCTCCTAAAAATCTGTATCAGTAACTACGGTCAGCTCGATATGAAATTCAGTCACTCACCGCTCCCTCGAAGACACTGTCATAGATGTTTTCTGTGCCGCAGTCAGGGCAGGAGAAGGAGAACCTCTCACAGTCCCGGTAGCGTTCTTCATCTGTGAGCTGTGGCGGGACGCCAAGGAGACCATCAGCTTCCTCCTCTCGCTGCTGCCGCTGCTGAGCCCGGAACTGCCCTGGATCCAGCCCTAAATATATAAATAACATATACACAACCAAATTGCTTAAATACTCACAAAACTGAAATTGCGCACACTGTAGCAATTACAGACTGTATAAATATTCAGACACTATTTTATATATAGAGCGACTTTTTGTTGTTCGCACCTTGAAACAAAAACAAAAAACAAACAGGCAGAAGTCCAGAAAGTGATTCTTGCTCTTCGCAACATCGGCAGTTGGTGATACTGGGTGAGCCACTTCCCATTTTGGAAACGCAAAAGAAGCCCAGATATTTTCAACACCTCACTCAAGAGCTGAGACTTTATGAGTGCTCTCCCAGACAGCTTGGATGCCTTTAAATCAGTTTGAGCTTCTTTTGCAGATGGTAGCACCATGTAAGACGAACCAGAACCGACATTTTTTTTTAGTTCTAGTTGCTGGAACACAGCCGATCTGTCATCTTGGTTGATGCCATGACAACAGCAAAGACAACGGTCACTGGCCGTGTGCGTTCATGTGACTTGCGATGGCCAGAAATTGCGTTCAGGGCACAAGAAATCATTGGTTATACATGTGTTTGAATTAATTTATTAATGCCTGCGCGCACTGTACGGATATATCGTGCTCGGTGTGTAAAGGCGTTGACCCTCAGAAAGCACACTGGAAGGTGCATCCACTCCAGCAGAATGGACCTTTAAAATGAACAGAGAACTCATTGCAAAAAGCCTGCCACATCACACAAATGAGCAACAGGAACCTGAGAGATGAACATATGACATATGTATGTATATATTATGTATATACATCTACATGTATTGACTTTGCCAGTCTTTAAAAGCTTCTTATTTTTTGGCTATGTCACTGTGCAGCAGCAGGAGAGGCATTATATAAAACAATTATATCATGTTTTACATCCCCCTCCCTCTACGCCCATCTATCACTGAGCAACAACACCCTGCTAGCTCAGACACCTTTCCGATAAAGTATGCCAGCCAGAAATCTGTCAAGGTATGGAGGAAAATGGGTTTCCAATTCACACTGAACAGGGACAGAAATAAGGACTGGAAACAAAACACAAAGGGGATGGGTGCAGATTTAAAAAAATAAATAAAAAAATAAATAAATTAAAAAATAACAACACAAAGCTATCCAAATTGTACCAGGCAGCTGAGATCATCAAATCATTAAGAGGTGGCAGCTGAATATCCATTTAATCTTCCCAGGTGACACTGAACACTATTAGAGCATGGAAAAACAGCCGACATCCCCCTGAGTAATTTGGCTAAGTGAATAAGTGAGTAAATAAATAAGTGTTGACTGCGAGGCTACAGGGATTAACCAGCGGCCCCAGAGCTCCCAGCCCCACAGGCCTACAGGCCCGGGAGCTGCTGCCATCTTCAGGAAGACATGCACAGACCCTCATTCCAGGGTCAAACCACATCAAAGAGTAGCCGAATACAGTGGAAGGGACGCTGTCTGGCACACAGGCAAGAGACTGCTGTGTTGATTTAGTGCTTTATCAGTACATGCAATGACCTGATCTTTAACTTAACCAGAATAAATTACTGTTTTAATGAGGGGCAGCATGACGATAACATTATCCTCATCAATCATGCCATGTTATGTACAAATATGCTTTTCTGGACATAGAGAGCACTGAAAACAGCATGTTTTACTACAAACAGCATAATTAAGCCTGTTTAATTGGATTTACTGCACTGAAGTACAAGAGACATTACATACAACTGATGTATTCAAAGTTTTTCAAAGTATTTTCTTTGAAAGTTAATCTTGCTCTTGAGGGCACAGAATATACACGTACAAGTTATGTTCTGTGAATAACTTGTTAAATGTCCAAAAATTCGGCCAATGTATTTTGCTAATACTCACTCGACGTAAACTGGGGTAGTTCTAATCTTGTATAATAAAAGTTAGAAAATGTTTTTAGTGAACAGACACAGTAGGGTCTTCAATGCCACCTAAATATGGGAAGCTTGCTTCACTCATTTCTCCATGCTTGTGCTGTTGTGTTTAACTATAGTATGTCTCTACTCTTTACTATCCACTGCCATTTTGTTAATACATCTATACATATTGTCACTTTGTTTATACACCCACGCATATTGCACAACTATTAAATATGTTTAATATCGTTTACAGTGTATAGTAACTCGGTTCATCCATCCACCGGATACGACATGCACCACTGCACTGTCACCTGCATAATATTTATGCGATTTTACTTATTTTCGTACTGCATATTATATGGTCATTATTAATTATTTATTACATTATTTCTACTATTTATGCATCTGCATAATAGCATACGACAATACTTTTACTCTTGTTTTGCTCTTTACTGTGCTTTGTGCTGCTGTAACAGACGACTTTCCCTCTGGGATTAATACAGCGATCTATCTATCTACCTGTCTAGTCCTGCTTCAGTGTTGCAGCAGGCTGGGAGCTGTGGACTGGCTGCCAATCAGTCAAGCTCATTAGAAAATTAGGACCACACTCAGACAGTTCTCAGATAGTCTGATAGGTGACTTTTAAGCAGTATTTTATATTTCTAGATTGTTTTTTATTTTTTTTGTTCTGAGACTTTAAACGTGGCACCACCAGCTCTATTGTGTCTCCTCTAACTTTTCAAATCTCTGAAACACTAAATATCATAATACATATCGAGCACTGCGAAAATGTCATATTTGCTATAGCTTAGCCTACTAAGAACAGACTACAGAAAATACAGCACTCTTCATCCCTGCCAAGCTACTGTTTGTTGCCTATTAACTATTAACTGTTCTGAAGCCAATTAGTAGGTCAGGTCAATTGGCTGGCACTGACATCTATTATATAGATAGATTATATATTATCATTTTTTAAATATTCTATACTATTGACATGAAACATACGGTCATGCTGACAGATTGACACTACAGAAAGCACTGACTTATACTGTTTTGATGCACCGCAAAAGAAGAAATCTCTTGGAACTTTATGGAGGTTCCGAGAGGAAACCAAAGAAGGTGGGTCATCCAGTAAATTAATTGAGCAATTGTAAATAGATAAATCAATTACAGAAATAATCATTAGCTATAGCCCTATTAAACAGTCCAAAGAGGAAGCTCACCTAACCACGTGGCAATCAGCACACCATCAATGCCTTCGATGGGCTCACAGATGCGGCCCACCACAGGATGCACCTGCTGGGAGAGGTAGTACTGGGTGTCCAGGGTCAGTCCGGGCTGCTTCTGGAGCTGTTCTGGAGCATAGGCCCTCTGGCTGGCCCCAAGGTTCGAACCGTCCTACCAAACCAAAGGAAGGGAGGAGTTACGAAGGTGTGAAAATGTTAAGCACGGGTGTTAATAGAGGTCAGATACTGTATAGATATGTTTAAAAAGACTGGGAGAAATCCTTGAGAAGCACCTGACAGATGACGTAGGATATGGTATCGCCTGCTTTAACCTTCCTTCCTCCTTGAGAGTTGATCCACAGGGCCACATGCACATGAGGGAGACTCTTCTTATCTGGGTAGTCCTGTGGATCCTTCGTCAGGGCCTGAAGGTGCACATATTCGAGGGTAAACACATTGTTTTCTGCTATAAGTGAGCAGAACTCCTCAAGATGTTTCTTCATTCTGTATTTTTCGTCAACTTTATTCTGTTTATTCTATTTAAATCATTTAATTCTGCTTAATTTTTACACCACTCAAAAGTGTCAAGTGAACCTGACATTGTGTAAACATTTAATGATAAATGGACCAGTAGAACAGTCCAAATAATAGATAGATAGAATAAATAAATAAATAAATGGTCCAATGGAATAAACTTTAGTTAAATTAATGTACATTAAAAGTTATGAATATTTTTCTTCTCTTATAAAGTTAACACTGGCGACACAAGGTTTTATGACAACGACTGCGACAATCTGCATTCTCTGTACGCAGATTTAATAAATAATTTAAAAATAAATCTAATTGCAGCACAACTAGAATTGTGAAGAACACTCTTAAAAGTGACTAGCATCTCACCTTGTGGATCTCAAACATGTTTATTGGGATGCTGCCACTGGCCACCTTCTCCCCCACCTCTATAAGGTGCTGCTGGATGTTCTCCAGTATGGTGTCCCGATTCTGGTCTGACAGAATCTGACCAATCACGTAGCTGAAGAGGAAATGAGTAAGAGTTAAGCAATCTGAGGCAGGATTATGGCCGATGAGATGAATTAACTCTGAAAGACGACAACAAAGCTGTCAGCAGTGAGTGCCACAAATGGCACAGGCTACCAAGAGCCGGTCATTATTCCACAAGGAGGGGCACAACACGAGGTAATAAACACTGATTTAACTGGTGAAGGTTAAGACACAAGTGCTGCAAAAACATAAGGTAATACAAAAAAACATAAATGAATTCTTGCTAGACACCGACTTGCCACACTCCTTGGCGAGGTCACACCAGTCCCTGCGCACGATGTCCAGGCCTTTGAACTCCTGCTTGGTGGTGTAGCGGCCATCTCCCAGCTGCTCCACCGTCAGCGCAGCATACTTTTTCTTCTTCAGCAACAGCAGAGACTTAAAGACGCCATCAATGTCTATCTCCAGAAGCTTATACAGCTTATTCACCTCACTTTTCACCTAAACAGAGACATATACACAGATGACATAAGCACAGGACTACCCTCATTGGTTTTAAAGCCTTCTAGCCCATACGATCATATCATAAATAAATAAACAAATAGATAGATAGATAGATAGATAGATGATATGTAGCAGAGAATACATTAGTGATAATTGAAAAAATGTAATGTTTTTTTCCTCCCCTCACGCTCATACACTGAAGACTGTATGCTTGTTTTGTATTAATGCTTACCTAAAAGTTCACAGTACAAGTACGAAAAATATAAGAATAATGAGTACATTATTAATGCTGGAGATCCCTGATGAGAATTATATTACAGGTCTAATTCACTCTGAGTGCTGGTCAGAGCCAAGGAGTCAGAGGCATAGAACAGATACACACATACAGCCCAACAACAACTTAATGAGTATTTAACAGCACTAAAACATGAAGCGGCTCTGCACATATGTACCCAAAATGCGAATAACTAAGTGCTTATAATAGTAGCTACAAAGTAATAATTTACTACAAACACAAACTGAACCATATCTGTGAAAGTGAAGTGTGCAGCTAAAAAAGGATCATACATGCCTTAAAATAAGAAAGGACACTCACATCACGCACATAGACAACAGCACACAAACGAAATTAATGAATTTCACTCAGAGCTCCGTATTTCCTCAATGTGCAGACAGGACCAGACAGAAACAAGACTCGAGGAGACCAGAGGCCTTTTTCCTCAAGACAATGTTTAATACAAGTAATAACAACAACAACGAGCTACACTGTACCTCTACGAACACAGCATCTACGTGCTGGACGCTGTAAAATGTCAAGCTCTCAGCCTTGAATGCAGTCTCTATTTCATTCATGCAAACACGCATCGAGTAAAAGGAAATTCATAAGTATCGATACTGTCACCACTGCGTCGACACGTGTATGGCCACAAGCTTATCCACGATATACTGGCGTATCAATATTCAACAAAGGCCTAGCAGGGACTGAGCAAAAATGTGGACTCTCCGGAGGCCCAGAGGACCGGTTTGGGAACCAATGACATGGAATATGAGGCAGCTAGCATTAGCAGCTAGCATCTTTAGAGTATTAACCTGCCTTATGGCATATACAGATTACAATGTGAACTTAAAAAGCAATAAAATCAGTTTTGGTCTCAACTAGGCTAGTGAGACTATGTGTAATACCCCAGTGTCAGATTGCGCTCCCTAGCCATTACTGGTTGATGACAGCAGCATCAATGGGGCACGGTGACCGGTAGACGAGAGCCGCCAAGACGCTCTGTGCATGGGAGGCCTAGATTTGGTGAGTCCTTTCATGGTTTAAAAAAGAAAAAAAAATGGAAAAAAAAAGGAAAAAAAAAAGAAAAAAGGAAGAAAAGAAAAGTGCTGCTTTGCACTGCTATAGAATGTTTTTAATACAGACAACGTTAGGGCTGATATAGAATATGGACTACTGATTATGAGATAAATATAATTTCTTTTTTGTGCTTTTCAAAAAGCCACAGGTAGCATGTTTTTTTTTTATTTAAATCACGATGGCCATCACGAAAGATGTACATCAATCTATACTCGATTTACAATACTATTGTCAATTGGCTCAAGCCTGGGCTTTAGTGATAATTATCAGTAATTTTTATCTGTTCAGAAATAAAATTTGTGTATTCCCACTAAAAAAGATGCAACAGTTGCTCATCCAGCTCTAACAGCACATAAGGTGGATTGTCCTGAAGTGCTGTCCACCAAGCCGGGCACACTGATCACTCCTCCTGCCTGATCTTACCTTGTTGCCCAGTTTCATGACCTCCTCCAGATTAGAGCTGTTGGTGTTGATCATGATGGAGTCAGTGTCACCGTAGATAACATCCAGATTCATCTGCAGCAAGACAGGCGCAGTTAACAGACACAAACATTTCCTCAGATGAGCCAACATATTTGAGCACAGCAGCACAGAGTGATACGTCAGAGAATCTATTCTCACTCACCTTCTGTACCATGTCTTTGGTGTGCATTAGGATCTGAAAAGGAAAGAAAAACAACGAAGATCATTCGCCAAGACCCAACAATAGGAAACAGAATAATTGGTTCAATAAAACACATATATAATTCCATTTTCAAAGGGTCTCAGTAGCGGATCTAACAATTCAGCTTACTAAAGGAACCATTTCATGACCACGAACATACTGGACAAACTGTTAAACAGACAATGCAATGAAACCAGCGTCCATAGGCAAACACACACTCGCTCAAAAACAGGCATAGTGACACGCACAACACACAAAGAATTTAATTAGCAAATCTATTCAGTAATTCAACACTTAGCAATGGGGGAAAGAAAAAGCCTTGGTGATTTGCTTTTAAATGGAGGATAATTGGCTAAGAGGGCTATTAGCAGCACTGAAATGTGGCTCCAAACCCACACACCAGCCGAGTCATAATAACGCCTAATGGCCTTAATCACCGGTGGCCTGCATAACAGAGAGAGTGAGCGTGCGACAGAGAGAGAGGGAGAAAGAGAGGGAGAGGGAGAAAGAGAGGGAGAGAGAAAGAAGGGAGGGGAGGGGTGTCCAGCTGTAGACTGAGATCTACGTAGTTTGCAGCTGTCAGAGAAAGAAAATGGGAGAGAGAGAGAGAGAGAGATAGAAAGACGGCAAGAAGGTGGTCAAATGTGAACCGCTGGAAAGGGAACAGAGATGCACTGGAAGACTAAAGAGCCACGATTCAGTAGGGCTGACCATCTATTATATTACCATAGATTAGTATTGGAATTATTGTGACGATTAACGATCAAGATTCAAAGAATACAAAGGGACTTCATGTGGAATTATCTATTTCATTGAGTTTAATTATGCAAATACAAGTCATATCCAAATATTGTTTTTCCAGGGTTTTTGGTTAATTTGTAAATCTGTGGCTTAACATAAGGTCAAACAGTCATTATGTATAAGATTTGACAGACCTCTCCTTTTGAGACCTCACATCTATTATAGCCCAGCCTATTAAAAAAAAACTGCCCTGTGTTTGTGTTCTTCTGGCTCCACAATGGTGTGTAGTGCTCGGACACCGATGAACACTTTGTATGTTATTTGTAGACAGTTGTTAGCTCTCATTGCGGTTACAGTCCACAGAAACACGTTTCACATCCATTTAAGGTGGAAATTAAATGGAAGCTCACTGTCTTGGTTGCTAACAATGATCACGTGCAAATTAACCTTTTCTCACAGTGTTCAGCTCATGAAACATGGCTCTTTTCACGTTTTGGTAATGTTATCTTAGTCCTGATTGGCAAATAAAAATTATAAACTGTACCTATGCATTGGCTAAATAATGTAAACTATTGGGCCCAATCCCATTTCACCCCTCATCCCTACCACTTAGCCCACAGCCCTCCGTTTTGCGCGTTCATGCCTAGAGGTAGGGTGTCCCGATTTTGTTGAGATAGAGAGGTAGGGTGAAGTGTTAGGGCTACATGGCCCTCCAAACGGACGTTTTTCAGAGGCACACTCCAAACAAGTGCTATGAGACAAAAACTAAAACCAGCAGGATGGCTGCGCGAGCGACCAAAGCCACAAATTTGAGTATCTTCACCGTTAAAATTCCGATAACCATTGTATCATTTTAATGTATTATGGTCCTTTTCTTCATAACAAGTAGAAAAATCGCTAATGGTACGCTGATACCTTGGTAGCTATCTAGCTAAATTTTGTGTTCCACCTTAAATAGTCCAGCAGTACCGACACCTGAAGCGCCAGAATGTAACTGCTGCTCCATTCAAGGTGGAATGGGAAAATCTGAACAAGAAGCTGCTGAATAACTGACTTCAGCTTCACATCACTGAAGAATTAGGGGTGGGTGATAATTAATTGTCATCCGCCCTCTTTGAAAGCATATGATTCCCTAAATTTACCTATAGACCAGCAGCTTCAGACTGCAAACTGGCAGGGTCGCCTACAGAGCAGCGTTAGTAGCCTGTTAATGAAGTAATGTCCTTTTTATTTGAGGGTCCCATTTCTTAGGGAAGATTTCAACCACTACCTCTTGTAACTCAGTTCAAAGGGTCAAGGTCACACTCGAAAACAAAGGGTGGGGTAAAAATAAGAAATGGGATTAGGCCTTGCTGTGCTGTGTCTGGACGAGAGGAGAGTTTCTTACTTCGAATTCTCTGCTAGGAGCATTTAAAACAGCAAATAAAGGCGTCGAATTTGCGCGTATGATGTATTATCATGTAAACTGCTAACCAACCACAGCTTATTGATTAAAAATGGTACATTTTAAATCGAGTACTCATAACAGCTCTGTGATTGAGTATGATTGTTTACTCAGGGCGTACACTCTGCGTGCGCACACACACACACACAGTAGGCCTGAGGGGTGACCTCTGAGAGAGAGACTCGGACAGGTGGGGGACTGGGCAGCAGGATCAGGGCACTAATCTGAGGCCGGACAGAGCTGGGGAACATTACTGCAGCCTGTCAACAGCAATCGAGCAAGCCGCCGCCACCCATGCTCAACCCACACACACCCATCACATCCAAGCTCAGACCCCCTCACATCCCCCCATCAGGGACAAGGACGGTGCTATTTCAGAGCTCGGGGGTCTCCACTCCTTGAAACTGGAGCGGGCCTTAAGCATGCTTTATGAGGTGCCAAATACCTCCCAGGGGGAAGGAAAGGGTCAGATTTGAGTAATTACAGAACAGCCCTGCGTATTAGCGAATACAGCCAAGGTCACCCCCAAAACACAGCTCCGAGTGAACATGCACGCACACACAATAGCTCATTAGTTTGCAACGGAGCCGAACAATTTATGGCTTGCTGCTCAGCATTGCATCCCTCATTTCAATGCCTTAATGTCATCAGAATGATCTGGCTCTACAGCAGGCTCCCGCAGTCAGACAACTGGATAAGATCGGAAAGCATTACAGCAAACTTCCTCAGCCATCTGTGTGTTATACAGGGAAAATAGCGTGTTAGGGAGGGGGTAATAAAGCAGTGCTGGCCGTTAATTACTGCGGCAACCTGAAGGCAAAGTTTGGCACGTTAGTGCCCGACCTTGCACTGGTGCAAACTCATTTAACAGGCCGTCATAAAGCCAGGTCACTTAGCGCCGCAATGGAACGATGCATTATACAGTTCATTTAGGCCCATTCGCTGAGGAGATTCTAGGCATTAACAGAAGGAGGAAAACGTGTGAGCGAGTGAGTGAGTGTGTGAGTGAGTGTGTGTACTTGGAGGGGGGTGTAGCTTCCATGGTGATGAGTTTAGGAATGCGTACAAGGTTTTCCATGCCCCATCTATGTCAGTATGTTATGACAGCAGGGACAGCCTTAGACAGAAGAGGGACAACACCGGTGAAAGACAAGTCGTTTGACCATGGTTCAAGAATGGGGGGGGGGAAGCGGGGGGATAGCTCATCTTTAAACACATACCGTCCAACACATCTAAGGCAAACCAAACACAGCACCATGGGGGGTGTGCTCCTCAGAGTCTGCACCAACTGGGCCTCATATGCCCCAGCACTACACATCATCATGACTGAGTTCTAGACTGGCTACTTCACTGTTTGAGGATTTGCTAGCAATTCGGTGATATTAAATAAAATACGTTAGGACTAATAACGACAAAAAAAGGCTGTGGTTCAATGGGTTTATAGAGCAACTGATGTGCAAGTTTGATCATAAAGTGGTCCTCCACTACCAGCCAGTACAAGTCACTACAAGCAGAACAGACATCTGCATATATATATGTATATATACATACACACACACACACACACACACACACACGCACACACACACACACATCCCATTATGTTCATAAGATCCTCCATGGAATGCGAAATGATAAGCGATAGAAATGCAAAAATGTTCTGATGCATTGTTTTTAGTACACAGAAAATAGAGGACTACAAACTGTAAATGACGATGCGCGTCTCAGATAACAGTGTCATCTGACATTTGATCCAATTTTAACCCTCGAGGACACCATTTCTCATTCTTCTCAGCTAAACCCAAAGTGAACCTGCTCCAAAGCAACATGTGTGGATAGTAAATTATGATTTATGTGGTCAGAAACTGGCCTGTTTGCATTTATTGTAATATTAAATTTTAATCTACAATATCAAAAACTGTAAAAACTGCCACAGATGTGAAAAACAGACTCTGTTGGAGTTGTAAGCAACAACAGTACAGCTACTTTATCCTATTCAGTTTTTTGCTCATTTCAAGAAACAACACAACGGGCTTGATAGGGCAAAGAGAAGAAAACTCTAGGAATAAAGTGTTTTTTGACTCTTAACAATAGTGGAACGCTTTTTGATTTTCTATACAGAACCATCTTTAAAAGCGTTCTTTAAAGAACCACATACAATTGGTTTCCCATCATGAAGAATCAACTGACCATGCATACAACCATTTATGGATTCAAAAGGTTCACTGAGTGTTCATGGTTCTGTATATACTTGAGAACCCTTGTTTTTAAAAGTGTAGCACAATTAAATAGGCAAAATTAAATACATTTATCAGGTGCATTTTTATGCTAATTAAAATTGTACTCTCATGTCGGATAATAATCGTTAGCCAATATGAACGTGACTGTTTTACTTTTGAACACCAGCTAATTAAGTCAAGTCTTGTCATGTGTTTGACTTTTTTCCTAATCAGCAAGCTCGCTAGCTGCATAACCTACCCATCAACAAGGCATTTTCCTGAACTTAATAGCTTAAGCAAACACCATCAGAATAATGTAGTCAACCCTTAATACTGCATATTTGTCCAATACAGTATTAACATAAAAGAAAGTGAACTTCAAAATCAAACGTTTTATTCAACCTACATTTCCTTTTTTCATACAGAGCCAGAAAATGATGCCATAAATCAGTTAAAGTAAACAAACCTCATTCAGCAATCTTACAACTGTACAGCAGTAAATCAGCAGTAGCAGCTCCGTTTAAAAAGGCTGTAACCATGACTTGTTAAATGACAGGCATTCTATTTATATGGTGGTAGTGCAGTGGGCATTCAAACATTTTGTTTGCAGACAAAATGACCTGCAAAACTACATAGCTTTGTTAAAGATTTCAAAATCTGGCAGTCTTATCACTATCTTTTCAGAAATACATATAAATCGACAACACTGATGCTGACTAAATGCCACAGCTCTAGTGCCATGATCTTAATATTTAGCTATGAGGGACAAGATCCACAGTTTTACTCAACACATCTGCTCATTCTGAGACCATCTCCGTCCCTCTGGCCCTCACCCCACATCACAGCAAGCATTTTAAGCCCCAGAGGGGCATGAAAAACCTTGTAAAAGAAAGTATCTAGTGACGATTGTTTTGAAAAGCATGTTGCTGAAAAGCATTTTGAGGATGACAGTCCTCCTCCTGAAATAGCCGGAGCCACACAGCACTGTCAGGGTGATCTACGTCTGCTGTCATTTCTCTATCCTCCGCTCTGAGTGGCTCCGAGCACACAAATACACGACTAGAATGCACAGAGTTGTGGGGAAACTGGTAACGCTCGATTGTAACGGACATACGAGCACAACCAAAAACACCAACAAAGAGCACATAAATGAATAATGATGGGGTGGGCAATATGATGATATTATAATGACAAATTAAGTCTGAAAATATAGGTATCATCAGCACTTCGTGAGCACTGAGCAGCTGCATGTCTCTTTGAGAGATTTACATGAGGCTTCTAAGCAGCAGAGAAGTCTGAGGTTTTGCTGTTGAGTTTGATTCAACAATTTAAATTGGGGTTCAAAAGAGCATAAACTGCCCTGTTAAAAAAACAAAAAACAAAACAATTGTACTACCAGTTGCTGACAGTGCTTTATTAATGTGGTACTGTTGTTCTGTTGGTGCATTTTGTCCATTTCAACTCATATTTCTTAGAAAACCTTTGAAAAAAAACAGCTGCAAGCACCAAGGACTAGGGTCTAAGTACCATCCGAAAACGGGCCCCAACATCTAGAATTACTGTGGTAGTGCCCCCTCCAATTAACGCATGCCCACCAGTCTTTGCAGCCTTTTTTAGCATGATTCTGTGGACAAGTTTGGTGAAAATCAGACCATGTAGTCCTGTCATTGTACTATAGTGCTAATATCTGTAAATCAAAATGTCAGATTGCCTGTACAGTTCAGGTACACAACTAGCAGCAAAGTTGTTCTGATAGACGATTGCGCGCAGCGCCCCCTGCAGGCTGAGGCCTCTACCAAATATTTGGTCTGTCAATATATGGTGGAGAGGTCATAAAAACTCCACCTACAGAAACAGACATCATGCTTGGATCCCTAATAAATAGTGATATTTAAATGATACACGGAACATGTAATAAAACGTTATAACATTTTTGTCATACTGCCAAGATCTCATGTACATGAACACAGGCTTTGATCACTGGGGGTGCGACAATACACAAATTTCACGATACAATACATACTGTCGCTTTTGCATTACATGTTCGATACAGAAATAGAAAAGAATGCTAAAATAACTGCTATATGTTGTATATGTCGCATATGTGCGTTTGGCAGGTGCTACTATGGCTCATAATAATAAAAGTTTAAAAAAAAAATGCTACATCACAAACTACAACTAACTAAGCTTTACAAGTTCATCTTCAGTCAGATCTTAAGATTGTGTGGCTCTTACCTTCTGGCTGAAATGAGTGAGAGGGCATTTTCTAACATAGCCCAATCACTTCCAGCAAAACTCCAGACTCTACAACTGAGTAGCTATTAGAAGCTAAACCTCCCTGTGAAGTTACTTGTTTTGTCTGTTCAGACTCGGCACTTGGTGACTGTCTAAATCCTGTGTGGAGAAGTAGCTGCTGTGACTCGTGCTCTCCCCTCGCTTTGGGAACTGAGAGATTTAGGTGAGTTAATGTTAGCATAGTTAAGCTAAGAGCATGAATATTTGACACTCGTACAATGTCTAACTGCACTCGACTGGGAACCCGAATTGTTCCTGAACAGGAGTTGAACGTGAGGCAAACTTTGCCTTTTCCAGCTCAAGTTTGTTTTCTGCCCGTCGCCATCTGAAATAGCTTGGCTTATCCATCCAAGCTAGACAAAGCCGTAGTTACCTGGTACGCCAACTTCTTATTCTAATCACTCTTAGGCGCCAGTGTAACCACTGAACCACTTAAGGTGGAAAAAAGCTGAAGTTAAGACCAAACCAGTTTTACGAATATCATAGGATGCATTAAATTGAACTACAGAAACCATTCCCTGTATCAAGCTTTTAACACAAACTATAACTGTAGTAAACAGACTCTTGACCCTTGTATCATATGTGTACCATATACAACAGTACACAACCTGTAGTCATAATATGCTTACTGAAATTCCCTCAACAACTCCCTTACATACATGCAAACACTTATTCAATAACCTTAGTGACATGGGCCAGATTCCAGTGTAGTGGTCTCATGGAACCAGAGATGTGTAGTGTTAGATGTCACACAAATCCCCTCTCTGATTTAATACAACCGCCTGAAATCACTAAACTGAGCAGGAAGGCATCCAGCGCAGAAGGTTATAGCGAACCCAACCCTGTAACCGGGTATAAATATCACACAAAAGACCGTCGCATTCCCCTCCCAAAAGCCCTCCTGCATAACCTCTCTAGCCCAACACAAACATATTAATCAGATCCTGTTCCCTACCAGCGGCTTCACATGAGCCAACAAAAAGGCACGCACGGACAGTGGAGCACACACATATACTTTTGGCTCATATCACACAACTGAATTGTCCACAATGTATTCCTTTGGTAATTATTAAAACACTAAAGCTATTCCTGCTGGATGCCCTACAATTAAAAATGGGTTCTTTGGTAAAGGCAATAGTCACATATAGAACCATGACATCTCAAGGAATCGATCCAGTGCTTGCAGTTTAAAGTACTGCAAGGAATCGGTACAAGTTACTCATTCAGGAGCAAGAAAACAGCAGAAAACCTCTTTAATTGAAATCACACAGGGGCTTTCACAAATAAATATCAGCTTTTTCAGTATTTAGTGCGTCCACCTGTTGCCTTCATTCCAGCTTCCATTCTTTTCAGGAGACTTGCTTTCAGTTTTTCAAAGAAACCTGCTGGGATTCCCAAGTTTAGTCTTAGCAGTTGGTTTCAGTTTTTGCATCTCAATTCCAATCACAAATTTAGACTTATCAATCCAAAAAAAACATACTTCACATCTCACATGACCCATTTCAGTGTTCTGATGCAAAAGTTTATGTCTATTTCTTTTTCTCAGTCTTCTTGACAGCTACACATCCTATCAGACTCATAGCGTTGAAGTGTCTTCTCACAGTAGAAGGATGGACAGAAACATCTGTTGATTTTTTCAAATATTAAGCAGGAGCTGAGCTTGATTTTCTCCTCTCTCTCAAAGATGTAAGCTGTAAGCACGTTTATTCGATGGTGACAGTTTTGGTGGTCTAGCAGGTCTTGCATGCCCTGAAATGAACAACTTGCCCTTTTGATTGAAATGAAAAAACAAAAGCGGTTCCTGACTGTGGTACGGCACTGAGTGTACAACATACAGAACGCCTTTTGCTAAAAGTCTAGAAGGCCTGAAGCGCTGCACCACACCCACTCCACTGTATTCACATGTCTAATAAGGCTTATTATAAGGACAAAAGAAAGGAACATCCCAACACACGAAGTGCTATAAGATCCTCAGCATCTATTCATAGATGAGTCTAGTATGACAGAGGAAGACTCTAGCCAACTCTCCCTTTAGAAAGCGACCTCGTTAAGCCAATAGACCTTGTTAGGGACACAGTCAAGCGAATTTAAAGCCGCCCTCCAGGTATGTTATCACGTTGCTTTCTCATGTAACACTGTTGATAAGTAAACTATAATTCAGATTGACGTTGACATCCAACATTATAGGACACTTCCCAAAAAGGCAGCACCCTCAGATCCAGAGGATCCACACTGGAACTACATTTTTGAAGAGAAATGAATGTGAAGTTGGTCTACATAAAAACAAGCTTGAAGTCTTTGGCAGCAAGTCAAAGATTTCCTCTGCTCAACAGGGTAACTGTCCCTCTCACTCTCAAATCCAAAAATATTCCCCCGTCCCCGTGACTATTTGTTAAGTCCAGCGATATCAGGAGCAAATCCCTCACTAAAGACCGAGGGTCGGTCGGTGCATGCAATACTAACGCTGGGGAGGGGGGCCCCACTTACGTTTTATTCTGGGAAGGTTAAAAATGACCTTTGTGGTTCTGACAAATGCTCGCCCAGAAGTACAGTGACGAGGCAGCATTTACTCAGATCACATCTCGCTCTGCCTCCCTCTTCAAAGCCACCAGCCCGGGTCCACTAGCCTCCCGCCGCATGCCGAGGTCAGCAGGTTTTACAGCACAAGACCAGTGGCTCAATGATGAGATAATGGGGTTTAGTTTTCCCTCCTTTAACTCTCCCAAGTGAGGCCTAGAGGAGGCCAGGGCTGGGCCAAAGGTCAAGCTCACTAACATTCTCCAACCATCAGCGGCCTGACGCGATAGAAGTCGTAAACATCACTCGATTAGCCTGGGCTCCCACTCCCTCCCTCCCTCCGCCCCACAGCTGAAGCCTCGTACTTCACACTGGTCTCCGCACAAAGGGTCCCAAAATAAAACAGGGCCACATCAATCACGACAGACCCCTCAGTATGTAACACTAACCCTCCGATTCCACGTCATACTTGACATGCCAGAGCAGCAGAGGGTTCGCACCAGAACAAATGTTTCTCCAGAAAGGTCAAAGTGCTCAGAGTGGCTCTTCGCTTCCGCTAGTTAAAACGCTAAACCCGAGGAGGGCTTGCTGGCTGACTTGGTGGGGAATTTCCCAAGCCTTCTCGCCCCTAGATGAACTAAATGACTGAGGCATAAGTCCTGCTCACCATCTCCAAGCAACAGAGTCCTAATCAAGACAGCAGTTCAAAGAACTCGTCCTGTCAATTTTACAGCACAACACAGAATTGAGAGCATAAATTCAGTGAGACCATCAAAAAAATGGGTCAGTGAGAAGCTTTTGAGACACTTTTACTTTTCCATTCTAGATGAAACCTATGCAGATACATAGACTCAGATCCCAATAGAGTCGCAAATACAAAATCATTTTTAAATCAGTTACTTTTTCATTCAATCATGACCGAAAAAGACTAACTGGCAAAACAGCATATTAAGGACACCTGCAAGCACTGGCAACGTATAACCGCCCATGTTTTGATGCACCCATATTAGAAAAATAAGCACATGGCTGTCACAGACTGCCACTGTTTCACTTGTGTGTGCTACATTATAATTACATGAATTGTTTTCACATTTTTAAACACTCTTTGCTTTCATTCAGTTCTAAAAATACTTAGCTTTCATTTCTTTAATAGCCTCTGATTAATGACCCTCTTAGGTTTTGCTTGCGTGATACGACAGTGTCACCAACACAGAAGGTCAAAGATTGCTACTGCAGAGGCATGAGCGATCTGCTGCCACATCATCTCACTCACTATTTGAGACTTGCAACCTTAAGCTTGTGGCTGATAATCTCCCAACTCCTGTGAGAAAGTGACCAGTTACTACTACTATAGGGAGTCAGTCAGTTTGATACATTGACTGTTCTGTTTATTTGTTCTTATACATTCGCATAAGACTGAGATCAGTTCTGCGATAATGATTAAAATACAGTGCACAAGTCTGTAAGATAGCTTATTAGAAAGCATTATATGCTTTCGCTAATAAAAAAAGGTTCCACTAATAAATTAACCAAAAAAAAAAAACTGTGCAACAACGACAAAATGTTATGAATGTTTTTTTTTCTTTATTGCCAATTTTCTATATTTTTATACTAGCCGTTTTTGTGGTTTAAAAACCTCACGCTCTGTGGGCTAACATACCAGGGCTGGGCAATTTGGAGAAAAAATGAAAAACTGATCTGAACTGTTCTTAACAATATTTTTTTTTTTAACAAATTAAGGTCAAAGCCTGTTTACTGTGGCTAAGAACACTAGTATATCTAATTTTTTCCTGGCTTCAAGCTTGAACGCTGACCATAGTCTGCCAGACTATTTTATTGTGATTGCGCTGTCATGTAAACAGCACATGGGTACCTTCTTACTAGTCTGACTCATCTAAAGGCTGTTCATGAGTTCCATGTTATACACTTAAATTTCCTCATGCGTCTTGTTATGACAACACTGCTGATAACGTAAGCTTTAATTAGAATTATAGCTTTTGTAACATAAAAATTGTGCTCTTTCCAACTGCAATTTCAGCATTAAACTATAAACCTTTAAGCTCTAAAACACACAGGCACACTTTCAGTACTTCATCAGCCAAAGTTGCATAACAAATAACATTATTTTTTCTTTAAGGGGCCCAACTGGCATTTTACATTAGAAGAATCAGTTGCCTATTTAAATAAAATGAATCAAATAAAGTGCTACATCGAAAGTAAGACACAGCTGGCTACTTAGCTCAATGAGTCATGCATAATTATGCTACGACAATTAGGTGTAGGTGTAGCAGCAGCATTCAAATGCAGCAAGTGCACTCACGTCAAAATTCTAAGAGACTGGCTACAATCAAAATAATGAATTGACGATAGTGAGTTCTGGGCAAAAATGTGCTGATTGCAATCTGGGTCAATTCTGTCATACAGCCCTAACCAAAATTCAGAGAGGCAAAGCTTTATGCAGGCCATTTCTATTATTGATCACACAGAGCAAGACCACTTATATGAATTACAGAACAGAGGCAGGCAATTACACTTGGCTAATCATCATTTTACCTCAACCTGCCTCTTTTACAGTATATACAAAAGCTTTAGCATTTACCACCCTCTTTACGTTAAACATTCTCTCTGCCGCGCTCGGTATCATCCCCTCAGCTCTGGATGCCAGGCAGTCGTCTACCACTTCACATGCCTGGATTCAGAAATCAGCAGGGAACCAAGCTCCATCCCTTTACTCAAGACTGTCACCGCTGCAGGCAAGGGTGCGGGAAACACGAGACTGCGCTGGGGAATCCACACAAGGGCCAAATCAAGCACCTTCATTGCCATGGCAAACATGATATCCACAGCATCGAAGCATTTGGAGTTGCTGGTATTTGAGTAGCTAACACTTATAAATAAAGCCACTAAATCTTCACATAAACGGAAACTCGATGATTCAAAACGTGACACAAGAGAGTCCAAATGTAGGGCAACGAAGGAGTGCGCCCGAGGCCAGGGCATCTCTTACCACGATCGCTTCCATTCAAAAGTAGAGAGGGGAAAGGAGAAAGAAAAAACGTTTCACACCAGCTGACAGCAGTGAGCGCGTATCATAATGGGAGTAATTAGAGTAATTTGTGCCATGGAGCCAGACTGGTCTCCCTTATGCCGAGAGCTCTGTATTAGCATAGACAGAGTGGCTCAACACTGGGCCGCTCAACAGCAGTCCTTATTGTGTGCAGTGCAGGTCCGGTTGCTGCCAATGCTCAGTGCAACAGGGTTATGAATATGACTGCCATATTTGATGTGAGGGTGAAAGAGAGGGAGAGAGCTAAGACGTCTGTAAACACCAGGCATAAAGAGCAAAGCTGGAACCTGCATGTTAAACTCAACTCCACTGCAAATGAATAGTAATTAATGGCTCCCTTCCTGCAGAATAATACTGTGCACCAACAAGCAGCATTGTTGCCACAGAAGAGAGGGTGATTAAATGAACATGAATGCATAGTGGTTTCTGTTACAGGCAGCCCCATGAGCTTTCCAAGCCCAGCCACTTTAAAAGCGAGAGCAGGGAGCTGGCAATTACTGTGAAGAACGTTCAATGGCATCAAGACCGCAAGACTGTCAAACAGTTGGTTAACGCTTAATACCCAAAGCGAGGGGGAACAAGTGTATTTGGCTCATGATGGGTGGAGTGAAACCAGAGCCAGCGACCTAAAAGCAGGTCTTTAAATGAAAAAATATGTAAATAAATAAATAAAAAAGTCTTCCAATGCAAAAGCTGAGTTTACGCTGCCCTCTTCTGGCTGAATGTGAGTAGTGGAGCATTTTTAAGCTTTTCGCATCTACCTGAAGAAGGCCAAGATTCAGATTTTCTATTTTAAGACTGTTTTGTGCAGCATGTGTTTATCCTGGGACACCCTGATCATAATTTGTTTCATAATTTTTATTCTGTTAATATATTAAATAATAAAGAAATAGTGTTTTGCTTTACTCAATAGTAAACAACTTTAGTTATAAGTTATCTATTAGTACATTGTTTCCAACTGAATAGCATGTTGAAACATGTTGAAACCAGAGATCTTCAATGCTACCATACTCGAGTCTAATTAATCTATTTGTGACATAATATCTATGAGAGAGATTGCAGATTGCCATACATCCCTAAATCAGATGGGGAAAAAAATACAGAAGTAGTAGAAAGAGACAAGTATTCAAAACTTGCCACACTGACCACATTAAAGAGCCTGGTTGAGCATCAGTTGGAAACTCATGCACTACATGCCTAGAAACTGTCATACAAAAAAGGCATATGCAACAAAATACAAACATACCACATTGCATAAAGGGAAGAGACACTAATGTCAGGTTTGCCAGACACTTTTTAAAACTCAATGCTTTTTAATGCCGATTTAAGCCTCAACAAAAGGAAAACAACATTTTCATAGCAAATATCTGCACATAAAGTCAAATACTGCATGTATTAATAACAATTAATTCAAAGAGACAAAGAAAATCCTAGATGGATATCGGCATTGAAACTGAGCAGCCCTTGCAGAGTCTTTCAGTGTATTTGACTTTCAGTTGTCTAGCCCTTCATGACCAATGTTGACCGGACATTTGTGGTTAATGAATTATACTTAAATAGATTACTTTACACAATGACCCCTTTCAACTTCATTTAGCATCATCTTGGAATTTAATAAAGAAATGAAAAATAAGACAATTTCAGGCATTTATGACTTTTTAAAATTAAATTAGATATTTTGTAAGACTTTAAAAGACTTTTTAACCACTAATGGTTAAGTACTTTCACTGGCCTTAGGTTTTCAATTACTTACTGTGTCATTTTCAGTTTCGGTCCTTAAACCTGATAGTTATAATTTTTGTGATGGATATGGATTTAGCTTGGCCAGACAAACTCCATTCAGAGAGTATCCCAAGACTACTTTTGAGCACTGTGCATACCCAGTTTTACATACCTCTCTGCCTTTGTGAGTGACCAGTGCAGCCAGAGGTTTGGCATAGAACCGACTGTATGAGAAGCCCAGACATCCATACATGCTGTTAGCAGTCAGCTTCAGGGCCTTCTGTCGAATGTCATACTGCAGAGAAAGTGAGAACAATATAAAACAATGTCTATATACACCGCCAGAAAGAAAGGGAAAACAAAACAAAACAAATTCAGTGGCTAACACAGATGCGTACGGAGGGCTGGTCTCTTTGTTTACCTGCAGGTACAAGTCAGGGTTTAAATCAGCCTGCTTCATCAGCTGTTTGACCTGCCGCCTGCGCTCCACCAGCTTGCGGATTTCTTTAGGAAGAACGCCCATCTCGAGATCTGGGTCAGGAAGCTCCGGAACCTCATCAACGTCATCCTCCTGTTTGAATGGAGACAGCTATGATCTTTCTGCACTGAAATTACAATGAGGACATGACAATCATTCCTACTTACTGCTCAAACCACACACAAACCTCAGTCTTTTTGCGGGAGCCAGGAGCCTCTCTCTGAACTGTGGTGAAGCAGATGTTGAACTCTTGGATAATGGAGGGATATAGACTGTTAAAGTCCAGCAGCAGAATGAATTTATCATAGAAACCTGGAGGCAAAGGACAAAAAAAGGGTTAAATATACTGTGCACACAAAAAAATGATACATCAGCCAGTGCCACCTGAACACCTACCAACTTTAGGGTCCAATACCAGACCTCCAGCATATGCAGCCTTCTTTCTCACTTTACCAGACTTGTTTTTGCCCACATCCACATCCTCATCCTCCCCCTAAACCCAAAGACAGACCGACCAATCAATCAATCAATCAATCAATCATCAATCAATCAGGCCTTTAAATTACAGTAAGAAACTGTGTTCCTACAGGGTCCTGCTGAGGTTTCTTGAAGAAGTGCTTGTCTGGAACTATGTAGTTCTTCTCATGGAAGGCATGGAGCAGCAGGTACTCGTTCCTCTCTGAGCGGCCACCCATCAGTGTGCGGGACTGAGAGGGAAAGTGGAGATATCAGCAGAGATGGCCAGCAGAATCAGAGAGGACTAACATTTTGTTTATTGTATATGAGCTCAGCAATGCAGTGGCTGCCACCAAAAGGAAGGCTTACCATAACATTGCCAGCAATATTGGTGATCTGCAGCGCCAGCGGAAGCACATTAAGCTCACACATGATCTGCAGGATGAGTTTGGCGTCCATCCACGTTAGTTCCAACAGGTAGAGCAAGTGAGGAGAGTCACTGCAAAGGAACAAAGGAAAGATTAGATGGGGAATTTCGAAAGGCACACAACGCAGTTCTTCACATTTTTTCAGAAAAAACATCTAATAGGGCAGCAATCATTATCTGATGTCACTGATTTGGAAAAAATGTTGACATGTATTTTTATTGATTATGCTCTACAAATGTTCATATGACCAAGTTATTCCAAAAGATGAATATATAAATTCTTTGTTTCATGAATTACTGCCCCATAAAAGAAAAAAAAACGTAGTAGGCATTATAAATCAATAACAGATTAGGTTAATTGATGCAACACTAATATCTAATATCTCCTTCCCTCATATCAGCTACAAAAGTAAATTAATCAATAGATAACCTGAAAATTGGCACTGTATGGTTTGCAAACCTAACCGGCTGCACTGCTAAGACTCCAAGTACCACACTGGTACAACATGGGCTCCAGACTGACCTGTAGAAGTTCCTGATGTTCTCTGGAGACACCACAGCCCTCTCCGTCTTCAGGATCTGGGCTGCTAGCTCTGTCAGGTGGTAGCTCTTACAGCGGATCAGCTCCTTAGCAGAGATCTCCACATCACACACCAGCCGGCCACAAGCGGCGCTCTTCTCTGCAAAGCCACCACGACCCTGACAGGAAAAGAATGGAAGAATTAGGAAAATAAAGTATTCTCAAGTTCATATATTAAACGTTAGGCTAACACCGTTATCAAGTATGAAAATGTTTTCATCTCACCCCAAGCTTTGGCATGTTGGCTCTCCTCAGTCGCCCAATTTTGGACCAAAAAGGCACTTTGCACACATTAATTCTCTGCAGCAGAACTTCAAGGTCGAATCCCAAGATATCATGACCCTTAAAGAGAATTTTTAAAAGAAATCAGGTTAAAATCATTTTTTGGCTACTACAACCACAAAACAACTTCGCAACATGCAGCCAATCAACAATTTAACTTACCACTAAAACATCAGGATCTATTTTGTGCATCTTGGCTAAGAAGAAGCCTAAAAGAGTGCGTTCCGTCGCTGCAATCTCTACTACTCCATTCTGAGCAAATAAGAGAGAAAGTGTTTTAGAGAAAGTCTGATCACCATGCATTCCAAAACAAATGCCTCTGACTGTCCTTTAGACCTGTTATAAATTACACTACAGTCAAGCTGGAAATGACTGCTTCACCTTTTTCCTGACAGCATCCTTGAAGTCATAGGGGTAGATACAGTCATTGGGCTTGCTCACCACTGTAACAACAGTAATTAGTGATGTTAATGGGATGCAGACAAACAAGATAAGAGTTCAGGCAGAGACTATGAAAAGTATAGTCTAAGTATAGTCAAAACATCCCCGATCAAGTGACACATTTGGTTGATTTTCCCAGAGAAAATAAGTTAACATACTCTACAGGAAACCAACTTAAATATGACATTTATTCTGCTAATTTTAATTCGCATATTGAAACATATTGTAATAACAAACATAAAATATGCTGACACATTATGTTCCCCTCCCCAACCATACGTGAAATTTGGCAAATAAGTAGTATTTGTTCATTATGTATGTAGTAATCTCTGTATTGCACGTGAATTGCTGAATATCATGAAAATCCAAACTGTCCAACTGATATCACAATGTTTGCAGTTTGCTTGTTCTGACATTATCCAGCACTGTGACAAAAAAACTGAATAGGTGAACAGGTGTCACTCACCACAGAAATGGGTCTGATAAGGGATGCGTGGAGGAGCTTTATCCAGGGGAAACTTGTAATGAATAAGAGCAGCCAAGGACACAATCTACACAATGCAAATAAGGTGGCTAAGATTAGGGACGCACTGATATGAGAATTAGGCAGATGGTGATTACCGACGTTTGTCAAGAAATTGGGACTACATTTAAGAATTAAAATTTTAGGAATTAGAATTAATAAGGATTAGCATTTTGGACAAACATAATTCTTTCTAGAGGGTCACAAATGCAGTAAAACTAATAAAATGCAGACATTTTAGCACCGTTGCCCAGCATCACCAAATATTCTGCTCTTCCAGAGTTCAATAAATACACCATCACATATCAGCTTGAAACATCAGTCAAATCTAAACATATGCCTGATGCTCATGACAATGTCTGTTTTTTGATTGCTTTTCTAATAGTCTTCTAATACAAATATAATATAAATATCATCATGTATCCCTAGTTCAAATCTACTGAACGGCCTTCTTTCTTGATAAAAGACCTTCTGCTGGACTTACCTCGTTGTGGTGGGTCTTTGGGTTCTGAACAGTCTTCAGGCTGATGGACATGACCACCAGTGGAGGAGGAGGTAGATCTTTTACCACTGAAATAAGGTCGCTTTTCAGAGCAATGGCCTCCACCTTACACCAGCTCATAGGCTGACTGCTCAGCGCTGGAAAATTGGCCAAAAAAAAAAACTTTTTCAATGGTCGGTATATGAGCAGCAGTAAAATAAGGAAGTGTAATACTAATGGTTATTGATTCCTACTTAAAGAATTTTTTAACAGTCCACAAGTCACTCACTAGGGGTCTTAATGTCAAGCCAGCAAGGCCCGCGGATTTTCCTGCTGAGGAGAAGGTGCTCCAGGCTCGAAGTGTTGGTGCCAAACACATGGGAGAAAGTGGAGCCCTTTAGATCAGATGGCAACTGGGGCATCTCAGCCTATAGGACACAACACATCAAACCACAGGCACATCTAAGCACAATTAATCACCCTTCATTGTTTCATTCTCTTTTCATTGGGAAACACAGACTGCCTCCGCCTGCCTCCATCAACACTAGATCTAGCCAATGGCATCCACTCACAGAGTATCTGACTTCTAGGTATTCACAGTGTGTTGGCACGTCTGGAATCTCAAAGGCGTAGTTCTTCTCCACTTTCTGTTGGGAAACAGAAAAACAGTTCCATTGACTTTTTTCTCATTGCAAAACTGCTGGCTGAGAAAACAACTTAACCAGAGAAAATAATCTGCACTTACCTTAGACTTGAACTTCATGATTTTGAACTTTTCAGAGAGGTCGTTAAACTCTTGGTAAACGTCCATCATCCCAACAGGAGTGTCCGTTTCCTCACCAGTTGCCAGGTTTACTCTCTGTTAAACAGATAAACAAATATATGGTACATATCCTCAGCATGATTGCAACTGAATACACAATGAAAACCTCTCTGAGGCTCTTTAACCTAGTTTAAATATAACTGACGTGAACTCACATGCTCTCGTGGCAAGAAGTACATAGTCCTTTCGATGTTCTTCACGGCCACACAACAGCTGACATGGGCTTTGGCCAACTCTATCCACACCTTGCCGAACAGATATACCACACCTGCAGCCCAAATCAACATTTTAAATTTCAACAGCTAAAAGGGCCATATTAAAAAATCTCAAATCTGTGGACCAGCTGTGTTTTTATTTTATTTTTACTTAACATTTTGCCATGACCCCAACTGGCCTTTGTTTATTCAAGACACGCCAAAACTACAAAGGCAAAAACAGGCATTGAATACTTGAATGATTCAAAAATAATTCAATTATAATAATAAAATTCAAACAAATTCTTTTAAATAAAACAATAGACCACATCAGCCACAGAAAACTGTTAAAGCTCTTTAAATGTCCCCAATGTACAGTAGGTTTTTTCAAAACGGCCCATTCGCTTTCATTTATTTTTTTTTTTGCGAGAGTGGGAGCACACATTACACTGCAGTGCATGCTGGGAACTGTAGTGCAGCTAATGGTGACATGGGCTAATATTAATAGAAAATTAAAGTAATTTTGCAGGCCGAAAAGGATTGTGCCACGGACCTGACCTGGCCTACAGTCCTTTTGTTTGACACATAGGCTCTAGTTGGACTGCACCAGTAGCACGCTGCTCTAAACAAAATGTTAGCTGAGGGGAGGAGGAGAAAACACACACAACAACAACAACTACATGGGCCACCACACACACACAAACACAAACACCCACACACACCCACCCACACACACATTTGGCAAACAAAGTAGAGCACCAAAAAAAAATAAAATAAAAAAACTTGCCAGGTTGGCTGAACTGGTCCTCAAAAGCATCCAGCCAGTAGAAACGGAAGACCATCTCTCCATCAGGCCCCTCCACTAGCGGGAGCTGGCTGGAATCCACCTGTACCTCCACAGGAGCTTCCTCTACTTCCTCCTCTTCCATCTTCTCCCAACAGGAGCCTCCCATCATGCCCAGTCTGAAGAGGGGACATTAGGGTAACGTCAGTTTAACCCACCATAATAAAACTTGTGAGCGACTGTAACGTCTCAATGCGATTGGTTTAAATTCATCTACAGCAGACTCACTTCAACACCTCATCAAGGGGTTCAGTTTTAGGCTCAATTTTAACAATGGGCTCAGGCTCTGCCTCTGCCTTCACTTTAACTTCCACTTCCTCTTGTTCCTCAGCACCAAGCTCCATTGGTTCATCAAAGTCCACCTCATCAAACTCCAAAGAGTCAGCAACTGGAAAAAAATTATTCATTACCTTAGAAATAGTGGGGTGGATGCAACTTTTACTTTTGTGAACGACACAAACAGAAAAGCATCAGAAGCACAAGGGTTGATACCTTCCTCGGGTTCCTCCTCCACCTTGGGCCTTTTGGTCTGGACGGAAGGAGCTGGTTTAGGGGCTGGAACGGGTGAAGGATCAGCTGGTGGGGGACGCGGCACTGCAAGTCTGGGCTTTGACACTGGGGCTGCAGGGTGACTGCTTTGATGAACAAAAAGATTATTTTAAAATAGCAGCAACAACAACAACAACAACAACAACAACAACAACAGCAACAAACAGGTTACATACAAGTAGCAGCAGAAAAAAGCCTGACAATCCAGTGATTAAAGAAACCCCCTTAGTTGTGAAGTGCAGTGGGTAACACTGCTGCCCTCCATGCAGCAGACAGGGGTCTGCCTTCTTGCCACACCACTCTATACAATAGGAGTCCTTGTGAAAGACTGATATTCTGACATTTGCCATCTATAACATGCTTAAACTGCAAGCCGCTCTGGACAAGAACGACTACCAAATGCATATATGTAAATGCATTTAAAGCCAAATTAAAAAGGATTAATTTTTAAATGTTTTTAAACGATAATTTAATAAAAACATACTGTATTCCAGGTAGTTTAGAAGCAATAAAAGAAGCCAATTTTTTCTGCAATTCAGATCATGTGTTAAAAAGTAAAGTACACAGACATTAGCCCACTTACAGTAAGAGCACTATGCGTCATTAGCTACTGAGTGAAGAGAAGGAGAAGCCAAGGATGCAAACTACCTTGGGTGTTTGTTGTTTAACAGAAAAGGGATTCATGGGGGATCCCAGCGCTTTCTTTTTCTTCAGAGTAATAACTGGTGGTGGGGTTAGAAGCACTGGTTTCTGGAAAAGAAACAAAAAGATCCCTTTTAACAACCAGTCCATCAATCTGCATCTGGGTCACGAAAGACCAACATCAGACACCTCACCTCAGAGTGCAGGTCTTGTAGAATATCGCCTAGCAGATCATCTTTGGACAGGTCCACATCTTTCTACATGCCAGATGCAAAAAGAACAGATGTTCTGACAAGTGCAAACATACTTCTATTCACATAACTTCCAAGAGATATAATACATTCAACGTTGCTGACATGGACTGCTTGCTTGCCTAAACTCATTATAAGACCTCCAGAAATATTGAAATTCTTAATTTATAAGGCACCACACAAACACTCACATAGACAACGCTGACTTACCTCAGCAGGCTTTCTGACATTGCTGTTCATGAACATACTCTTGATGCTGTTTGGTTTACTGACAGCCAATTTCTTAGCATTCTTGCCATCCTTTGACTCCCCTCCTTTACCTGGTTTGCCTGTTTACAGGAACTTAATTTTAGATGGCAGAGACTTAGACACCAAACAATAACCAAAACTCTCAGCAATCTTTATAACTTACCTTTAGGGCCTTTTTCTGAAGCATTATCCTCCAGATCTTCATCAAAGATTTCTCTGCCATCCTCCACGTATCCTGTTCCATCTGATGTAAGAGATAAATAAGGCAACATAAAGATGATCAGTAGAAATCAATCAGAACTTTTATCAAAAATTCACATTTCATATTTGGCACACAAAGTTGTGAAAAAGCTTTTAAACTGTTAAATAATCGTCCAGTGTGCATATTTACTTCATTACATCGTTTTAAAATGAAACAACAGATATGAGCAATTTGTAAACTTCTCAAGTGAGACAGATGGATAAAATCATAAACCAATAGACAAAGTATTGAACATTTGTTATCATACAGTTCAATTCACATTTTTTTCTTCAGCCTATCAGCAACAAGCAGCCAATTAAAAGAAATGTGCATTTTTAAAAAATTTTAAAGGCTGGAATTTCACATTTTTCTTGTACTTTGTTTTCTGTTTTTCCTTCAGACATCACTAATCGTACATTACTTCTTTACAATCCCCTCTGTCTTCCATAACTAAAGAAGCTGATTTTGTTACTGTGTCTTTGAAACTGGTATGGTAATCTATATCCTGACTGGCTGTCCCAGTGGAGCCTCATTTACAAAGCAGTTCAGATTTCAACGCTCCTAACATTAATGCGAAAGAGTGGAGCTAAACTGCTGTAGGTTGAACAGATGGATACATGCAAATGTATTGACCTCACAAATATAACTGATTCACAACAGACCATTTAGCTAACCGTAACCCAAGAAGCATGTTTTACTATGACATGGGCCTTTTAAGTGCAGTCTGGAAGACTCACCATCATCAATAATCCAGTCATCATCTTGCCTCTCCCGCACCATCTTTGAGTACTGCTCCTCATCCACCTCCTCATACACACTGGTGATTTCCTCCACCTGTAGGTGATACAGGTTAAAAAAACAAGGCCAACACACAGATAAAGACACTCATCCACGCTTCAGCTTGTCACTCACCTCATACTTTAATTTCTCCCCCTTCTTGGCTCTCTTGAGCTGCTCCAGTGCAGACTTGCGGCCAACTTTCTCCCTCTTCTCTCGCCTGGAGCGGGACGCAGCAAGGCCGCAACTGTCCGCAGCATCTGCACCAAAGGGCCATAAATCAATGTTTTAACTAAGCGCAAATGTTCTCTGTGCTTACCTGAGCACACATTTGAATAAGCTGTCAATTTATACTATATTGGAAAACTATATTGTTAAAACTACATTGTTAAGAGTTTTTTAACTTCCGTCTGGTCATATAGGAGTACGGACTGTAAATAACACAGAAAATCCAATGATTGTAACTAAAAGGAACGCACAATATTAGAATTATACCCGCATCTGCAGATATTTGCTTTAAAAACTGTCAGATTTGCCCAATATTTCACACCGACGTTTGACGTTTGCATACGACATCACACTTGTAACAGCAGAAGAACCATTTTTGGTGCTGTACAGCACCATTTTCTATAGTGAACCCTATAGAACACATTCACCCTCAACCTGAAGGACATTTTCACCATGCAAAGAGCCACTCAAGCATGAAATGGTTATTATATACAACATAAACTATATATATTACATACAACATATGCTGGTTTTGCTGGTGACCAGCCATGCTATTTAAGTACAGACTAAGAAAAGATGGTTTCTCAAGGGTTCTTAAATTAAGGCAATGGTTCTGTTCAGAACCCTGTTTCTATATAGATGCGTTTCATGCTTAAATGGTTCTTTGCATAGTTAAATTGTTCTTCAGATTGATGGAGAATGTGTTGATTATGGCTCTTTTTGAAAATGGTTCTGTATACCACCAAAAGGGGTTCCTCTATTGTCACAAGCTTGATACTGTGACAATAACAGAACCCTTTTTGGTGCTATATAGAAGCATCTACAACACAACCTCCATCAATCTGACGCACAATTTCACCATGCAACGAGTCATTTAAGCATTAACTGGTTCTATATAGAACTCTTGGTTCTAAACAGAACCATTGCCTCTACTTAAGAACCTGTAAAGAACCACATTCTTAAGTATGTAGCTAACTATCAACCAGATAGCAAATACAGCCCCCGTTAGAGGTTAGCGCTGCTAGCTAACTCATCTAGCTAAGGCTGGCCGGTGAAGGTTTCTGCTGGGTCGTAAAATCCCTGAGACACTGCGGTGAACATTTTCATGGCAAAGCCAGCTTCTTACTGGAATCCCGTTCCACCTTAAGTAGTGTAGGTTAAAAGCCTGTACCATTTAAGGTGGAACGGAAAAACTGAACTGGCGAATTGGGATAACTACAGCTTCGTTTTTAATGCGTTAATAATGCCGAAATGCTGATATTTTCCGCCCTTCTGTAAACCCGGTGCTCAGTAAGCAGAGGCTAAAAGTGCAGAAGGGAAAAGTTTGTTGTCGAATTTTAGTCAGAAAACCCGCTGAACGTACATTTCACTGTTATTCGTGTGGAGGAGGACATTTGGATGTTACACAAAGCAACAAACGCCGTTGACACCTAATCCGTTAGATGTTGTTGTTCAGCAGAGACACTGAAACAAACTTTAATATTAAGTGACGTTTTTAGTAAAAGTGTGTCGTGACGTCTCGCGGCAGAAACCGCTTCGGCTACACAACATTAGCGGCACATTTCAGCAGCTGAGGCCGCTAAACGCGGCACGAATGCTCACCGTAATCTCCGCCGTCCGCGTCTTTATCTGGATTTGATACCGGGGCCATCTGATCGATACGATTTAGAGATGCGATATATCAATTTTATCAATGAATCCGAAGAGAAAACCAAAACAACAGATTACGCGCCAAACCTTCCCGGGGAAACTCATATGCCGGAAAATGTCGTAATGGTGGAACAACCAATTAGAATTCAGCTAGAAAGCTGCACTTTCTAGGCAATGCCACTAGATGGCGGTGTTGCTTAATATGAGGTTTAGAAATGGGTGAATGTCAAGTGGCTCCCTACTCACTACTCCCTACTCCTTACTCTCTAATCTGTACTCACTACTCCCTACTCTGTACTCACTACTCCCTACTCCTTACTCTCTAATCTGTACTCACTACTCCCTACTCTGTACTCACTACTCCCTACTCCCTACTCCCTACTCACTACTTCCTACACCCTACTCACTACTCCCTACTCACTACTCCTTATTTACTACTCTCTACTCCATACTCCCTACACCCTACTCCCAACTGACTACTCCTTATTCACTACTCCCTACTCACTACTCACTACACCCTACTCCCTCATCAGCGCGTAATATGCCTAATAAACAGCCATAGTGAGTCTTTAGCACTTACTTAGATCACATCACACGTAGGTTCTGACACTTTACACCAATCTGGATAAGTTCTACGTTTTTTCTTATCATTCTAATACTAAATTTAAACAAACCCAGAAGACATTACTGAGTGGCTTTTCTCCTCTCTACACATTCTCTGGTAGAGCCATCAGAGAACTTGTAGTGGGGAGAATTACCACTCAGTAATGTCTTCTGGGTTTGTCAAACACTAGAGGGCGCTCCTGAGCGAGTCCAAAATGAAAGGATTAATATGGAGTCTTTGAGGAAAATCATAGTTTTTAAATGCTTAAACATTTTTAATGTAAAAGAATATAATCACTTCCTGAACACAGAACAAAAAACATTTTAGCGCTGCTGTTATATTTTTAAGAGTATTTCAACTCGAGTTATGGGAGTTTTTAAAAGCCGTCAATGAGCGCGAACAGCCAATGAGCTGTTCCGGTTGCCAAACAATCAGCACTCAGTAGCAGTAATGTTAGCGTCCTGCTGCCCAAAACCTGCTTGCTGTTAAAAAGGAAATATACAGGAATTTTTTCTTTGCCTTTTCAGTGAAATACATCCTTCTACTTTCTAAAATTAAAGGAAATTTCTGGGCAATTGATTTGAGAAATTATTTTAACCTTTAGCCATTTAGGTTCCTTCACCCCCATTCATTGAGGACTCGCTCGCGGGCGCCCTCTGCTGTTTTGCAGTCATGTTTTTGATACAACGGGGGAAATAGGAAGTGGCCAGGCTCCTCATAAACTGGCTCTGGCTCTGGTATAATGCCTTTTTTTTTCTTATTGTTAGCCATGTAGCCTTTAGCATACTAACGAGCCATCTAGCAGAGGAAAGCGATGAAGTTGCATTGTTCTGATGAAAAGTGATAAATAATGATAATGAATAGTGATAATAGTTTTTTGCTATAGCTTACAAACAGATTTGTCTGCCATTATTTTTGGGTTTGAAAGAGAAAAGTTGCGTCAGGTCGCAATGATTTTGGGGCAAGTTCTGCTGAAGTCGACACTGGTGTTCACTCGACCCCTCACCCCTCTGAGGGCTCATCTAACAGCCTTCACTTCAGCTACTAAAATAATGGAACAGCCCTTAAGATGGCGCTGAGGACTCCCCCGAGTGGAGGTGTTCAGGGGAAGTGAACGAGGGCTTGTTAAAACCAGTACTGAAACAGGGAGAAGTTTTCACAAATCCATATTCACATAGAATAAATATTTTAGACGTTAAGCAGCGCTAAGCTTCGCATGGCCCAAAAGAACCTATGTAAAATATGAATTTGAGATTGTTATTGTGGAAATGCATTGTAGATTCAGTCCATGCATAGATGTAGACAAATGTAGATATGATGAACATACAGTCCAAATGTCCAAATACAAAATTGTACATGATGTTTTACGCACGCTTGTGATACTTTTTATTATGCAATTTTGTATTCATGACCAATACATTGTGATAACGACAAATAAGAGTTCAGTGCATCATTTAACAATAATAAAGGAGATACTGTACCTGGTAAATATAGATAAACAAAAAGTGAGGATTGTCCAGCAGAGATGTTCCTGGACACTTCATCTATAGAACAGGCTTGACTTCTGGTATTCTGGCTAATTATGAGCTTACTCTGTGAAAATACATCCCAGCATATTTAAACACTTAATTAATCATATTAATTCTAGTATTTTGGGCACATTGGACTTCTGATTATCAGCAAAACAATAGAAAAATCAAATTCGATTGTGAATAAAATATTGACAATAACTTCGTTTGATGGTCTTATGATGTATAACAACGCAGAATTTCAATCTTTTTTTTTCTCTCTATCATAATAAATCTGGCTGCTGGTCACTCATGGGTTAAAATAAGCTTAAACAACAAACTATTGGCTTATTGAGCAGATTTAGGGACCCAGCGATGGCGCTACAGCGCGCTCGTCCAATCACGTCCTCGTATGTAAATCAGAGAAGAATGCGGGCTTGCTGATTGGCCCTCCCTCTGCTTCGGCTTCGCCCCAATCCGCTTGCCTTTCTGCTTGTTGTGATGGACGGTGCGGAGACAGTGATGCCCGAAGGCTAGGCTGCGAACTGCTTCCTTTAGCTTTGACGGGGGCTGAAGGGGTAGCAGGGAGGGTCCGAGAGCGGCAGAAAGGAGGAGTGTGGGCGGGAGCAAGGTTTCAGCTTCGGCTCGTAGGAGTCCTGAAGGAGAGCGGCTTCGGAAACAGCGAGGGGGAAAAAGCAGCTCCAAAACTGATGCTGAGTCAGAGACAGGTGGATCCACGGCCTTTTGTCTCTGGAGCCTCCAGCCAGGAAAAATGGAGGAGCTGGAACACACCTGCCCCCAGCTTCGCACGGTGAGAGAGACCCGCTCGGGGCGCTTGTCTGCTGGGTCCGGGTGTGTGGGAGCGGTGGCTGGTTTGCTCTTATGTGTAATCCCTGCTTCTGTCACTCTCGGTGATGTAAGGGAACTGGGTGTTGTCATTTTGTGAAGGTTGATTCGAACTTTCCGTTCCACCTTAAATGGTGCAGCAGTTACATTCTAACGCCTCAGGCGACAGAATGTAACTGCTGCACCATTTAAGGTGGAACGGGAAATTCGAAAAAGACCGACTTCGTGTGGCTACAGAGCTTTCTAAGCTGTGATGTGTGTATGTGTGGTCCACTGTGTAGGCTGCATCTGTGTGCCTGAGCTATTATTACTGAGATCCAAGCCCCCTCCCTGTTATTATGCTGTGCACTTTAATCCCTGCTTGTGCCAGATGTTGTCTGTCAGTGCCAGGAGTTGCAGCTCAGTACAAGCTGCTCAAGCTGGTGCTGGTCGATTTGCTTTCATCAAACTGCAGACTGTCCTTCGGTTACCCTCTTGCTCCTCCCCCTCACCTTGGCCATTCTGCTGCTCAGCGTCCGCCAAGCACTGTTTCCCTGTTACTGTGGGGATGCAGGATTCATACTCCATTAGGAATGCACTGATTGGATGATTGTGGGCTGGAGTTGGGAAAATGCTTTGAAAATATAGTATAAGTATTGCACTGAATATGACATAATGAAAGTATCATATACATGTAGAATACAGTTAGAATGTATCTCAATACACACTTTAAAAAGATGGGTTTTCAAAGGTTCTTTATTAAAGAAAATGGTTCTATATAGAACCATGAACACTCAAAGAACCCTTGGCATGATTAAAGGGTTCTTTGCATCTTGACAGGGTTCATCAGATTGATGGAGAGTGTACTGTAAATGTACACAGATCAGGCATAACATTATGACCACCTCCTTGTTTCTACGCTCATTGTCCATTTTATCAGCTCCACTTACTATATAGGTGCACTTTGTAGTTCTGCGATTACAGACTGTAGTCCATCTGTTTCTCTGCATACTTTGTTAGCCCCCTTTTACCCTGTTCTTCAGTGGTCAGGACCCCCATGGACCCTCACAGAGCAGGTACTATTGGTGGGCCATTCTCGGCACTGCAGTAACACTGACATGGTGGTGGTGTGTTAGTGTGTGTTGTGCTGGTACGAGTGGATCAGACACAGCAGTGCTGCTGGAGTTTTAAACACTGTGTCCACTCACTGTCCACTTTATTAGACACTCCTACCTTGTCAGTCCACCTTGTAGATGTAAAGTCAGAGATGATAGCTCATCTGCTGCTGCACAGTTTGTGTTGGTCATCCTCTAGTCCTTCATCAGTGGTCACAGGACGTTGTTGGCTGGATGTTTTTGGTTGGTGAACTATTCTCAGTCCAGCAGCGACACTGAGGTGTTTAAAAACTCCAGCAGCACTGCTGTGTCTGATCCACTTAGACCAGCACAACACACTAACACAGCACCACCACCACATCAGTGTTACTGCAGTGCTGAGAATGATCCACCACCCAAATAATACCTGCTCTGTGAGGGTCCATGTGGGTCCTGACCACTGAAGAACAGGGTAAAAGGGGGCTAACAAAGTATGCAGAGAAACAGATGGACTACAGTCTGTAATCGCAGAACTACAAAGTGCACCTATATAGTAAGTGGAGCTGATAAAATGGACAATGAGTGTAGAAACAAGGAGGTGGTCATGATGTTATGCCTGATTGGTGTATTCATAGCTTGTATGATTTCTATGGAAATCATACAAGCTATGAATGTTGTGTATGAATTTATATATGTATGTATAAATACACTAATTAGAATCAGTTCTTTTGGACATAGTATATCATAGTCTGTCATGAGGACACTCTTACTGTTACGACATGCGGTGACGTGGGTCTCAGAGGAAATGTAGATGCAACTGGGCATGTTTCCTGTTGATACTTGAGATGGCTGTCCCCCAGGTATTTCCTGAGTACACAGATGGTCACCATCGTATCAACTCCCTGCTGCCATTTGAACAATTACAGTGCAAAATACATGATGCAGTAGCACAATATATTGTTTATAAACCTTAACACAATATTGCATTTCACAGTACTGATGTAGCAGAGATGTGCAAATGCGAATGAGCTTCACTTGGTGCAGTGTAATCAGAAGTAGATGTTTTTCCATATAGTGCAGCCCTGTTTGCAGGTTTAGAATTTACGTAAAGCTGCACTATAGAAGATTTTTTGTAGCATTAGTGAGACATGAGACAAATCTTCTTCTAAGCCGCTTATCCTTCTGGGTTGTTGGGGGGAGTGCTGGAGCCTATCCCAGCAGTCATTGGACGGAAGGCAGGATACACCCTGGACAGGTCGCCAGTCCATGACAGGACAGACACACAGACATATACATTCACAAACACCCTCATACCCAGGGGCAGTTCAGTGTGTCCAGTTGGCCTGACCGCATGTCTTTGGACTGTGGGAGGACACTGGAGCACCCGAAGGAAACACATAGAGAACATGCAAACTCCACACAGAAAGGACCCCGGTTGCCCGGCCGGGAATTGAACCTAGGCCCTTCTTGCTGTGAGGCGACAGCGCAACCCACTGTGCCGCCATCATGAGACAAATCCTGAAATAATAATTTAAATGTTTTTTGGCCCACTTCATAAGTCCTTGCGTATTAATGTCACATGCACAGACTCAAAAACAAGGTCCGAATCGATGGTTAGGTCTGCAAAATTAACATTTACTGCGTTCCAAAGCCTAGGCTGCAGCCGAGGTAGGGCGGGTCCTCGGTAGGACTGTCCTATGAAGACTCCTCCTTAGTAGCCGATTGGTCACACAATTGGAGCAGTCCTAACGAGGCTGGATGGTGATGTCACCACGCTGCATTTGCGGCGTGAAACTTGTGAGGGAACTGGTGAGAGAAAATGGAGCCTGTTGCATTGTGTTTGCTGCTTTTTCATTTCTTTACGGAAATGGAGGAGATGTTCTTATGTAGTATGATAAACAACATATTTACAAATACTTCTAAGTACGATACATGGACGATATATGATATATGTCCAAATGCTTTAATTATTCAATCACTTTATGAGGTAACGAACAATTCAAGGATGTGAACAACTTTAAAACATTGTAAAACAAGCTCTGTTCTTTCGGCTTTGTTTTCCGTAATTTTCTTGGTGCTTTTTTTTCCCATCGTGTCATTTGTGTGCAGAGAACTGTGGGTAACCGAAGGCCTGGAAGGATACATCAGGTGTTTCCTTGAAATCACTCAGAACATATGCTGCATTTCTAGGCTGTATACGAAAGATCCTTCACTTTGGAACGGCCTTCTATGACGTATCGGCCAAGAAATGCAGCCTAGGCTTTGGAATGCAGCAAGTTTTGATGTCAGATAATTCACTCACATTCTCAAAAGACACAGACTACATCAAATTTTGACCGAGTTCCCTTCGAGTTCTCTTTAAATGCGCTCATCAGGTTTTGTTCAAGGAAGGAGTCTGAAATACAACCCATGTTACAGAGTTCTTCGGCACGCATCGGCAAATATATAGATGACAATATCAGATATCAGCATAAGCCCACAATTCCTTTATCAGTGCATCCCTTAGTCATTTGTACTGAGATGTTTTTTGTATTAAGATATCTGCAAAGATATATATCTGTTGTTCTTATGTTTCTTTTGTGTACCATCTCTCTGCAGTCCTCCTGTTCTCCGTTAATGCTCCTCATTCCTCAACACAAGCTAGCATGGCAGGGAGATTGATTTGTCTGTACTTCCTGGTGCTATCACTTTAGTGTGTGCGTGTGTCTCCTTTCTCTTCCCTCGTGCTACTGTAGACCGTAATGGTCTATCATCAGACCTTGGCTGCCCTCAGAGAACCTGTTAGCAAGCAAATCGATCCCCAGCGTGGAGAGGCCTTGTCTCGCCAAGGCAGTAAATTCCAGTAAATGTGCTGGGGAATCATTTTAGCCATTTGAACCTTGTGCGTTGTATTTCCTGGCAAGAGTAACTAGGTGGTGTTGGCCTAAAGTAAATATGCTATTAATATAAAATCCTCCTTTGAAAGGCCCATATTTTACATATTTCTATTTATTTATATCTGTTTAGATCTGTTTATCAAGTCCTTATTTATTTATACATGACCTCTCTTTGTCTCTTAGTCTTTAATAGGCTGTTTTTATTAACGTTATATATTTCTCTGCTTTTGGAACAAAACTTTGTTTCTCCATTTTTGTCATTTTTCAGCTTTTGACATAATTTGAAAATGCCTGTTGCCTTTTACATTGTGTGTACATTTCATGATGAATGGATCAAAAGAAACGGACAAAATTACTTGAACAAAAAGTCTGGTTCCATTGACTTACATTAAAAGTAAAGTATGTTTTTTCCTCCTCCTGTAAAGTTACCATTTTGAAGATACAAGGTTTTGTTCTGACAGCAGCGATATATATGTAAATGAGCTGTGTTCTGATGGGCTGGTCTCTTTACAAGTGCTGTGTGGTGAACCTTGTTCAAAAAAGCAGTATGGGTTGAAATAGATGAAGCATCCTGTTAAATTCAGACTAAAATCCTCAGGCATGTCAGAAAAATAGACTTCCTTTCAGATCTCTGGACCCTTTTGAAAGACTGCAATAACACCACTCCTTATCACTTTAGTTATGATGGGCTGCTAAACTGCTGTAGGCTGAATGCTCTGTCATATGTAAATGTGTTCATGGTTGTGATGTCACATGATTAATTTAAAACAGTTTCTGTATATGGACCATTCAGCTATTTTATTTTTTGTCAATGAAATCGATTTTCCATAATATTGTGCCTGTACAGTGAGCCCAATGTCTAATGTCAGGTTAGCAGTTGGATATCATATCAAAAGTAATGTAGCAGGGTTTTGTTGCAAAATTAGGTCTTGGGTGTTGGGTCTTAGGTCTTGCAAAAGAAAAAGTAATTGATCAGTAACTACGTATGAGCATACTTTGTTTTCCTCACACACTTGTCTTTGATCTTCAGACACTCACAGAGCCTGCTATATTCGCCAAGGAGACAAGCTGCGAGTGTCGAGCGCCCCACGAGAAACTGACTGTTGAACAGGCCCGGCTTGGCACTCCCGGTCAGTTTACTTTTCCTCACCTATCTCTCACCCTCCTCTTCTTTACTGTGTCATCCTGTGTCTCCTCCTTCCATTCAGAAAGCTGCTGTAGCTCTTGAGGTCACTCCCGGTCAGGAGCGGAGGGTTTTTAGAGGAGCTGCTGTGCCCACCTCTAGGATGGTAGCCCAGGGAGACTAAGGGGCTCCTTGGCTTCCCTTTTCTGACCATGACCCAGATTCTTCCATTCATGCTTTACACTCCACAAAAAAACTTCACACAACAGGGACCAGCCAGGGAGTCTTTACTAAGAATTAGTTAAACATGTGAAAGTAAGGGGGGAGGGGAGGAGGGGGGATTGATAGATGTGGAAAACATAGAAGAGGGGTAGGTGCTGAGTTGTTTAGCAGGGATACAAGTCTTAAACTGTCAGTCTAAATTTAAAAAGTATAATGAAAAAAAAGCTTTTCCACTTCACTGCAAATATAGTCAATTGCAGGACATGTTTGGTGCAGTTTGTAGTTTGTAGTTTGCTTCTTTAGTTTGCTTCTGTAGCTTTGCACTGGAGCCACAAGGCTAATAAGAAATGGAAGACTAGTAGTAGTCATACTAGGATGAACCAGTATGTTGGTTAAAATACTTCCTAAGGTACAACTTTTGTCATAACCTTTATTCCGCTAAAGTTATGCCAGAAACGCAGTGTACAAACAAGCTAATGTTATCCCGTTTAGCTGAGTCATGGATGTTTCACTCACATTTCAGTTGAAAATCACCTGCAGTCTGAGACAGTGCAGTTTATTTTGGAGATAGCAGACCTAAAATTCTCATGGTCCATGCAACAAGACAGCTGGTACTGATGGCATGATTGACTTAGTTGATGGTCAGAGGCACGACTGTATGGGACGCATGTATGAGAATATTACTTCATCAAAGCTGAGGTTGGCTTCTTATTTGCAAGGTTCTTATTTGAATTTCCCTGTTCCACCTTAAGTGGCGCAGCAGTTACATTTTGGGGGCTGTATAAGTGTCGGTTTTTGATATCATTTGAAAATGCCCTTTACATTGTGTGTAGATTTCATGATGAATGGAGCAAAAGAAACTGCCAAAATTACTTGAACATAAAGTCTGGTTCCATTGACTTACATTAAAAGTCAAGTAGGTTTTTTCCTTCTCCTGTAAATTTACCATTTTGGAGATACAAGGTTTTGTTCTGACAGCAGCGAACTGCTGCTCCATTTAAGATGGTACAAAAAAAAAATCAAACAGATAGCTTGTGAACTTTTAGCTCCGTTTTTGCCAGGCCCAGAGAAGCCACTGCATACAGTTAGGGTTAGCAAGCAGTATTGACACATATTCTTCATTGTGCAGTTTAGTGGTGTGGTTATTATGGTTATTATTGGTTTCTAGTGTTCTAGTGGCTAGTTTCTAGGTTTTCAAACAGCACCCTTCCTAATTTTAGTCAGGCCAAACTGGATTATGTTTCTTGTGCAGGCAGGGATAGTGACAGGCCTTTTAAATTATGTATACTGTAATCGGCTCTTTCTTTCTAAATGTGTTTTTTAAATGAGTATGGGCTTTATAGAGTAACAGAACTAAAAAAAGCGTAGTGACGCTCAGTGTTGGGACAGTTAGTCACATTAAAGAAATCTATTACATCTATTAAATCGTCTTTCAAACTATAGTGAGATTACTTTTTTTCCAAGAAGTAATCAGTAAAGTAATCCCATTACAGCTTGAGAAAAGTCATGAGTAATTGTTAATAGATTCCTTTTTTTGAGTAACTGCCCCAACACTGAGCTTCACATACAAGATCACAGGGATAAGTTGGTAATGCCAAAGTGTAAACAGGGCCTGTGTGTTTTATGACATTGTATGATGTTCTGTTATTTATATAAATGGACAAAAGTACTGACAATATATATATATATATTTCAATATATACAGTGGCTGTTACTAAGGATTTTGCTGTGTGATGTACTTTTGTCCATTTTTATAGATAACAGTATGTTATACAGCATCAGAAGCCACAGAAGCAAGTCTGAGATTACTCAGGTCACTGGTTTGAGGCAAGTGTGATGATTGAGGCATGTCATTTGCATGGTGTTATTTAGTGAGGCTTCCACTAGTTGTTATCTGCATTAGCCTTGTAGCTCCAGTGCAAAACTAAAGAAGCAAACCATAGGCACGAAACTGTCTTGGCCGACTACAGTTGGGGTAAAAGGCACAACTGTGTAAATTAGTTTTAAATTTTTGGTTGTAGTATTAATGTAGAGAGAGGACAGAAGGAAATAGATGAAATGGATAAAAGGTGGAAAAATATCCTTGTAGCCTTACATACTTTTCTTTTTCACTTTGACTTATTTATTTATCTGTTTTTATCTGATCCTGTATGGTATTATTTTCTCTCCGCAGTGGACAGGCCCGTGCGTGTCTATGCAGATGGAATCTTTGACCTTTTCCATTCTGGCCATGCCCGGGCGCTGATGCAGGCCAAGAACCTCTTCCCCAATTCGTACTTAATAGTTGGAGGTATAGTTTCATATTGGTGCACAAAACAGTGCTTTGATAAACGTCAGTTTTATACATGCTGAATTATGTTTGTATGTATTTTGTGATGTGTAGTTTGCAGTGATGAGCTCACCCACAAATATAAGGGCTTTACGGTGATGACGGAAGAAGAGCGGTATGAAGCTTTGAGGCACTGTCGTTATGTGGATGAAGTGGTGCGAGATGCACCGTGGACGCTTACTCAGGAGTTTCTGGAGAAACACAAGGTCAGTTCTAAGGCCAGTGCTTCCCCAAGTTCCTCATGTCAGCTTCTTCTCTTTCATATCAAGGTTAGGTTAGGTCCCATTAGTATTCATTCAGTGCAATCAATCAGCCAAAATTTAGCTTGAAGTAGTAATTTAAAAAAATGAAACTCACATATTCCCATTTCTCCAAAAGTGGTATCAGTTAAAAGGTAATTCCTCTGATTTTTCTAACATGATGTATAATTAAATGGTTAAGATGTAGACAAAGTCATTCAGAGAGGTTTCAAATGAAATGAGCCGTTCTAGAGAAACTTTCTATCATAAAGCAAAATAATCCCCAAAGAAAACAGTTTTTTTCAGATTTACCACTGTTTCACCGTGATCAGCATTACATATAAAAAAGTCATAATCATGTAGGTTCGCTGGTGGTTTTGGGTAGTAAATAAAATGACTGTATTTGTATTGTAGACATTTTGACCCCTGGTTCCCATCACCATCACGAGTGCGTTTACATGCACTTAATAATCTGATAACTGCAGAAAATCAGATTTTGTCAGTAATTTGATCAACGCGTTTACATGCACTTGAGTAATCAGATAATGAGGAAACTCCGGGTCTACATGAGTCAGACAGTAATCAGCTTTCTGCTTTGCAACCAGCCAATGAACTCACAGAAGAAGACGAGATGTAAACGTAATGTAAAATTCAAACTTCATGCTGTGGCTTTTTTTTTAAAAACATTATGACACTTTACCTGAAAATATGAACATACGTCATTTAGAAGATGAAGAATATTTAAATTCTTCATCTCGTTAAGCGTGTAGTCGGTTTCAGTGTCGCCCCAAAAGTGTTTACCTGCCGTCTCAGGCAATACTGCTTGCTTGTTTCCGGTACTGCGGCCTGTTTTTGCTTATGAACAGACTGAGAAATCTGAAAGAAATCAGAGTAAGAGTTTACATGCACTGAGAAAACTGATTACTGAGCTGAAATCCAGCTCACTTCATTGGATTTCTAGACCTTACTTCCATCTAAGAAATCGGAGTATGCTGTTTACATGACCATTTGAATAATCAGATAACTGCAGAAATCTGATTATGATGGGATTACTGAGTGCTTGTAGCTATAGTACTGTTTACAGTACTGTTTTTAGCTATGCAGTTTACTTTCGTCCACTTTCCTGTGTTTTCATTGTACTGAAGTCCTTCCCTGAGCTGATTTTCAATTAATGATATTGTTACAATTTACCTCAGATTGACTTTGTGGCACATGACGATATCCCATACTCCTCAGCAGGATCTGAGGACGTGTACAAGCATATTAAGGAGGCAGGTGAGAAGAACTCCTTCTATTAAGTGAGCATGATGTTTACCTGTGTGGGATGTATATATGTATGTGTATGTCAGGCTACGTCTAACACGTGTGAGTGTCTCAGGTATGTTTGTGCCCACTCAAAGGACAGAGGGGATTTCAACGTCTGACCTGATCACCCGTATAGTGAGGGACTATGACGTCTACGCCAGGCGCAACCTGCAGAGAGGATACACAGCCAAGGAGCTGAATGTCAGCTATATCAATGTAAATATATCAGCTTTCAAGTGCCTTCATTAGCCACATTCCAGTGTAATGAAACCTCTGTCTGTTAAGATGATCCCTGATATCTCTTTCATATTGAGCTATAAAGAGGCAGCTATTTAAAATACTGTGTAAAATACATGAACCTGTAAATGAATTCAGACACTTCATCAACCCATGTCAGAATTTACCAGTCACATAAGCAAATCAACATCAGTTGCCTATATCAGCAGAACTGGCTACCAACTAGCTATCGATTTTGATTTGATCTGTTAGAAATGAAAAATGACAACATCATCTTTTGGTTTTTGAGCAACACCATGGTTTGTTTACTTACAATTGTATAGGAAAGTTGCTTAGACAACCATTGTCTCTTTAGTCTTGATGTTCAGATCATTGCTAGTTACCCAGAGACTCACAATACATTTTGGTTTATATTCAGTAGTTTTGTGGGGCCAGATGTGATCCCTTAATGAAAATACACAACTGGGGACAACTTGTTAAACTTTTTATGCTGGATTGAAGCGAGATCTGTCACCAACAAGGGTATGCCCCCTCTAAATCCCTGCGCCCACAGTCCTCTAGTCCGTGCTCTTTGAACGTCCGAAAGCAAAACAAGCTAGCTACTGAAATGCTACTGTTAGTACAGCTTTCCTTGCAAGAGGTCATTTTATTTTTACCACAGGTAACGTGTGATTTGCATCACATCTACACGCTTAATTGAAGTTTTTTGGGAGGATGTTTTTCAGCCATGCTCACTTGTGTTACATCCGTGGGCTAACGACAGACTTGTTGCTCTTCACACAGTGGTGATGAGTGCACCACCGCCCTTTGAGCTCTACCTTCACAAGGCATTGGACTGGTTTAGTTTGTTTCAACCCACATCCAGCCCAGAATTTTTCATGGTAGTCCACAGACTTTCTCAGTATAAAATCATGAGACTATTTATGCAACTAAAGTTTACAATATAATGAAAATGTAGTTAAATATTTTTTAAAAATCTAATTAAAAATACTACAATTTAAGGCTAAACTGAGGGACTGAAATTGCATTTTATGGCTACTGTGAAAATGGGTTAAAGTAATGGTTCACGGAACATGAACATGACCGTTTCCCCTCAGCCAAGATATATTTAGTTTCTGAAGTCTGATTTCTTTTTTAGTTATGCACTGAGGCTATGAGGCTAATATCGCTAATAGGTAAATTAAGTCTCTGTCACCCAAAATCTTTTATATTAGCCTCATATCTCCAGTACAAAACTAAAGAAGCAGGCTTTGGACACAGAACAAGTCTTGGCTGAGACTATATTTGGGAAGATGGGAAAATTCTGTAATTTAAAAGCTAAATATTACACTGTGGGAAATTGTAGTGCCCCCAAAATCACCTCGGAATTCCATTTTACAATACAGACACCAAGAGAAAATGGCCATCGTGAAAATAGTGCCCTAAAACAGGACAGCGTCCATTTTGGTCGTGCTCTCTTTTACAATGATTGAGATTAGGACTCACAGTCACTGACCACACTGTGCTTCTGAATGGCAGGAGAAGAAGTACCGCCTGCAGAACCAGGTGGACAGGATGAAGGAGAAGGTGCGGACAGTGGAGGAGAAGTCCAAGCACTTTGTGTACCGAGTAGAGGAGAAGAGCCATGACCTCATTCAGAAATGGGAGGAGAAGTCACGCGAGTTCATTGGCAACTTCCTGGAGCTCTTTGGTCCTGATGGGACGTGGGTAAGCCTGCCCTCTGTAGTAAGTCTAAAAGAATCCACACTGTGTAGAGAACTTAAGCTCTTCTTTATCCTCCAGTCACGTGGGCCTGGAGAGCTGTCTTTAATCAGGCAAGTGCACTAGAGTAAAAAAAGGCGCTCAGAGTAGGTCAGCGGCGTCCAGCTCTGGCCCTGGAGGGCTTACTATAGGGTTGGGCTTTGTTTTTATTGTTTGAAGCATATTATTACAAATAGTACTCAGATATATATAATTCAGAGAAAATATTCAATGTGCACTGTAGTAATCAGCCCAGATCCGAATTAGCAAATTTTTGATTTTTTTTTATTAAAGCTAATGTTTTCAGTTTTGTTACTGTCACGTTGTTTTTGTTCCCTGTACCGTTTCTAATCCCTCAGTACTGTCGCTCATCTCCCCTTCTCAGAAGCAGATGTTTCAGGAGCGGAGCGGCCGTATGATCCAGGCTTTCTCCCCCGGCGGCTCGCCCAGCAGCAGTCCACCCAGAGACTTCTCTCCATCCCGCTCACCCTCGCCCCCGTCCCGTTGGGCTGTCCCGAGAACTTCCCCACCCTCGTCCCCAAAAGGTGCCTCCGCATCCATCAGCAGCATGAGCGAGGGTGACGAAGACGAGAAGTGAAGCCCGAGCTGTCACACACTCACCACACACACATACACACACACACACACACACTCCCACACTGTTCCTGACCTGTACACTTCTGCGCACACCGGCAGCAATGACGAGTTCACACAAGTATCCTCATGGGAATAATGTATATAAATACTGTACGCAATACAGGATGGATTGTGTCCTGTTAAGCTCTTTCTAATGTTATAGAGTACGAATGAAAGCCATTGCAAACCTCTTCTCCTTACAGACAGCAGATTTAAAGGGGAATTACACAGAATTTTTAAAATTTCTGCATAATTATCTTTTAATGATGTGAAATGGTCAAATATACAGAAACTGATCGAATCAGATTTTTTCATGGTGGTCATGGGAACCAGACGTTCAAAGTGATTAATGCCTTTAAATAGGGAAAGTTTTTGGTGATGATTAATTGCCATAGAAGTAATTGTGGGCTAACAATTCCGCTTTTAAAAGTTATATTAAATTGTATTAAAGAACAAGTATAAAATGGCCAGTTAACATTGCATATAAAAGTCATTGCATTTATCTACACTTATTTTATCAGCTCCACTTACCATATAGGAGCACTTTCCAGTTCTGCAATTGCAGACTGTTCTTTAATGGTCAGGACCCCCACAGGACCACCACAGAGCAGGTATTATTTGTTGGTGGATCATTCTCAGCACTGCAGTGACACTGACGTGGTGGTGGTGTGTTAGTGTGTGTTGTGCTGGTACGAGTGGATCAGACACAGCAGTGCTGCTGGAGTTTTTAAACACTGTGTCCACTCACTGTCCACTCTATTGGACACTCCTACCTTGTTGCTCCACCTTGTAGATGTAAAGTCAGAGACGACAGCTCATCTGCTGCTGCACAGTTTGTGTTGGTCATCCTCTAGTCCTTCATCAGTGGTCACAGAACGCTGTTGGCTGGATATTTTTGGTTGGTGGACTATTCTCAGTCCAGCAGTGACACTGAGGTGTTTAAAAATTCCAGCAGCACTGCTGTGTCTGATCCACTCAGACCAGCGCAACACACACTAACACACCACCACCACATCAGTGCTGAGAATGATCCACCACCCAAATAATACCTGCTTTGTAGTGGTCCTGTGGGGTCCTGACCATTGAAGAACAGGGAGAAAGGGAGCCAACACAGAATGCAGAGAAAAACAGATGGACTACAGTCTGTAACTGTAGAACTACAAAGTGCACGTCTACGGTAAGTGGAACTAATATAATGGACTATAACTGTAGATATAAGGAGGTGTTCATAATTAAGTGCTTGGTGAATGTGCATTGCATTTACAAGTCATTGTGTATAGTAAATAAAAGGGTTATGTTTGTGCTGTAGACATGGCAACCTTTGGTTATTAGCACCACTGTAAAGAAATCCGAGTTCATAAGATTCTCCATTTCCCTTCGAACCACTCTGAATGATTTTGTTTACATGTCTGTAATTAAATTATGCAGATTTTTTTTTAATTGGTGGAATTCACCTTTAACAGAAAGGGGTTAAAAGGGGGCAAGGACTACCAGAATGATTTGCCCTCTCTTGCTCAGGTTGGACTGAAATATAAAGACTGTCCATGTACTGTACATCCTTGCCTGTCCAGTTTTTGGTCAGTGAATTTCTGTATGTATATACGTTCACTGTCTTATCAAAATGTCTTATCTCCATTTTCTTGGAAAAAATATGCCAGCTGCCATTCACGTGCAAAATCTCATCATGAATAGACATTATTCAGAATTACTTGGAGTCAAAATCCTGGTGCAGTAACATACAGTAACATTAAAAACACCACCCCCCCCCCTCCTATAAAGTTTCCATTTCGGAGATGAGAAATTTCGTTACGACAGCGATGATATGCAAGGACAGGTGCTACAGAAGCTGCCGAACAAGCCGGCCACTGGACAACACGTCTCTCACAATCCTTTCATTTACATGAATCATTAACAGATTCGTGGAGAACACTACAGAATTAGCGAAGCTGCTTTAGCATCAACACAGATAATGTACCACATATTGATCTCACTGAACTTAATGTATTATTTATCTCCACAATCTAAAAATATTAAAGTGATCAATTTCATGACTTAATCAAGGACAAAAGGAAACTCTTTTCGTTCTCCCCTGAACAGCACTTGCACTGTAAATGTAGAACTGTTAAAAATAATCACTGAGCAGTCCACCCTGCTAGACCCCTTATCACCTAACCACTCATGCAATGCTGACCTAGAGATGTCATAGTAAATGCACTGTATGTAATCTTGCACTCTGTACAAACTTTGAGACATGGTCTTTTATTTGTATATTATTTTGTATGTATCATTGAAAATGCCTTCTAAATGTAAATAAAAAAAACTGTAAAATGGTAAAACATTGTGAAGCTTATAAAATTAAGACTAGTCAAGCCTAGTTTTGCTGGACTGCCATCAGCTGTTAAGGTGAAATACACTGCATGTCCAAAAGTTTGTAGACACCTGCTCATCCAACATTTCTTCTAAAATTTAATGTGCATTAATAGGGAGTTTTACCTCTGTGTAGTAACAGCCTTTACTCTTCTGTGAAGGCTTTACACTGGAACATTGCTGTGAGGATTTCATTGCATTCATCCACAAGAGCATTAGTGAGGTCAGGTACTGATGTTGGATGGTCAGTTCTAGATCACTCCTTTTGTCTACACAATTTTCCTGTTTTGTTATTACTACTACTACTACTACTAATAATAATAAACAACAATTACTACTTTATTATTACTACTGATATAATTACTACTTTATTATTATTACTATTAGCCATAGTAATATTAGATAGCAACTGTTCAAATAAATCAAGCAACCTTATTTAAACAGTACTACACAAGACTCATACTTCAGTAAATAGTTATCTCAGTATTTTTTCAAGTGTAAAAATGAGCCACTAGTTTGCACCAGCGTTAGTTTCCGAGCTAACAAACATTAGTCAAACTCTTTACAAAACAATAATTCTAAAGACAGCAATCAACACATCTGAACAGCATTTGAGTTTACATTGTGGTGAACTACTATGCAATGTGGCTTGGTGACTGTAGAAAAAGGAAAAATTCAAGCTGAAGTCGGTCCACCATTATTAGGTTATTGTTTTGTAAGACCCATGATGTGTTTCAATGAACACTTCTACTTTCTTCCAATACTTATTTGTTTTATTCGTGTCATTGAGAAGGTATGAGGGCGACACTTAAATGGTGTACGGCGCCACCACCTGCTTGCCAGATCAATCACTCAGTGACTCTTGTAGGCTTGCCCACTGGGTGGCCCAGCAATAAGACTAGGCACTTGATGATATGGTTCGGGTTCTGGTTTATTGTACAGTTTAGGTTGTGCTCAACAGACCAACAACCTTACTGCAATACATGAATGGAGTGTGTACAGATTCACATATGAAGAACGACTTCAGAACCATCAAGTCAGGACAGCGTGTCTCTGCAATTACTAAAAAACAACAACCAGCTTATGTACTGTGCAGCGACAGAGCAGATACAGAACACAACAAAGGTATATTAGATAAACTAGTCATGTCCACACTTTTAGGAATACTCTAGCTTTTTTTTTCCCCACCTAATCTCTATCTGCAGTACCTGTAATGTGGTCAGCTACCACAGACCATTTCAACACAATTCCCTGTACAGATGCTGAAGTACATTTTGAGTTGTCTGTTCTTTTCCAAGTTTAGGTCTTTTGCTGTCTGAGTGCTATACATACTGCTGACAGACATCAGGGTGAAAAACACTGGAGTATTTCTTAAAGCAGCCACCGTCCACAGGCAGCCGTGTCTGTGTAAGGAGATCAGGCCTGGTGCTGCAGTGAACAGAACAAATAATGACCATTACTCTGATGAAAAGCTTTCTCGGAGAGAAATCCATGCTGGGAAAACCAGCCCACAGCAGAATGAGCTTCTCTATGGTCTCTACACATTAAGCTGGTTCTATAGATACATGCTGGCTTCATGTCATCTCAGAGTTCATTTTCTCCACAGAGATACTAAATCTGAAAAATAATTTCTAACATTTTTCCTTCAACAAACCTTGTAATCTATATTTTAACTTTAGAAGAACATAAAGGTCCATATTAACCATTATAAGGTCCATACTGATTTCTCTTTTACAAAAAGGCTTTATTGACCACTAAATCACTGGGCAAGGTTGGTACTTGAGTGGTATCTCTAATGAAGTGAGATGAAAATAATAATAATAATAATAATAATTATTATACTGAAAAACCGATAGATACATTTAAAGAACACTAAGACAGCTGTGATAAATGAGAGCTACCACAAACTAAAAATACATGCACTGGTCACTTTATTACATACACCCACCTTTTATCCACATCTTTGCCCATTTTATCAGGTCTACCTACCATTAAGGTACACTTCATAGTTCTACAATTACACTGTAGTCCATCTGTTTCTCTGCAATGTTTGGTAGCCCTCCATCATCCCTTTCATCAGTGGTCAGGACTCTCATAGAGCAGGTACTATTTGGGTGGTGATATTAGTGAGTTAGTGAGAATAGTCCATCAACTAAAAATATCCAGCTAACAGCGTCCTGCGGTCAGAAACTTACCAGGGACTACAGGCGACTTACACAAAGCTGTGCAGCAACAGATCAGCCATCGTCTCTGAATTTACGTCTACAGGGTGGACTAACAAGGTAGCCACGTCTAGAGTGGACAGTACAGTCTTGTTTCAAACCCTTTTCAACACACCCTCACCAACTTTAACACAAGTGATTATTCAATCTGAGCATCTTCAACTACAATAGCCTCATGAGCTAATCAGCTAGTTATGAAAACCTTGCAATGCACAACACTTTTCTGAGAGGACACAATGGTTTGTAAACAGATTTCTCTGACATTATTTTCAGGTTTGAAAAGAAAAATGCATCAGTTTGCAATGATTTTTGCTGCTGAAGTCCCTGCTGTTCACTCAGTCCCTCACCCCTCCAAACATTCTTCTCTTGAGCTAATCAAGTTGATGAAGGTAAAAAAGGGCTACAAATTATGCAGAGAATAATAAACAATGAGTGTAGATACAAGGGAGTTGTACCTAGTAAAGTGGCCAGTGTGCACAAGTGCATAAAGCCAACTGCTTTCATTAACTTTCATAATCTGCCACTTTTAAATTTTATGAGTTTGGTATAACAGCAGAAAGGCCTGTACATCTAAAATAATGCTAAAGGTCATCACAAAACCAAAAAATGCGCACACAGCTGTAGAGCATAAACAGGAAAAGAAAGAGTGAGCCAATGATCCGTCTGTGAAATAAAGGGAAAATGAGCCATAAAATAGTAAAAAACTGTTAAAGAAATTCCTGCATATGGAAAAAAACCATTTATGATTTCTTGACTAATCTAAATAAAAACAGGTATAATTGAGAAGGCCTCCTTCTTACAGTGCTGCATTGTTCATATTGGCATGCTGGTAGAGGATAAAGATAGAGATAAAGAGAGATACCGTCATACTGCTGCTGATGCATAAGACAACAAAAAGGCGACGTTTCCCTTCATGCTGGATATAAGGATCTGTAAACATTTATCAATATTCCTTCAATTTGTGACAGAACTACAGTAGAACAGCTTTAATCTAATACATAATAGAACTTTTACTGGATAAGGTCATCCACAAATCAGAAAAAAAGGTTTGCAGGTATGATGCTAGTGAAATGGAAGGCTGTCATCGTGTAAGCTTTGTTCTGCTGGTCCTTTTATGAGAGTCACGGTATATCATAACTACAGTGACAGGAAGCTCAGGCTTATGAGCATTTCTGATGCCCTTACATTTCCTATACAAGAGCAGATTTTCTAAAATGGCAGTCACACCTGTACCTATTTGCACATCTCTTAAAATTACAGTGGTTTTCAAATAAATAGTAAACAACGTATAATGTTTTATAAATCCTCTAGGTAACATTTAGTCCTCTATATAATTTAAGTGAGGCATATCTGCTAAATTTCGCTGCCGAAAAGGTACTTCTATACCTTAGAAATTAAACATATTATGTCCGTATTTCAACCATGATAACCCACGGTTTATGGAATGGTTACAGTGTTGGTTAAAGGAATAATCCAGCGTAATTCAACCAAAGCTCTGACCCTCACAGTTGACTACCAGGGACAATAATTGGGATGCATTTCCCTTTTCTTAGTTAAAGAGCACAAAAACATTTGACTCAAACTCCCACTTATAATGTAAGTCAGCGGGCAGCGACTGGGTTTGAAAAGCATTGGAGTATTCCTTTAAGAAAACAGCTCACTAACCTTTTCCCCTGCCTGTGCAGCAGAAACTGAGCCGCCCTTTGTCTCGATCGTCTGAAACGACAACGTTTTTTCCCCAGAGCTCCTCAGGGGAGTCAAACAGGGGCCCTATTATGTGGCACTATACTTTCACCCGAGGCACACTGGAACTCGCCCATCTCTCCCAGCCATTCTACCATTCTGGGGCACACCACGAGGGGGCACTGTGACCAATGTTTCATGCTAGACAGAGGAGGAAGGAGCAGAGACTTGTGTTTGTTTTTTTTTAAAGACTCATTTCAAAGGCTCTACTCAAGGAATGCTGACAAGCACAGAACACTTGGCATTGATGTGCTGTGGCCACAGCAAGAGAAGCTAGACTAAACGGAGAGGGAGAGGAATAGAAGTGCAGTGGTTCGGGTGCCAGGCAGTGGTGGATGAGGGACGTTTATCTTTTCGCCTTGTACTTTGAAGCGTCTCGCGGCTCTTTGCTGGGGTTGCTCCAGTCGTCCGCCTCGGGGCCTCCTTGATAGTGTCGCCAGGCAGACTTGTTAAAGACTGGCAAGCGCTCAAATGACTCACTGGAGAGAGCCTGCATGAGAAAGAGAGACAGAGAGAGAAAGTGATTAAAAAAGCTTCTAGCGCAGTAATGAATACATCTATATATGGTAATTGAAGACATTCTAACAATACATCATGATATTTCGTTTTCCTGAACATGTTTGGAATGGAAAAAACACACCAGTAAAACAGTAGTTCAAACGGCTTTAAAACATGCTATGAGAAATGTTTGGACTATTTATGATAAGATGAATAATTAATGAATAATTAATAAAATAAAATAATGGCATAACAGGTTGACATCTGATCAGCTGCTTGTTACTATGCAGTTTATGCAGTTACTGCACTGTCATTTTTATTACGGTGATTGCAAAGCAAAGCAAAGCTGATTGTGTGATTCAGGCTTGTATACAGCTTTTTGATCGGATGCATGGTTTCCGTGTAGCAATGGAATTTTGCTGAAAATTTTCCCCATAGAAATGAATGGGATGAAAAATTGCACAACCATCTACTGTACTTCTGCTCGACCAAAAGATACCGTTTCACATATATTATCTCAGGGCAGGCCTCTAAGCACAGATTCAATGTTGTTCTGACCCACACTCATCTGTTTGTCAATTTTTCCTCCATCCCTTGTTTCTCCCATAGACTCCCATTCATTTTCAGCCCAAACACAAACGCTATTACTTTGCTGCCTGACAACCACCAAACTACATGTCCTCACTAAGGGTAGGACCTCAAACTCTACTGCACAGCCATACTGACCCGCACTCCTCTGTGTGTCATTTTTTTTAATCTCTCATTCCTCCGAGTCCCATTCATTTTCACCCAAACCCCAGCCTGTTTTTTTCCTTTGCCCAACAGACACCAAATTGCATGTACTAACTCAGGGCAGGTCCCCAAGCTCAAATCCAGCAATTAGGCAACTGCATGGGATACCACAGCAACTGCCTAGCAACCAATTGGGATACCACAGTAACCACCTAGCAACAACCTAGCAGGAAGTGGGAACCATTTAAGCTGTGCAACCATTCTGTGCTTCCTTCAGGAAATGCATGTTTCTAGTTATATATGCTGCTGTTCAGTGTTTCAATGTTCTGTAAATACTGACATTATCCACAAAATACTTAGAAAACTATGGACTGATAATTTCAGACGTGAAAACTCATGAGTAGTGAAAAAGGTCACAAGTTCAGAAATCAGATCCTCTGTAGCGGAGTCTGGCTGCATCGTTCCTAGGAGAATTTTTTTTTGCGATTCTAATGTGAAATTTTGGTGCACCAAACCACAGAAGTGTGTGGAATTATTAGTTGAGTTCATTAAGGTCAACAACTATGCAAATAGTGAACTGCTTTCTAAGTATTTTGATCTATTGGTTATAAATATACTGATTATCATAGTAAGCTTAATATGTCAGTGTGTATAAAGCTTGGCAGACATCTCTTTTTAAAACCCCATATCTATTTAAAATAAAGGCTGTTCTAAAACTTTGCCCATCATTTGTGTTCTATTGGCTCCAATGAAAAAAAAAAATCTTGATTTCTATCAATAACCAATAACTCACTGTTCAAAAGCTAATGAAGAAAGAAGTTTGAATATGCAAAAATGAAACAGACACAAAACATGGCTCGCTTTTCACATTCCAGTAACATTATCTTTGGCTGGTTTGTTTGAAGTCCAATCCAGAGTTTGGGATTTTGTGATACTGTATTTATTTTTCATTTTGTTTGTTTATTGGTCAGAAACTTTGCAGGGATACAGTCTCGCTGTTACCCTCACATTTGCCACCACGAAAACAGAAAATTGTTGTATGTTCTGTGATCTATGTGCCTAAATCAAATTCATTTTATTACTCCTCTGCCATTATTTGTGCTGCAAGAACAATTTAAGTGTCTGTCAAGGGTCAGACATCAAAACAGGCAGATTCTGCGGACAGTACAGCTCTGATGTGCTGATGTTAAATTCCCTTCATGGGTACAGATCATCATTAAAATGCATTTCCACCAGCAAAAAACTGAAGCAGGAAGCAGAACGAGTCCTGCAATTTCTGCTGGACAACAGTTCAGGTATTTGGTGATTTGCTGTCAAAACAAACAAAACTAAAGAAGGAGTCTGATAGGTCTGCACCAAACAAGGTAGTTGTGAAAGTGCCCTTAGTTGTTTCTGCCAGCTGACAACACCCCTCCTTCCCTAAATTAAAAACTCTTCAAATCTAAACGATCCACATAAATGGCATATTGAGCAGTCAAATGACTTAAATCGAAAGCAAATATGTTTGTATGCATGTATGTAATTTATCACAATATTGTTATCATTATATTGCCCACCCCTGAGGTAAACTCACCTTCAGGTAGATGACCGCATCTGTCCCCACCCCTTCCATCGAGTACAGCTTCAGGTCTCCCTGAAAGTAACGTGCATACAGTCTGGAGATGGGGAGGCCATGGCCAAATCCAGCCTTAAGAAATCCACAGAGGAGGAATAAAAAAAATCATTAGTTTTATATGCAAAAAAAACAACGATTTGAGGATTATGATATTTTGGGAAGCTGTAAAGTTTGTTTTGTATTACCAGTGGTACTCGTTTAGAGTCCAGACTGGGGGTTGGTGCAGTGGAGTAGGTGTAATTGAAGAGCCTGTCAATCTTCCTCAGAGCCACGCCCCCACCCTTGTCATTGATCTACAGCAGTAAAGAATAATGTGCGTGAACATCATGACAAGCCCCTTTGCTGTGGTTTGGTGTTGTGTCTTCCAGCATAAACCTAAGTGAGCATGAGGTAGTAAGTGAACTCAATTAGGATGTGACTGACCTTTATAGAGAGGTCCTCCTTCCCTAGCGTGACTTTAGCCTTAATAGGTGGAAGGTCGTCCTTATTCTCTTCATGGTGCTCCACTGTAGCTCGCATTGCATTCTAAACAAACAGAGACAAAGGAGATAAGGACTTATACATTTAATTAGCGCTAGAGATCAGACTGCTCATGTGGGTTCTGTGAGGTTGGGACATCATTCCTTGAATACGTGTCAGACTCAATAAGGTTTCATTTTCCCTTTCAGTCCTAACTGAAGCTGTCATGTGAAGCTGTTTCTATAATACGGCCGTATTACAGAAACCTCTTAAGTTTGAAAGCTTATCTTATCTGTTTAGTCACCATGGCAACTTCAGTTAGGATTGTATTTAGGACAGAAGCTATTTCAGAACAACAATTCTTAAGTCCATAATCTCATCCATTACCTACAGATAAGAAAACAGTATTACAGAAAGATCCTAACTAGACTAAATCTAGTAAATTCTGTCCTAACTTTAAGACAACAGAGGAGTCTTAACTTCTGTTTTAAGCGTCTGTTTCTATCGTTTTATGCAGTGACCGGCAGCATAGTTCACTGCAACTGGCATAATGACATGTCACTAAAAATGGTGCTTTGACTTAAATAACTTTAAAAATCTCAGACGCTGCAGACACAATCTACACCGCCCCCTCTTACTACCTCCCTGTGTTTATGTTGATGATAAAATATTACAGTGATGGTGGTGAATAATTAGGAGACTGTTTATTAGGAGGAATAACGTTACCGCGCTCGGCTAAAGCATTTGGGAAACTGAGACTGAAACTGAAGAGTGACGACGCTCTGATAAACAGCATAAAGCGCTGTCACAACATTCATAACTCAAGTTTATTGCGCTTTAGTTTTGTTTGACCTCTTTTATATCAGTGACGGTAGCTGCCTTGCAAACTAACTTGATTATTTTGATTACATGTACGCATTTCAGCTGTGCGTGTATGGTCAGTTTCTAACAGACATGACAGTTGATTGTCGACTTCAATCAAGTAAGTTAAGATTTCCTAACTTGTAAGACAAGATTCCTAAATTAAGATTTGCTTCTGTGACATGAATTTGTGAAGGATCTTATCTTGACCTGTCAGATCTTAAGATAAAAAGTTCGGACAGCACTTGGGTGGCATTAAGGTTCTAGAAGTATCGACAAAAATCCACGTTATACTTGGAACATGATATCATATCATCATCTATTCCTAGCAGACGTCCATTTGTGTGTAAACGTTTGGGCACCCCGGTCAAATGACAAGTTTTGTGAAAATAAATACACATCGTCTACAGAGAACACACTCGAACATTTTACCGCACAATTAATGTCTATTTGAGGAGCTTAAGTTACTGGATTGATGGATGGATGGATGGATGGATGGATGAATAAATTAAATAAATATATAAATAAATAAAAACTGCACACTAAAATGTTTAACTTTGTTCCCTGTAGATGCTGTGATAGCATATTTTCACTTAGAAAATCCTTAAAAATGCAATTTCACCAGGGGTTTTCAAACTTTTGTACACAACTGTACTTATCTACAGTCACACAGAGCTGTACATCATTTCCCACAATACTGTAATTTTGCTTATTCTACATTCTTGAAACACTCAGAGATCTCAGTCACTAATGACGCCACCTCTTCTTCATGGCCAATTGTTTTTAAATTGCATCATCTGATAAGAGGTTAAACACTATCTTACTACATTTATCATCAGGAAATTAACTGTTATGAGGAAATACAATATTTACTCATGACCTGCAGGACAAGTGATAAACACAGCAAACATCTGATAACACAGATAACGCAGTTAAGATGACTGATATTTATTGTGTTTGGCTGTTGTTCTGTTGAGACATTGGTGTCATAAACAGCATCTGGACAGGTTCAACATTCTTACCTTGAACAGTTCAAACAGCATGTGGAACAGATGAGAGGGCACATAGACAGCTTGGATAGGCTTGTTAGGTGCCTTAGCTACAAAGAAGAAGTTCTAAATTACTAAATTATACACAGTATTTCCACATTGTGTGCATTTCTTTTTTATATATGTCAAGTGAAACCATACATGTTTTGGCTCCCTTATCAGATTCTTAAGAAGCAAGTTTAGCCAGTTGGCCATTGTTTATATGAATTTCCTGCATGACTTTTGTGATATGCAAATAAGCCTCTAACAAATCAAAAATTCTTTTCCCGTGTGCTATGAGCATCTCAGATGTTCCAGGTGAGTTATCATGGGTCTGTGGTTCATAATGCTACTCATTTGATTCAACAAACTTAGTAGTTTAGGTCTGAATACAAATCCAATTATCTTGATTACCTTTTTAGGACCTCAGTATAACAAAACTAATATCAACTGACCTTCAGCGGCAGTCAGTTCTGACCACAGGGCATTTTTTGGCTGGATGTTTTTGGTTGGTAGATTAGTTTAATACACAAGATGACTCTACAAGGTCCTTAGGCATCATCTTACAGTATGATTAGGGATGACCCATTTTTTTCTGATTCCTGTAATACTGAGTATCTGCTGGTTCCGAATCCACAAAGATGCACAATTAAGATTAATCGGCCAACTAAGTTTTGCCAATAATACAACATTCTGGACTTATATATTTGTTTTTTTTGCCTACTTATTAGGCTACTTATCAAAATTATCATTTTAGCATGTGTTTACAGTATGTGTATCGGCTTATGATCAAATTTGATTAATCGATCTGATGATCTGGCCGCCAGTAACTAATATTCCGTAGTGAAATCACTTCAGGTTTGATATGTGAATAGTGGTGTAAATCCTGAACTGACAGCTTTAGTTTTATTGGAGTCCTTCTGTAAAATAAATATTTTATGGGGTCATGAATAACCTTCTAATGCACCTTTCACTTTTGAATGCACTAATGCTTTAAAACCAGAAAAGGTGTACCTGGCTAGAAAAGAACAACTTTAAGAGCAAAAACTGTTCTTAAAAGAAAAGTTAAGAAAGAAATGAAGTTTTTTGGAGAGAATAATTTCTCAACTTTTTTCTTAAGTGAGAAAAGTTAAGAAAAAGGTGTCTTAAGACACTCTTGTGAATCTGGCCACAGATCCATTAAAATCTGCTGCCGCTGGACATCTCTACATTTAATACTTCTGATAGTAAAAAATAAGTAATTTTCAGACACTTTATTATTTTAAATTATTAATATCTGTTATAAGACTTTATAAGACTTTTTAAGGATCTGCAGGAACACTGTAATACGAATCTAATGCCAATCTTTAACCATCTCAGACCCACAGCTCACCAGTGTGTTTTAATTCACTGTAAGGCGTATCACAATCACAGTATAATCACATTATGGTAATCTGTTAGCACTGCACAGCCCTAATATGTACCATTAAACTCTGCAATCTTCAGCTCCGGGGCAGCAGGGTAGTACTGCTCACACAGCATCTTGGCTGTCTCATAAGCATCTGAAACCGAAAATAGGATTTACTTTGTAAAACAAAACCATAAACCACTAAAAGGGGTCAAAGTGCAGAAAGATTCATCTTACCAGTCACCACATCAGCCACGCTGCACGCAGGATCAATGCTGCCAATGTGTTTGGGGTGTGCCGGGTTTGTGTCATTGCCAAAGAGGAGTGCTGAAATGAAGTTGTTTTAAAATTTCTGAGAATTGGCACTTTTTTTTACATTTATGTTCCAAGACTTTTTATATTTTTCCAGTGACCTACTGTGCTGGTTGATGAGCATGCGGAAAGAGATGCGGTTGGTATAAAAGCGGTCCAGGAAATACTGGATGTTGGAGCTGACGAATGGGTCAAAACCAAACTTCTCCTTATACTCGATCAGTCCCTGGGCCATGGTGGGGACCACATCATTGTGCCTGTTTCTGATCTCAATAAGTGCCTCCAAGAAGCTGCAATATAAAAAAACAGTGTTGATTATAAAGGTTATATTATTGCTACAAATTATATAATTTTTTAATTAAATGCAATTTATTCATGTCTAACCAGAGTGAAAGACAGAATAACAGAAGTAGGACAAGACAAATGCTGACCATCATTTTGTCACTGATATCATACATAAAATATAGATATAAAAAATACAAAAAGTTCCTTTGTGTGAAAGCCCACCGAACATCCAGCACCTATTTATTATTCTTCTCATTATCAATGAATTGCTACGCCATAATTCATGATACCAAGTCACTATTAAGTGAAATGCTATGCAATTATTTTGTCATTATTATTTTGAGATATTATCTTATTATTTTGAGATGCTTTAGGTTTTTGATATGGGGAAAATATATATATATATATTTCTCAAAGTTATGCAACAATATCTTGAAATAATGACTTTGTATCACAAAAATAATGGCATACCATTATAGTGTGGCAATTCACTTAATAAAAATAATAATTATGTACTGGATTTTTTATTTTAAGTGGCGGAACTAGGCATGCATACCTTTGTAAGATATTAATAAAGCATAAATATGCAATGTTCCAAGCTTCTGTTCATAAAATAAACTCTCTGAGGAGGGTTGACCAGCTATCCAAACAGCAGCCTAAATCCTCTCTCTTGTTCTTTTTCAGTCATGTAACTCTGAGTAAAGAATGTTTGTGGCAGTGTTAAACAGCCTTCCACATTTTATTTTTTGCTGCTCTATTATATACGGTTGCTCTATCCAGAATACTGTCAGCATCACTACGCTTTCCCTACACTTCCCTTTTCCTGTCCCCACTCTGTCCTGAATTCACCCTCTCGTAACTCAATACAACTACAGCCAAGGACTTACTGCACAAAACAAATGCAGGGCACTGTAATGAACACTGACAATCGAAGCATGCGTCCAAGCAAACATACTGAAAAGAGAAAAAAAGGAAAATGACTGCACTCACTCATTCAGGGCATGTGGGTCATCTGGGCTCCTGTTTTCATACTCAAGCAACTCTAAAAAGCTCTGCATATACCTAAAGAAGCACAAGAAAAAGTTACATTAAAGGAATAATTTGGCAAAAAAATCTAATTTTTTTTTACCGCAAATGCAGTCGATCAGCCAAGACAAGTCAGACAAGCAGTTCCTTTTATGGTATTTTCACACTTCTGAATTGAGCCGACTCATGATGTTTTTGCCTATGTGAACACATCAAATGAACTCAGACTCCTCTAAACGGCTCTCACTGCATTCTGATTAATCTCTGCATTGTCAAAACAAAACCACCCTGTTTTGCTTTATGGTTAAAGAACCCTGAGGCGCTGCATACGTGCACAGCCACAGTCTTTCAGTACAGGTAAAAACAAACTACTCGGAAGAATGGATACCCGTGGGTTTGTGTGTTCTCATGATGAGACAGCATAGTAAAGCAACAAGCCACGAGGGTCACATGTCAGAGATTTTATCCTGTTTTTATCCTTTTACACACAACGCAACCGACTTAGAGCACCTAATCATGGTGAAAAATCACTGCAACACACAGCCAAGTGACTTGCTGAATTTACAGAACACGAAAAACAGTCTAATTTTGGAAAGTTTTTCCACAAACAGCACTAACAATTTAATCATTTTTAACAAGCACCGAGCTTGATTTTTTATGGGCACTTTCAATTCCAGTTTCTCTACAGCCAAACTGTCCAATGGCTGATTTATTCGCCAATTTTTATTAGCCTTTTTCTTTAATCCGAAGCTCACATTATGTGGGATAAAACCCATAAAACACACTAGCACATCTACAGTACTATCTATTAGCCAAATTTTCAAAATAAACTATTTCCTGTTTACTCTTGCTTGGATCAGTTGTAAATAGCATAAAACAAATGAAGTGCTACATTGAAAGTAAGAGGTTGCTATTTAGCACAATCAGTCATGTATTATTATGCTATGACATGTTAGTACAGGTGTAGCTAGGGGTAGTTACCTGCCACAAATCATTTACGGCAACACAGATCTGCCACAATAAAAAACAATAAATTGGCTGTTGCCAATTTTGTGTTTTAAGCAAAAATCTGCCAATTCCAATCTTGGCCAATTCTGGTTTTGTGTCCCCTAGTTTTTAACAGCTTGGCACTACTGGAGCTCAGCCAATCAAAACTGCTATATAAGTACAAAGTTACCCAACAAAGTTCTAAGTTACCCATCTGAGTTCTAGAGGAGCTGTGGTGTGAACAAAAAGTGGTCTTAGATGTAATCAATGCTTAAGAGGACCAGACCTAAGTTTGGTTCATTTATTTGGACGTATATGTAAAAAAACACATTTAGTTTTGCGCTACAGCTACAGAGATAATACAGGTGAGAAGTAAGTGAAGGTTATACAGGGCTCCACGACACTGACATAAAACACGATGTTTGATAAAGATGTTGGATATCATGATGACGACATGACGAAGCGATAAATTACTATTAATACAATGTGTCTCTGGCTGGATGTTACGCAAGTGCAGACATTATTTTTGGGATGTGTAAACAGAAATCTAACTAACCTCTCTTTAAACCCCTCTGTAAACAAATATCAAAATATAAAAAATTTCAAAAGTACCATTGACCATTCTGCAAAATAAAAAGAAATTAAATACTAAGAACTACTTACATCAGCACTGCAAGCACATTTTTGTTCACTGAAGGGCTGAGAAACAGTCAGGATTACCTCAACAGCTTTCTCTATAAAGGCTACTCTATAAAGACACACACACACACACACACACACACATTCTTGTTTTATTTTTTTTTTTGTTTAGTTATTAAATATTGTTGCGTCAGACAGTTGTATTTAGTTTAAAAATAATGTTGTTCTTGCATTTGGTTGAGTGTACTCAGCTGGTCTGAGACTCTTATTTTGAAGGACTCCGGGGGGGCAAGCTTCAGTAGCCCATTTGGCTAACAGTAGAGCCTGAGCAGCCTGTGTGCTGCATGTTCTCCCCTTTGCAGTGGCTGTTTGAGTTGTACTTCGATTAAACCTGAGTTATGGGCGACATCTTACGGTCTCCGAGTGTGTGTTTTGTAGTTGGCCAGTCGAATGGTTAAGTCTCTCATCTCCCTCGTGGGAGAGCAGGTTCAGTCTCAGCGCAGAGAAGCAGGCGTAACGGTTTGCGCAGGTACTGTAATGACGTCTCTCTGGCGCTGCGTGTATGAGATAATTAGACCTGTTCTGTCATCAGCGCTCTAACGATGTGTTTATCGCGGAAACTCATATCGCGCTAACAATGATAATTCGATTTATCGTGCAGCCCTATTTTATACATCACCAGTTTCTGCGAAGAGCATTGTGTGAAGAGCATGCCTAAATAATCACGTGCCTCAAACTGTGTCAAGTAGTTTAAAAATCTCAAACAGACCTGCTTATAATGTTTCTGACTCTGTGGTTTACAGTTATCTATAAAGATGGACAGAAGTACATTTTCAGGATTCTAATACTGTTTTTAGCAGCTACTGGCAAAAGGTCTGCTATTGTTTTTAGCTATGCAGTGTATTTTTGTCCTTTCATCACGTCTTAGCTGCACTAGCCTCGTAGCTCCAGTGCAAAATTAAAGTGCCAAACTTTGGACACAAAACCTGCCTTGGCTGATCATTTGGGGTAAAAGGGGGGGCGATGTTTGTTTTTCTTGCCATTCTACTGCAGTTTTACAGCCGTAACCCACATGAGATTGTGTGGTCTCTTCACCTAAACCACTCACCATTTCTGCACCAGTTTGACTGAGGGCTGGCTCAGCAGCCGGTCAGGCAGCAGGTTGACCTCCCGCATGGTGTTGGCCAGCCGCACAGGCAGCTCCTTCCGCAGGAACATGTACGACGTCTTCTCACACGCATTGTCCCTGCCTGGAACACACAAACACACACGCCGCACGTAGGAAAGGAGCAGTGAAAGGCAGGGGCTGCAGAGTGATAAAGGAATAGGAATGAAGGATATCTTGTTTGCCTATCGCACCCTCACTGCTGACTCATCGCTCTGGGGCTTAACTGAGGAATGCGTCATCTGGATCCATGCCAACACATCCACAGGGGAAACAAAATGTGTGATTAAGCGCACGTGAGCACAGCCCAATTAGTTCTTTATTAAAACAATGTATGGACATGGTGAGCAACACGTAGCACCCATCTCAATAATGCATCAGTCAGAGAAACAGAGCAAACCTAACCCTGAAACTAAATAATCTAAAACACATAAAACTTTACTGGACTTAGTTGTAAAGGCCTAATCAGGGATATGAATCATCACTGATGGAGTGATTTTAAGCCAATAGTGTCCTCCTTGAAACAGTGATGTAATCCAATAGTGTAGCACATTAAGCAGATTACACACTAAATGTTTAACGATTTATATACTGTATTAAAAAAAAATCAGGAGGAAAATAACATATATATAATATCTATAAAATAATATATATAATATACATTGTTAAAACTGTATCGCTGATAAGCCTCTTGGTTTTTTTGTCATCTGTGTCTCCCGTTTGTCATCTGCGGAAAAACCTATAATCAAAGTCTATAATCAAAACTAGCCATCTTGGTGCATCCTATATATTTCTGTATTGTATGTAGCTCAGTTGCAATGGTTTTGATGACTATTTCTGACATGCTAATAAGAATATGCTTCTTTTGTTTTGGAATACAAGTTGTATTGATCTGTGTAGTATTTAATTAGAGCTCAGCCAAGTCAAGACATTTTTACCACAAAAAAAACCCAAAAAATCAAATCAAATCTTGACCTTGGAATCCCTACTGCATGCTCTACTGAAATGGGAATTCTGGTCTGATGCCAGCATGCAATATTTGTCATGTACATATGTGCCAATACTGAAACATAAATATTTAGAATACATATAAAGTAGGACTAGACCTAGTGGTATAAGCAATACAAAGAAATATACCTTGTTTGTAGAGGAACAAACACAGTATGTGTGAAATGAATAAAATGCAGATATTTTAGCTCAGTAACCCAGCGTCACCTAAACGTTCTCCTCTTGCGTAGTACAACTAACCTGTTATCAAAAATCAGTTGGAAATATCAATCAAATCTAAACAACTGCCAATAACTTTTAGCAAATATATCTGCTGATACTGATATGATTCGAATATCATCGTGCATCCCTAGTTCTACTAGTCTACTATGTTAAAATGTACATTTTGGGGATTTGGAGACCTCTCTGGTGGAAATGTGTAATTGCATGCAACTCATGGAGGAATATTTTGTAGCATGGGTTGTTCTTCGGACGCCTTTCCCAAACAGAAGAATCTGATGTTTGTGAGCGCATTAAAGAGTATTCAAAGAGAACTTGGTCAACACTTGGTGAAGGACATGTCTTCTGAGGATGTGCGTGAATTATCTACTATTGTCACCAGCATAATGTTGATTTTGCATTTGAGACCTAAACATCAAGCCAGACCTCCTTTTTGAGTCTGTGCGCATGACGTTAACATGCAAAGATGTGTGATGTGGTGTGAAAAACTCCTGCAAAATCTGACCCGGCGCCTCCGACTTTTCATTTTATATATCAAGCTTTGTGCTGCAGCACACAAACACCATTATTTTAGCATGCTTTTTTCCTCCTGATCATACTAGGGCTGTATGATATTGACACAGAATGTGATGTTCGATAACTAACCTCTCCTTTAAGCAAATAGCAAAACACAAAATTATAAAAGCACCATCTACTACTGTGCAAAAATAAAAAGAAATAAACTACTTACAGCTACTTACATCAGAAGTGCAAGCACATTTTTTGTGCTCTAAAAGGCTCAAAAACAGTCAGAATTACCTGAACAACTTTTTCTATAAAGGCTATAAAAACAAAAATATATATTTATGTTTATATAGGCACACAATATTATTATTTATCAATGCTTAGTTATTAAGTATGTTTTAGTGACAGTAGCTGTTAGTGCCTCACACACTTGCAACACAATACTGGTTGTGAAAAACAGTCCTAATATTTAATGTGTTTCAAATTCCTTATAGGCCAAGTCTGCTTACTCGATGGCCATCTTTGCAACACCGCCAGGATGATATTTCCAGCCATACAAGAAAAGACTTATTTCTTTCCATTACCATTTAAAAGATATAAAACATGATTTTTCAGGTGTCCTCATTTATAACGCCTCTGAGCGTTTTTAAGGCGTGTTAGTTCAAGGTGGAGCAGTTTTTGAGCTGTGCATGCGTGAAATTTCTTCTTAAGAACAGTTGGTTAATGAGGCCCAGTGTGTTTATCGAGGAAACTCATATCATGATAACAATAAAAATGATTTATTGCAGTCATAAATACTAATTCTTTCTGTTTTAACGAAAAAATCATACATAGTGCAGCTTTAATTCTCGTATAGTTATTGTCATATGACAGATCTGAGAGAACGAGAGAGCAAAAAGATTTTCCTAAGCATCAGTAGAACTTTTAGGCTGAAATGGGTAAAACTGAAGCCCCATGTTGTGCTTTTCCTTATGATAAACAGATCCACTATCAGTGCTTTGTTCACTGCACCCTGAAGGGCAATGCAAGGTAAAGCAAGGGCTGAATCTCTCACAGCCACAAACATGCTCCCTAGAAGGCCACAGAAAGACAAACTGATCACAAGTTTATCTAAACTTTAAACTCTGAAACTCTTATTTTGTCCTAAAAAGGCCAAAGAGCTATTTTTTTCGTAACCCACTCATGTCAGTCTACCAACAGGAGCAGATTCAGTCAACAGAGAATGTTCTCATTAATTATGTACCTTGGCAGGTTTACTCAATGAACTGAAAAAGACACTCCATGTTCCTTATCTGTTTACGCTCTACAGGTGTGGATGAGAAAATCCTTATAGGGAAGAACGTAAGATGGACAACACTGTTAAGAAGCACGTTCTGCTGGGTGGAAAAACACCAGAAAAGACTTGTCACAGTCGGACGTCTGTGAGCAAACAGTTCCCTGAAGAATGACTGAGGCCCAAGTTCTGTAAACCTAGAGATTAAAGTAGGGTCAAAAAATTGTTGTTTTTCTTTCTCTCACTCTCTCTCTCTGGTTCATACTAATGAAGACTTCCACTGATTTTTCAAATACCTGCTTAATTCAATGGTTGAGATGTAAACAAAGTAATTCAAAGTGGTTTGATGTGAAATAGTTATTTGTAGAGAAACTTACTGACTCAGATTGCTTTACAGTGGTGGTGATAGGAACCAGGGGTCCTGGTGTCTACAATGCAAATATAGCCATTTTACTCACTATCCAAAACCACAAGTGAACCTACACGTGTCTTCCGAGTTCTTATATGTAATGTTATGTAATGTTTATGATGGTAAAATAATGGTCAGTATGAAAAAAGCAAGTTTTTAGCCTTCATGTATCCCTCCACCATGAACAGATTAAAAATAAGAGATTAAAGTACATTTTAGGCCAGAACTCCATCACAATACCGTAAAACATCAGGCAGCGAATATCTAATCATTTCATGTAGTAACTTTCTGTGAGGGAGCTTTTAGAGGTGGACGTCTGGTTCCTATCACCACCACTGTGAACCACTCTGACTTGGTAAGTTTCTCTACAACGGAGCATTTCACACCAAACCACTCTGAATGACCGTTTACCTATTAATCATGTAGAATATTTGGATTATCGGTGGAGTTTCCCTTTGAACTCCTCAGCTGTCTGGTTCCCATCCCCAACAACTGTGAACAATTCTGACTTGTTGTTTTTTCTATAATGATAAATTATACATGGATGACCACTGAATGACGTTGTTTACATCTTGACCACTGAATTCCGCACACATTTTGATAAAGTGTTGAAACTCCCCTTAACATTAATATTACACCATTCTGTATCGGACGCCAGCAAGATCTCAACGTCAGAATGGGAGCAGGTACGGTGGTCGACAAGACCCCAGTCACAGCACAACTAAACACATGTTACATAACTCATAAATGTACCCAAGTCCAGAGAGGTCCAGAGATAGTTTTCTGGATATCTTGAGATAATTTTCTGGATTGTTATCTTGACATCACAACTTCGTTTTCTTGAGATCACAAGATAATTAACTCGTTATCTCAGGATAACTTTGTTTCAAGATAACTTTGTTATCTTAAGATCACAAGATAATTAACTCATTATCTCAAAATAGTTAACTTGTTATCTCAAGATAATTTACTCGTTATCTCAAGATCACAAGACCGTTGACTCGTTATCTTGAGATCACAACTTTGTTTTCTTGAGATCACAAAATAATAACTGATTATATCAGGATAACTTTGTTTCTCAAGATAACTTTGTTAGCTTAAGATCACAAGATAATTAACTCATTATCTCAAAATAGTTAACTTGTTATCTCAAGATAATTTACTCGTTATCTCAAGATCACAAGACCGTTAACTTGTTATCTTGAGATCACAAGATATTTACCTCGTTATCTCTAAATAACTTTGTTAATCTTTAGATCACAAGATAGTGAACTCATTATCTTGGGATCACAAGATACTTTACTCGTTATCTCAAGATAACTTATCTTGAGATCATAAGATAATTAACTCAATTTGAAGATAAAGTTATCTTCCGACCACAAGATAACAAGCTCATAATCTTGGGATCACAAGATAAGCCTTAACTCGTATTTTCAAGATAACAACTTTGTTATCTTGAGATCACAAGATAGTTAACTTGGTATCTTAAGATAACAATCCAGAAAATTACAGCTACTTCAGGCCTGTCCAGACTTCTGTATAAACGCGCTGCAAATGCAGAAAACACTCATCACACAAAATCAGAGCTACATTTTACAAACGCACTGCAAAGAAAAAACACGGGCAACTTCAGAAACGCTGCAAAACCAGCCCCAACACAACGGAAGTGTTTCTGGAAGACTCAAAGTGGACGGAAAATCTATGACGGAAAATCACTGACAGAAGTAAATAAGACCACGGACACTCGGACACTCGGATCCCAGGTTCATGGTTAACCTGGCTGGCTAGTTTGCTATGTGACATGTCGCTGTGCTGTGGTTCTCTCGTGTTACTAGTTTAACTTGTACAGTTCCTCTCTGCAGCTAATTCCCGTTTCGACACAGTGACGGCGGCGATCTGCTTAGATCAGAGGTTTTTATTGTACCGGTGAATGTTTGGCTGCATAGGATGTAAAAGCGAGTGGTTCCATCCTCTTTAAGTGTCCTCCGGAAACAACTCCGTCTGAAGCTGCGTGTGTTTTCTGTCTCTGCAGCTCGTTTTCATTTGAGGTTTGTTGCATCTTCTCAGCCACCGTAGAGACCCGGGGGTAGCTAGATATTTACCATTAAAGCCTAGCAATGCTGTAAATCAGTAAACCGTGAACGGAGGCATCTCGTCTCAGAAGAGGAGCCCAGTGAGAGGATCACCACTCAAGCTCTGCCTCACAACTCAGAACGAAGCTGAGGTCAGCTTCATATTCGAATTTTCCCGTTCCACCTTAAACGGTGCAGCAGGTACATTCCGGTGCTTCACGCGCCAGAATGTACCTGCTGCATCATTTAAGGTGGAACGGGAAAATTCGAACGAGACGCTGGCAGCATTCGTACCACTCATCCACTGCAACAGCATGAAGCACTTACCAAATTCAAGAAACTGCTTTATCGACAGAGGCGACGGTGAAAATCTGGAGTAATACTCGATCTTTGGGGAAGCGTTCTTCAGCAGAAACACCGACAGCCTCATTGTGAATTAAAATGGATGTGATGATTCGAGTCTAGCGGCTCTGTTTTCCTCAAAGGTGACTGCAAATGAAACCAGAACAAGGCCAAGTGCAGTGCCTCTGCTAAAATAATACTAACGCGACAGCAGTCTAGGTAACGAGAGACATTTTCCGCCTGTGCTCCTCCGTCACTGACTTCGCGGACCGAAAACAGGAGAAAACGTTAAGCCGTCCGCGGAGCAACGTTACTGATTCTCCAAACATCACGTACACAAACCGTCCTCACAACCGCTCTTCGCGACCGAGCTACGCTGAACCCTGATTGGCTGGTAGCGGATACGAAGCGCCAACTCTGCACAGCCATTGGTCGACCGCATACTTCAGGATTGTTCACCGGTATTTTGTTGTATCTCAAGTTAGGTTGAATTTCTTAATTGCGACGGGACGTTCGAATCAGTCTACCGAACCGATTCGTTCGAACTGTCCCGTTCAGTTAGTGAAAAGTCTGATTCAAACGATTCGAACGAATCAATATATGTTCAATATACATATATATCATTATTATTTCATTGTCTTACCACTGTATTTCATAATTTGCACAAAACTGTAAAAAAAGCTTCTAAGTATTGTGAGAAATGATAAATTTGATCTAATTTTTTTAGACGAGGTAATACACACCATACAATTGTTTCTTACATTAGAAGTTTCATAGTTTTTTTTTCAAATTATACTCATTATGAATCTAAATATTTCAACTTAAATTTAAAAGAAATCAAAAAGATCTTAAAAATCACTGATAAAAATACAAAAATACTTTCAAGTATTATTTCCACAAGCATAAGTTTATGCGTTTGGGTTTGGCACAGACTCCTCCGAATATAAAATACCCCTAAAATTGTGATTTTGTATATATTTAACATTAAATATACCTCTCAAATATCACATTAAATACACCTCTGTTAACGTTTTGGGTTTAAATATATCATTACAATCATTACTGTAGCTTGAACCAATTCGGGGGGCTCTTTAGTGGCGAAAATTAGTAGAAGTCTTCCGCCTATAATACATCATGGACGTAATCATTCTGTAAATGCTACAAAACTTCTTGTACTTGTGAATCGGTTCGACTGGTTTATTGAAAAGAACCGGTTCAACGGAACCGATTCGTTCATGACTCGTACAGAGCGCTACGGTGCAGCCGTGCTCGCTGTGAGGAGCTCCAAGCCACCTGTACCTGTATTTCAGCACGTGTTAAATGTTGCTTAATGTCCTTTACTGTTTTACCTAAACAAGGTCAGAGAGGAAAAGAGGCTTATATTTGGATTTTGTTCATGGGTCACTGTATAAAGATCAATATAAATCAAATGAATCAAATAGTAGCATGTAATGCATGGCAAACGTGTTATAATTTTAACTAAATTATGTTAAAGAGTCTTTTTATGAGAAAATGAGTTTACTCTTTCTGCAGAATACACGCTTCCAGAGAGAAAACACACTTAAAAGTAATATAAGCCTGCTACAAATTAGGAATGAATTTATTATATAATATGTGGAAGTAATGCAAATGAATAATACACATAAAACACTGCAGCGTAAGCAAAACTTCTTCAGAATAGTCTGAAATACTGTGCAATGTGTACAATGAGTCTGAACACGGTACTGGGCATAACTAAAGAATACTCTGAATCTAATACATGCTATCAAATTGATCAAAATTTACATCTGCATAGGGTCATCAGCCGTATTCCACATTAGAGACGATGAAATTCAAAGACTCTGCATCACTGATGCTAGAAAATCTCATGGATAAACACATGAAAATAGTGTAAAAGCACAAAACAGATGACGTCTGTCATCCACTTGGTGACCGTTTTTCTTCTTTGTGCTGTGACTTGGCCTTGAAAGCTTTTCACCTGTTTACACAGACAATAACAGCTGCTTCTTTTCATACTGTGTTTGCTGAACTGTCATAGGAAATCATCTTCTTCTCCTCATCACTGTCCACGTCTGGTATGGGTTCATATTCACGTCGGTACAACATCCGAGTCACGAGCGTGATGATGAACATCTCCAAGATCAGAAGCTGCTGGCTCATCACTATAAAAAGGGAGAGGGGAAATTCTGAGAGACAGTTGGGCCACTTCAAGTTGGTCTGTGTTGTATATTGTTTATATATTCACTGCTGACCGGCACCTGGACATAAAGTCTACACTGACTGCCCACTTTCTTAGAAAGCTGTCCCTTGTACATCCACATTCCTTGTGTGCAGTTAGAGACTTCAACCCATCTGCTGCATTGCACTGTTTGTGCTAGTGATCATCTAGGCCTTCAGTAAACGAACACCACAGCATTTTTGAGCCCAGTCGCTCTCTCTGCCACATCTGTAGTGTATGACCATTTAATGAATATGGTCAGATAATTCTGAGATGCTTCCCTGTATTTAGACAGGGAAAGAAAACACACTGACTCAAAAATACACTTGCAATTAAAGCCAAGTTGGCAGTTGCTGAACTGTGTCGGTAGGAGTTCACACAAAACACACACACCAAAAAAATAACCAAATTTCCTCCCCAGTTTTAGCCATAACCAACCACCGCCTTAAGTGCAGACTTTCAGCTTTAATTCAAAAGGTTTAACCTCTTATTCTCCAGGGTATCTCTTTGTATTATTTTATAAAAATAATTTTTACAGAGTATATCACTGAAGAGACGCCATCTGTTTATAGTTTATAGCCCAGATTTGTGGAAAAACGGGTCGACTTTCAGTAGATAAAAAATTGTGAGTTCAGCTTCTTTTACTATAAGGGTTTAAAATTACATCACCCATCTATTTGACTGGAAGGAAGACAGTTACAGCTCTCATATGACACCCACCTTCTGAATGTAGCTTATGAAATATAAAAGTTATGAAGAATATGACAAAGTGCGTTTTGGAACCACTGGTGGTCCCAAGGAGTGGAAAAGGAAACTGAAAGTGAGTCCAATGTTTGACAATTGGATAAAAATGCTAAGAACAGTAAGAAATTTTTCATGTCTGTTTCATCCTAAAACCTGTGTTGTTAGAATAAAAGAGAATATAAGAGAATTTTGCACCTCATCAGTTGCTCTGTGGCAGCAGTTGTTTTCTATGCGCACAGAAAGCACTGAAATTATTGTCCATGGTTATCAATAGCACGGCACAGACATAACAGATTGAGATTAAGCTGAAAAATGCAGTACCGTTCCTTTAATGTTCAGTTTGCTTGAGAGGGGAACCCCCCTCAACCTGATAGGTACTCTGTAACTGTATGAAGTGGGTGAGACTCAAACATTCAGAGGGATTAAGTACAAGAGAGGTGTTTCTAGTGTTGTGAAGCAACATAATGGTCACTCACAGAGACCCCGGGCCCTGGAGGAGTACGGCGGGGAACAGGCGATGGCTCCAGACGAGGCCACAGTATTAATGATGGCAGCCTGCAGCTGACTGAGAACCAGCACCAGCTGGTGGGGTGGGCATCATGGGTAAAGTGCAAACAAAAACATTTTATGTACTATAATCAAATTGGTTCAAAAGACATAAAGCTTTATGATACATACTTGATACTTACTTGATACATGGCATACTTAGGAACAATCTTCAGACTGCGCAACGTTTCGCGCACATGCATGAACATAATGCCAACAGGCCAGAGAGCGATGATGGTGAGGACCCCCACTCCGCAATTGATCCAGATAGCAGTATCACTCTTGCTAACCTAGAGCAGAGCGACAGGCTCGTCACTGGTCATGCTTACATGCAGAGAATTTCGTCAATCATGCAGAATTAATTGCGACTGCAGATTCCGTGTGAGCTGTTTATCATCAACTCTGAAATCTGTTAAGAATAGTAATATATGTAATATAAACAAACCTTATGTAGCATTTTGTGCAAAACTGTGTGAACCATAACAATGAGAGTCATTTTCAGAGCCATCTATTGTGTTTAACGTCTCTTACAGTGGAAATCTGACCATTTTTCAAAATGTTTGCATCATCCGTTTGTTATGATGTAAACATGTAAACACAGTCAGAGTGGTTTGGTGTGAAATGCTTTGCTCTAGAGAAACTTCCCGAGGCAGAACTGTTCACAGTGGTAGAGATAAGAACCAGACGTCTAAAGTTTTCATGATTCTCTCACAGAAAAGTTATTAAGTCATTAAATGGTTATGAATACACTCCCTGATGTCTGGGACGTTGTTTTATGATAGGCTTGGTGTAAATCGTATTTTTTTTAAATCCATTCATGGTGGAGAGACACATGCAGGGCAATGTAATACAAAATAGCCCCCAAACCATTACATATTGTCAATGTCGCAGAAAAACTCATTTTTTGTCATTTTTACATAATTTGAAACCACTAGTTACTGTTTGCATTGAGGTACAATTTCATGATGAATGGACCAATAGAAATATCCCAATATATATATATATATATATATATATATATATATATATATATATATATATATATATATATATATATGTGTACACCGATCACTCCTTGTTTCTGCATTCATTTCCATTTTATCAGCTCCACTTACTATATAGGTGCACTTTGTAGTTCTACAGTTACAGACTGTAGTCCATCTGTTTCTCTGCATACTTTGTTAGCCCCCTTTTAACCTGTTCTTCAGCGGTCAGGACCCCCATGGACCCTCACAGAGCAGGTACTATTTGGGTGGTGGATCATTCTCAGCCCTGCAGTAACACTTACGTGGTGGTGGTGTGTTAGTGTGTGTTGTGCTGGTACGAGTGGATCAGACACAACAATGCTGCTGGAGTTTCCTTCATTGGTGGTCACAGGACGCTGTTGGCTGGATATTTTTGGTTGGTGGACTATTCTCAGTCCAGCAGTGACGCTGAGGTGTTTAAAATTTCCAGCAGCACTGCTGTGTCTGATCCACTCAGACAAGCGCAACACACTAACACCCCACTACCACCACATCAGTGTTACTGCAGTGCTGAGAATGATCCACCACCCAAATAGTCCCTGCTCTGTGAGGGTCCATGGGGGTCCTGACCACTGAAGAACAGGGCAAAAGGGGGCTAACAAAGTATGCAGAGAAACAGATGGACTACAGTCTGTAACTGTAGAACTACAAAGTGGAACTACAGTAACAGGTATGTCAAAAACTAAAAAAAAGGTCAAAAATGGAGATACAAGGTTATACACACACACATCAACATTATGTAGGTTCACTGGTGGTTTTGAATAGTAAATAAAATGGCTGTATTTGCGTTGTAGTCATGGCAACCCCTGGTTTCTATCACCACCACTGTAAAGAAATCTCAGTCGGTAAGTTTCTCTAAAATTGCCTATTTCACATCAAACCACTCTGAATGACTTGCTTACAACTTAAACATTGAATTATGCAGCAATTTTGAATAATAATAAAAAAAACAACAGTATAATTTAATGTCAGTTTCCTGGACTGGACATTATTATGAATGGAGATTATCCATTGAAAGAAAAACATAGTCCAGGACTAAGCTTAAACTCTGCCCAGGAACCTGAGCCTTAGCTAATATGTACTTACCGAACAGTAATTTTAAGTCCATTGAAGCTTGAAAAAACATCGCTTCCTCAGTGGACTAACTGTCATGATACAGAGATTCTGATCGTGAAAGTGATCAGATTCAAACATTCTTCAATTCAATTCCATTTTGAATGGTGATCATATTTCCAATGGGTGCACACTAACTCTTGATTTGGATTATTCTCTCTCTTTTTTTGCCTCATGTTTACATGGCTGCATGTAAACAAACTTGGTTTCTGCCCATGTCATCACATGCACATTAAAAGGGTGAGAGAAAGAAACTCTGTCTGCTTATTCTATCCATATACACAGACATTGATAGGAGGTCTTAAAAAGGCTCTTTACATACAGAAGCGGGATCATAGTTCTCATTGGTCCAAAGGATGATGGACAGGATCGTGAAGACCACTTTCAAAACAGCAAACTGGAAGGAGCCAAGTTTCAGTAAGAACAGAGACCGCCTAAGAAAAAGCACAGCATACGCAAAAATGCAATTACTACATGTGTAGAGGCACCTGCTATAGGTTTAACATGTTCTTGCAACAGACGCAAAGCATATCAGTTAGAATTATTGTCCATTTGTCAGAGAGCAAAAGCAAAAGGTGCACTTTAATACACCTGTAGGAAGAAAAACCTTTTACAAATCACATGATTTGTTGATTTTCTCAGTGAAATCAAGTACACATCCTCTAAAGGGAACACACTTCTGCACATTTTAATACACAATGACTGTTTATGTTCTGCGTTTAACACATTGGAGACATAAAATGTGGCCGGAGCACAAATTATGGCACATTTTAAATGTTATGTTTTTTCTCCCTCCCAATATGTTCAACTAGTCAAGTAAATTAACAGAAAATGCCACACTATGGTTTGTTACTTATACAGGATGCATTAACTTATTTTCACTTAGAAAATCAACAAAACATGTCATTTGACCAAAGACACACTTTTGCATTCAACTTAAGAAAACAACCATAGTTGCTTTGCATGCAGCGGAACTTTTGCAAAATATGCAAACCTCTTCAACCCAGAACTACAGCACCACCTGCTGGACAACACTCAGCAGGACACTTCAAGGAAGATTTTCATGAAGTTCATAGCGGGGTCACATTTTTAAAGACAGCAACCAATTTAATTAAATTCGTTTCACCTGTGGTCTATAGCTCTTTTAAAAACAGTGACCCAAAGCAGTTGTCCAGAAATGCAGGAAGCGGTGGGTGACATACTGGTTAATGGGGTACACTCATTTAACTCAGGCCCCCAGCATTTGGCTTCCAAAGCATGTCTCCAGAAGTGAGCTGCTTAGGCACAAGAGGACCACTTGATAGAAGCTCTCTGTTCACTTCAGGCTGCCTTCAGCCCAAAGATAAAGCGACACCTGAGCCATTTTAGATCACCTCATGGCCCTGTGCTCTTCTAGACAGACTGGACTGTCTGTCATTTGATGCACAGACCTGTCGGTCACTTTACAGCTTCAAAATGAACGGTTATCCACGACAGTACAGAAAATGGAAACAGCAGGATGACTGGGTCCAGTTTATATACTGTCTATGGTCGAAATTCATCCTCCAGTGTGAGTCTTGTCATAAATAGTACACCAGTATGCTACAAAAGCGACTACCATTAGCCGTTTAGCTGAGTTGCTAAGGCAGGGATGTTCCAAAAAGTCTCTCAGTCACCTACAGCTGTGAAGTGTTTTGCATCTGATTTAGTTCACTTTATTTTTGAGGTAGCAGATACGAAGACGTGCCCTGTCTTTTAGGGTTAGCCTTAGCATAACAAGAACACCAGACTGACTGCCACACTTTCCCCCATATCGCCTGAGTCCAGGGGTGGTCTTTGCGCTAGGTAAAGGTAGGCCGTCACCTACACTGTTAGAAAAAAGGTGCTGTGCAGGTACATTTTTCATTCATCAAGTACAAACAATGTAAATGTTCCCTCAAAGGTATACCAGTGGTCTTAAGGTCCAGTTGTGCACTTAAATAAGTTCTTCCAGGTGAAAATTACATATTTGTACCTTTTCATAACCGAATAACTTAAAAACAGTCAAATAAAAGCCTGGAGTGTGTGGAGTCAATATAATTTATGAAATATAATTTCAGTGGATTATGGTACAATTATGCTCCCTGACTAAAGGTACTGAGATGTACCCTTGAGTACATTTCGTATCTTTTTTTTTCTGAGAGTGCAGAGTCTCCCCATGGGCCTATTCCAAAATACATACACACTTTAAAAAATGGCTGATATTTGCGATTGTATCGGTTATTTTCAGTAATTTCAGTGCTGCCCCACATCCCGGTCATGGTTATAACGGACTATTCCATGTTGTTACTGAACATGATGACACAACTGCACAAAGACAGACTAGTGTGAACGAGACACTTCGGCCAATTCTTCTGTATAATTTCTCTGGGTGGATAGTCTAGTAAAATTGTACATATATATTATAAGCATAACAAAGAAACACAAAAACAGAGGAAAACAAAACATTTGATGCTACACTCCTAAAGCTAACGCACTACACTGGCAGATACTTTCACTTGTTTCAAGCACAATTTCTCAAAAGAAGCAAAATGACTTGGCAACATACTGAGATTATTTCACTTCATAGTTACTTCAGTAAAAATGTTTAGAAATGAGTTAAATAATCTTATTATTTTCTTGGAACAAAGTGAGAAATAAGATGATTAAGATGATTTCACTTGTCAATATATCATTTTTCTCAGTGTAGATTGTAGCGTCACTAGTTTAAAAATGTGAATCCGGGGGGCTCCATTCCTGTCTTTTGCCTAAAGCCCCTGAATCAGTAAATCCGTCCCTGGAGAAGCCACCTGACCAGGTCAGCTGCATCAAACGCTGTTGCGGTCAGGGCCTTGTGCACAAAACAAGTTGTGGACGAGCTGCTTCTGATACCACTAATCTGTAACTGTAATATTTTCCAAATTCCAGCAGAGCCTGACGGTCGGAGGTATGAGTGTATGGGAACACATGTAAGAGACAAATGACTTGAGGAATTCAACGAAGCTGAAGTTGCCTTCTTATTCAAAATTCCCGTCCCACCTTAAATGGGTCAGCAGTTACGTTCAGGTGCCTGCAGTGTGCGAAATATCCCTTGGTATTCAGGGGGTCCTGTGTTGGCCGGCTACTAACTTACTCGCCAGACACTCATGCTAGATACTTTTTATTTAATATTTAATTTTTATTTATTATGTATTTATTTGTTCAGTATGAATTTAATTTGATTTATCCTTTACTTTGATTGTAAAATAATAAGAATGAAAATAATAATAATAATAAGGAGAAGAACAGCCTATTTACATTATTTACCATTATTATTATCATTTTAAACAAACAAACAAATAATAATAATAATAATAATAATAATAATAATAACAATAATAATAATAATAATAAATCAAGATTTTGAAATGTTTATTATTATTATTAATATTATTATCATTATTACTAAAATTCATTATTTGGTGAAAGAGTACTGTTGTGTTGATGGTTGTGACGACATCAGAAACTTGAATTATACCACAATGCAGTCACATCGCCCACCACTAAAAGGAAGAAAGCCTTCTATTCGCTTAACACCAGAGACTAGAATCACAATAGAAAGAGCTTTTAGATGATTAGATAACAACCCCAATTAACGGAGTTCAAACAAAGTAAACACCGCTGAGCACAATGACCATCTCTCAGAACAAATCTGCCAGAAAACGCTCTGCCTGAATCCTCTGAAGGTAGTGAACCCACGCTGCCATTCTGGGTGACCTCTCTAATAAGACTTGAAAGAGGCCCCAGAGTTGAATGGCCAGGAGAACATCCACCCAGTCCAAATGCAGATATGGGCAATATTTGAACAAACGGTCAGTAACGTGACAACAGGCTATTTAAAGGAATACTCCAGTGTTTTTCAACCGTATCTCTATCTGGCACATTTGTAGAGTACTGTCATTTATCACGGCCAATAACGTTGATTCACATCCCTGTACTTAAAGAACACAGAACCTGTCGGCTCAAAACACAATTACAATCGCATCCAATGGGCAGATGCTGAAGCCACTGTCAGCGGAACTTAACCACATGCTACAGACAGAGGTTAGGCTGAAAAAACACTGGAGTATTCCTTTAAAACTTGCCAAGCTATTCATTCTGAATGTCCTTCTGTCGTCAGAATAAATGAAAGTACTACCTTCAAAGCTGTGCAGACGTCAGTGAGTTTAGATTATTGATTTCTGGGACCAATCTGAACAAACATGTCCATATTACATAAGCCATCACTGGGAATCCTGCATCACTGGAACACCAGTATGTGGAGCAATTCAGGATAGGTAGCCAGGTTCAATTCTGAGAATTCATCCATGTGCTACAGTCATGTGCAAAAGTCTGAACACCCCCGGTCAAATTTTTTATTGATTTTCTAAGAAAGGACAAGTAAACACATCCTCAACAGGGAACAAACTCAAAGGGGAATTCTAGTTTTTAAAATACTATATTTTTTAGGCCAAACTTTCTGGCTCTGGCGTCAGACAGAGGCTCAATTTTAAGTAATAACTTTCTGCAAGGGGCCTTTCAGAGGCATTAAACTTTTCAGACATCTGGTTCCTATCATCACCACTGTGAACTATACTGGCAAATTTCTCTAGAACGCAGCATTTCACATCAAACCACTTTGAATGACTTTGTTTACATCAGTGGAATTCGCCGTTAAATATGGCCTTTATCTGCAATTTCTAACTATTTTTACTGGGAAAATAATAAAATGTTCCATAAATGTCCCAAAAATAAAACATAAAATGTGCCACATTTTGCACAGGTCACACGTTAGGTTATGTTAAACCACGGTATGTTAAACTCAACAAATAAACAGTAATTATACGTCATTAAAAGGTGCAGCAGTGTGTTCTCTGTAGAGGATGTTAACTCATTTTCACTTAGAACATCAACAAAATGTCATTTGACCAGGGGTGTCCAGACTTCTGTATATCTAAGCAGAACACTGGAGTCACCATGAGGGATCGTTCTCATCCCCTACCCTGCCCTGAGTATGTCACTTACCTGGTGACCGGCACTAGGGGCAGACAGGGACAGCAGCAGCAGCAGGGTCCAGTGCTGATCTTGAAGGTTTTCTTCGCTGACCGCTTGAGAAAGGCTTCATCTCCACCACACTCTTCAATCATCAGAATGAGGAATTTGAACACTACAATCGCAAAGTACCTGCAAAGTCAACAAAAATGTTCTTCACAGAATTCATTTCCAAGACATGCACAAACACAGTCGGAAAAGGTCTGGCGCTATTTTGTTGCTATTCAGCGCTTTTTTTCCCCAACCATATCAAGTAGATCCCCCTGTTTGAACTCAAACACATTCACAAAAAAACACAGCCTTGGACAGGGGTGTCAAAACCACTAAAGGGTCCATATTAAAAAATCTGAACAAATCCGTGGGCCAGAGAAAAACATTTTTTTATTTCATTTTTAATTAATGTTGTGCTGTAACCCGAACTGACCATTGTATGCTAAAAAAAACTTCAACAGTAAAATACAGACACTTAAAATGGGCCTTGAAATATTACACGAATACTTGAAATATTCAATATTTAAACGTCCCCAGGAGCTCAGTCTTTTAAACCTGCCTCTCTGCTTGAACTAAACACCTGCCACCTGCCATCCTTTCTTTGCTGCAAGTACATTAATACGTGGGCTCTGAGCTGCTGAGCTGACGTTAAGTGTTCATGTTGGTTGAACTGCAGCTGAAATGCAGCTAATGTGTTTGGTGATACGACTGGTGTGAAATTGAGTAAAATTGTTGAGGTGTACCTGCTACACACATTATGCTGCAGTGCATGGCGTGGACTGTTGTGCAGCGCATTGTGAAACAGGGTAATATTATTGGAAAATTAGAATATTTTTGCTGGCCAGATACGATTGTGTCACGGGCCTGACCTGGACCGCGGACCTTGTGTTTGACACATGGGGTCTAGGAGAAGTTCAATAAAAATTGAAAGGTGGGCAGGCTGAGTACACGGCTTTCACTATCAGTTACATTAGTACTCAAGTAATTCACTGACAACTGATCGGGCAAACAGAGTAAAAAGGCCAAGCAATTAAAAAAAATAAACTTAAGTAAGCAATAATAAGCCATGCATAGACTCATTAATATAAAGACTTATTATTAATAATAAACCATGCCTAGACTTACTTATATAAAGACTTATTATTAATAATAAACCATGCATAGACTTATTAATATAAAGAATTATTAATAATAAGCCATGCATAGACTCATTAATATAAAGACTTATTATTAATAATAAACCATGCCTAGACTTACTTATATAAAGACTTATTATTAATAATAAGCCATGCATGGACTTATTAATATAAAGACCTATTACTAATAATAAGCCATGCATAGACTTTCAAAAGCTTCTAAACAAAGCATCTTCACTGGAAAAAGATAAAAATAGGCCTAGTTTCTCATAAAGCATGTCTGTGTTTAGGGCACTTTCACTTGTAGAGAGTGCTTTCGGGAAACCAGCCATTTCCAGTCAAAACAGCCATTAAAGTTATTCATCATTCAGGAAATATTTCGGAGGAGATAAGACACTAATCCACTTGCATAAAGAAGGAGAAAGTAAAAGGAAAATACATGAAAAACAATAAGAATTCCTAGCAACCATCTGCAAAACCTGGTAGCCTGCCAAATCTATTTCTATCAAATAAACAGCACTGAAAGGCGGCATCTCAAGGAAGTAGATAAATCAAACAAATAGGCTTCTGGTGGTCTCAGAACAATGGACTGACCACCACAGTGTCCAGACCTCAACAGTGTCAAACGTGCTTGGGATCACTTGGAATCATGAGAAGCGGGAAATGCAACCAACTTCTAAGACTGAACTTTGAAGATGCATAACTGAAGATGAGTAACTTGTACTTAATGGCTGTTTTTGCTGGAAGTTAAATAAATGAAGGGTGGTGTCTGACTTTTACTCTTATTACTTATGACTTATTACCATAAAACCACTATGTGACAACAAATGCTTATACTATCTACGGGTAGGAATAACTATGCTTTACCATCACGCAACTCATCACTGCTGATTCATCAAGATGGTCCGATTAAATTGCTCTTTTTCCAAATGATTAGTCATGATAACCCTGGCTATTTTTCTTTCACAGAAAAAGAACTTAAAGAAGCCACAGTGTTGATGACTCATCCACATTTTTTTAATAAATCCTGTTTTTTTTCCAAAGTTTTTTTCCCATACTTTCAAGGACCTTCACATTTAACTCACGTGGCTGAGGTCATATCTGTGAACATGGTGGCCTTAGGTATCCACATGCCCAAACAGGACATTGCACCAATAACCTGGAAAAAACAAACAGAATCTTTCTCAATCCGTCTGTCAGCCCATCAGTCACTCTGTGAGGTCTGAGGAAGTGACTAACTGTTTTATCCCAGCAATGCTTCATTTCAGATCAAAGGAACCTCACCGGTGCTGCTCCATTAACCCAGATGATGGCACTCTTTTTGTTGGAGGCAACTTTCCTGTAGATGTAGACACACTCCTCAAGGTAAATCAGCATGGAAACTGTGGCCATGAAGGTCAGGACGGAGTACAGGACGATCCCGAATATGTCCAGCTCTAATTGGAAAAAAATAGAATACGGAAAAGATATTATGATACCCAACACTAGTTCTGATTGTGTGGAAGCACCAAATTAGTCTCATAATACAAAATAAAAAGGTCTCACTTTATTTGGGCTAAAGTTCCACATAGATTATCTATAGATGTTCAAACTATCTGTTGATTGGTGGTGGGGTTAGGGTTAGGGTTTGGACCAGGGTCAGGGCCAGGACTAGGGTGAGGGTTGGGTTTAGGTTTCAGGTTGAGGTTAAGGTTAGGGTTAGGGTTAGGGTTAGGGTTAGAGCCAGGTATAGAGTTAAAGAAAATTATAGTCAATTTAGTAGATATTTAGTTGAATGTAACTTGAAAGTAGATTAAGCATCTACAAAGTATCTAAACTGGACCATCCAAATAAAATGTTACCAATTAAAATGCTAATTTCTCATTGAACAGTTCAGAGAAGTCTTGTACATCTAATTACTGAATGTGTAAGCTACTGAAACAGCTTAGGCAAAACATCCGTCTGTCAGGCCGTTCTGAGAGCAGTCTAGACTAGGGCTGTATAATTTATCATATTTTTATAATTATCGTCATATGAGTTTCCGCAATAAACACATTGTTGAGAGCAGCAATGATAGAACACACCAACTTCCTTCATACATGCAGCACCAGACAGACATCATTACACATCTGGCACAAACCTTTAGAAGCCCAATGACTGCTTCCCTGTGCTGGAAGTGAACACTACTCTCCTTTGCACGGGACAAGTGATTTAACCATTAGGCTAAACAGCCAAGTACAAAACACACATATTCAAGCCTATAAAACGGATCAGACATTAGGATTGTTCTCACACCCAGTATTGTGTTTTAAGTGTGCAAGACAGTAATTTCTACTGTCACTACAAACATAATAACTGAACAAAAATAAAAATATTTATTGGTTCTTGTGCGTCTATGTAAAACTAAATATCTATTTAATTGTTTTTGTGGCCTTTACCCAAAAGGCATTCGAGATAATGCTGACATCATCTCAGCTTTTCAGTGCACTAAAAAAATGTGCTTGCAGTTCTGATGTTAGTAGCTGTTGGTGTTTTATTTCTTTTTATTTTGCACAACTGTAAACAGTGCTTGACAGATCACTTTATTAATCCCAGAGGGAAAGTCGCCCATTACGGCAACACAAAGTGCAGTAAAGAGCAAAACATAAGCAAAAGTACTGTTGTATGCTATTACACAGATGCATAAATAGAAGAAGATATATAATAAAATATGCTAAAACAACCATAAAATATAATGTGCAGTACGAAAATGAGTAAGTAAAATCACATAAATATTATGCAGGTGACAATGCAGTGGTGCATGTCACGTCCAGTGAATGAACTGAGTGACTATACAGTGTAAACGATAACATATGTTAATAGTTGTATATGCATGAGTGCATGAACAAGTTACAGTGCAATATTTATGGATGTATAAACAAAGTGGCACTTTTTTAATTTTAAAACCATCTGTATTGTATCACATCCAATCAGAGGTAGACAATTTTAATAATGTCTTGTATCGCCACTGTGATATACAATGTTTAGTAAACCTGTTGGATATCACTTTTGCACTTCCCTAGTCTACACTAACAAAGTGACACAAAATCCCTTACTACTGGAAATCCTCAGAGTTGGGAAATTTCTTGGGAAATCACTCCCACCGAGGCTCCAATTAAAACCATTTGGGGCAGTAATACATTCACCCCACAAACACTGATGTTGCTCAAAAGTACACACAAAACCATATCACTACCTACAGACACTCTCACCAGCCACTCTGAGCAGGGTCTTTCAGTGCTGACAGTTTTCTACAGTCTTTCACTACACTGCTCACGGGTAGACAGATACATAAAATTGTACTGGCCCCTCAGGCCAAGCCAATAAATCTTGTGGCCAGAATTAAGAATTTGCAGCCAGAATTATAGAAACATGTCTACTGTATGTTCTCTTATTTAAACACCCCTGGTCAAATTAAATGCTTTGCTGATTTTCAAGTGAAAATAAGTTAACACCTCCTCCACGGGGATCTGCAGATCGTACTGCACAGTTTGCATATATCTGCAGAGTCATATTTGAAAAACATAAAATATAAAATGTGCCATGACAGGCCATGTTTGTGGCCTATTATGGCACATTATAAGTAGACAAGAAAAAAACTAGAATAAACAGGCCCCAAAAGGCCTTATTTATAGAATTCATAGCAAACTTTGGCCAATAGAACAACATCTATAAGACAAGGCAGACCAGCTTGGCAGGGACACCACCATGGTTACCACACCGCAACGTTCGAGATAACACACTGCGACAAAATTTTGAATTGGGGGAATTTTTCACCCGATAAAAATACTGAATTGGGGAAATTTTTCCCCCAATATGTTAAATTCAGCAAGTAAACAGTAATTTTACATTAAAATGTGAAGTGTAGTCTCTGTAGAGAATGTGTTACCTTTTACTTATAAAATCAACTAAACACGTCATTTTACCAAAGGCGTCCAAACGTTTGCATACGAATTTTGCATACGACTTTGCATACAACAAACTTTAGCCAACAGATCAACATCTATAAGACCTGGCAGACCAGCTTGGCAGGGGCACCACCATGGTTACTCCACTGCACCATTCGAGATAACGCACTGACAAAATTTGATTTGTCTGATTACCGTCATGTCTGTTAGGTTTGTCAAAAGGAAAAAAGAATGCAGTAAACTTCCCAAAGCAGGTGGCCATTTGGCAACATCTACCCCTGTGTGTTCTCATCAACGAAAAGATAACAGTGTTATGTCCGCAATAGGAATCCAAGCCCAATCATACATGCCAGGACAAATCCACAATCCATAACACTCTGTACGGCTTCCTAAGGAGATGTGAAGGCACCTCAGTCAAGTGTTCATGAAGGGAAAGTAGGTTCTATCATTTAGAGTTTTAGGGCTGTCAGGGTTAACCTATTAAACTTGATTAATCTAGTTTTAAAAAATCATTAAAGGGACCACATCATAAAAAATATAATTGTTCTCGCTTTTTAAATAAAGGTCAATATATACTATGTAAACAGGGTTGCATCGAAATGTACCTTTTACTCCTCAGTCCACACACTGTCTACACATGGAAAACAAGCTGCAAGAACAGCCTGTTTTGAATTGAGTGTTTTGTGATGATCAGAAGCAGTGTTTCAGCCCAGAGGCGCAATACAGGGCAGCCAATCAGAAAACCTTAAGACATTTGCATATTTCAGTCTTAAAAGGCACATTAACAGAAAGCCTATTTAATTCTAAGGGATATAAAGAGGTTGGGAAAATGGAAAAAGTTTTTGTTTATAAACCCAAACAAATGTCATAAGTGGACCGTAGCGAAGGGCCGGGCAACATGACAATATTTATCATTTTTGTGATAAATTACATCACCATATTTCAAAACATGCTTCTCTGAGCGTATCTGGGATATCGTCAAACACACCCCAACAACATGTTCACCTACAAACAGACCACAGTTAGTCATGTTTTACTGGATTTACTGAAGCAAAGTATGTATAATGTTGAATATAAATAAAAATATCTAAATCCTAAAAATAAAACTGATTAAAAACTAATTAAAATTGAAAATTTATATATATAATATATATATAGTGCCATATCATGTAGTGTGAAAATGTCTTGATATATTGTGATTTTACATTTTTGAGACCCCATTTATATTCATTTTCCTCCATATACTGTTTTAATTTTTTTATGAAGTCCCCCAGAAAGGTACCCTAGCCCCACACCCTCACCCAGTGATGACAGAACAAAAAGTTTCTTTTATATTAAACATTTATTTAATTTTTTTTAAATGTTTTTAAATATGAATGCCTTTTTAAAAGATACATTTCAGGCCAAAGTCTTATTTCAAATGTTGTAAACATCTCTTTGTCATCAGTCATTCTTTGAGTGGGCTTTTAAAGGCATTATATATTTCAGTCTGGTTCTTATCACCACCACTGTGAACAACTCAGTTCCAGTTTCTCTGGGACTGAGCATTTCACATCAAACCACTCTGAATGACTTTTGTTTACATATTAATAATATGTAACAATACTTAGGAGGGGTGTATATATGCCATCAATGACCCTGTTTTGCAGGATTTGCCTGCATCACTCCTACATAAGACTTGTACTGTAGCACGCAGATAACTATCTAGGTACGCTATGTGGAACAGATGTTGTAGTGTAGTATGGATACTTTAGCCTATGTGTTATTATGCATGTAAAGCACCACTCTGTCACAGCAGCCCTGGTGCTTTTTCACTTGTGGTCCCAAATGAGTATTATTCTTTTCTGTTTTATCAACAGATCAAGTAATTTGATCAAGGCCAAACAATAAACAATAAATAATAAAAATGATCATACAAAGGATTTTCCAAAAATCCTTTATAAGAAAAAGACAAACTAGGAAGTCTTCAGAAAGAAGACTTAATAAAGATACACAGAAATGACTGCGGCTTGTACTGAATCTGTTCTCACTGAACACAGAAACACACAGAAAGATCAGAGCTCTCAGACCATTAATCAGAAACCAATGTACTCTCTGTCCTGTCTGTGTGTGGAAGGTTAAATAAAGAAGGCTTTGACTTGTGTTCCAGTGTTGTGACTATGGTGTGAGCAGTAGGATGTCCCTCTAAAATGCTTTTTGCTGAAGGGCAATTCCACCAATTTTAAAAATTGCTGCATAATTCAGTGGTTGAGATGTTAAAGTCTGATGTGAAATGGTCCGTTGTAGAGAAACTGACAGACTCTGATTTCTTTACAGTGGTGGTGATAGGAACCAAGGGTCACAATGTCTACAACACAAATACAGCCAATTTATTTACTATCCAGAACCACCAGTCAACCTACACGTGACTTCTAAGTTTTTATATGCAATGTTTATAAAAGGTTTTTTTGGGGGGACTACTTGGCCTTACAACACCCTGCATGTACCCCTCCATCATGAATACCATGAATAGCTTTTAAAATACATTTCAGCCCAAAATCTTATGACAAAAAATCTTGAAAAACAGTGTCTTAGTCTTCAGGCAGTTATTCTTTTTTCAATAATAAGCTTCCCTGGGGGGCTTTTACAGACATTAAATGATTCATACGGTTCCTATCACCACCACTGTGAACGATTCTGACTCAGTAAGACCCTCTAGAACTGAGCATTTCACATCAAACCGCTCCGAATGATTCAACTATACAGAATTTTTGAAAAATGGTGGAGTTCTCCTTTAGGATGATTAGGATGAACTACACATAGAATATGATATGTTGAAGTTGGCTTCCAGCTTTTTGCTCGAATTTTCCCGTTCCACCTTAAATGCACCAGGCACCAGAATGTAACTGCTGCCCCATTTAAGGTGGACCGGGAAAATTCGAACCATTTCAAAGGAAAAATCAACTTCTGCGTGGTCTGATCAGATGGAACTCACGTAAAATGATGTCGATGGCCAAAGGGGGTTCCTGTTTGCACCTCGGGTCAGAGCTAATGTTGGTCGCATCCATCTTCAGTCGTCCTTAAACTTCAGCCAAAGTCAGAAATCCACCGACCAAACAAGCTTTCACCAGCACGACGCGTCTGAAAATACACGCATGGAATCGCACCAGCTCTGTTTTGCCCCACTATGTTCTCACTTTTCCTCCAATGGCGACGCCCCCTGCATTCGACCCCAACGCAGATGGTTCGCCGTTTAAGTGACAAAACGCTCCTACAGCGAGGTTAGTCAGTCCTCATAGAAGCAATCACTTGTTTGCACTCATCTACACTCCATCATCTCCTGCTGGCCGCTGGGGGGCGCTGTGCTCCCCTTGCATTGCCCCCCTGAACCTGGGGCCTCTTCAGCCTCATCACATGGCCTCCATCAGCCTCCAGAGAAACCCAGCTCAGCAAAGCAGATAAAGCAGTCATGTGTGTGAACTGAGGACATTCTTGTTCACTCCCACTTTCTTCCTTTTCACTCTTCTGTTTTCTACAGAGCCCCGCTGGTGACATCCTGTATAAATAAAAATAATGCATGGCCACGACTTAGTAAGGCGTGGGAACGAGATAATTAAGTCATGGCTGCAACTTAGTAAGGTGCGGGAACGAGATAATTAAGTCGTGGCCACGCATTATTTTTTGTTTACACAGGATGTCACCAGCAGGGCTCCGTAGTTTCCCGACACTACACTGCTGCTCACATCAGTGGTGTAACTAGGATCTTACAGGCCCCAGCGTAAAAAAAAAAAATGGGCTCCTCTGCCAAAAAGTTTGAAAACAAAAAAACGATAATGCAATTTTACTCAGCCCTGCTGGTGACATCCCGTATAAAGACAAATAATATGTGGCCACACTTACTAAGTTGTGGCCATGTATTATTTTTGTTTAAACAGGATGTCACCAGCAGGGCTCTGCACAGTTTGCTTGTTTACTTGCTATTGTTTAAAAAAAAAAGCCGCGGCATGAAGTTTGAGTTTTATATTACGTTTACGTCACGTCTTAGTCTGCGAGTTCATTGGCTGGCTGCAAAGCAGAAATCTGATTACTGCCTGACTCATGTAGACCTGGAGTTTCACATTATGTGATTACTCAAGTGCATGTAAACGCGTTGATCAGATTACTGACAAAATCTGATTTTCTGCAGTTATCGGATTATTAAGTGCATGTGAAAACACTCAATGATTGCAACTTCAACCACTAGCATGCAATATTGCCCTAAATGTAAACCTATATTAGATTATTTACGGTTTTAAAATGATAGTGAGTGTATTATGTTGCAGGTTGTGAAGGATCCGTTCCATGAAAGAGATGCATTATGAACAAGAGGAAGATAAACAGTTAGGGCTGTCTATGTAGTGCTGATAGAAGGTAACTGGTGAGGTATGTTGTTAAAAAAAAGATATGAGGAGCCCAATAAAGATTTTAGGGGGTCCTGGACCCCTATGCAATGGGCCCCAGTGCAATTGCACCGCCCCCCCCCAATATATTGGATTGTGTCTGTGGGAATTTGTGGCCATTCTGTTAAAAGAGCATTTGTATTTGTGAGGTCAGACACTGATGTTGGACGAGAAGGCCTGGCTCACAATCAACGTTCCAATTCATCCCAAAAGTATTCAGTGGGGTTGAGGTCAGGGCTCTGTGCTGGCCACTGGAGTTCCTCCACACCTACTTGTCAAACCATGTCTTTGTGGATGCCACTTTGTGCATAGGGCCACAGTCATGCTGGAACAGGAAAGGGTCGTCCCCAAACTGCTGCCACAACGTTGGAAGCGCATAATTGACTAAAATGTCTTTGTATGCTGTAGCATTAACATTACACTTCACTGGAACTAAGGGCCCTGAAGAACAGCCCCAGCCCATTATCCCTCCTCCACCAAACTTCGTTGGCACTGTATGTTCCTTGTAGTTAGTAGGTCAAACTACTACCAGTGTTTATGGAAATTGCATGGCTATATGATTGATTTTATATACCTGTTAGCAGTGTGTGTGGTTAAAACACCTGAACACAATGATTAGGAAGAGGGATCAGCATAGTGTATACATGCCAACACAGACCCTGTTTCACAGGGGTCCAAAAGCATGCATGAATTTTTCCCCCTTAGTTGAGCATTAGGATAATACATTTAGACATTTATAACACGCTTCATGCGTACAATATGCTTTTCTGAGCATCATGGATTTGGCCAGTACTTAAGGAACACTGACCAACTATGTTCCATTACAAAAAGGGCACAATTAGACATCTTTAAGTGATTTAGTGCAGCACAGTGTGTGAAACATTCAACAAAAATCATTGTATTCATTGTTTTGATAGTATTTTTTTACAAATGTGGCACGACTGCCTGTTCCAACTTATCCAAATATGAGAAAAACAAAATATTGTGATGCTTATCATTTATCGTGGGAATGTCTTAAGCGTCATGATATTGTATTTGCTTTATTCGAGTTTAACATATTGGAAAAAATAAAATGTGAAATATAAAATGTGCCATAACTTTTGCACAGGCTCTATTTGATGTTTTTATGTTTTTTCATGTTGAGCAAATGAACAGTATTTGTGCATTATCATGCACAAGTGGATTCTCTGTGAAGGATTTTTTGTTTATTTTCACTTAGAGAATCAACAAAGCTTGTCATTTGATCGGGGCGCCCAAAAATTTGCACTCAGCTGTGATGCTGATGATGAACGGTGATGTCAGTCAGAGCATGTCTGTGCAAATTTCGCCTCACACCTCTTCTGAGAAATCCAAAAGAACTCAGACTGGGCTTGTTTTACATTTACAAAAACTTAGTTAGACATGAGTGACTGACTCGTTCATCCCTTTATAACAGAGTGTTTCAGCCAAGCCACAGGGACGGTCTGATCATGTCCACGCCTGAATCAGTGCCCTCAAACTCCAGTTTCCTGTGGGATTGCGTCCAATATGACGTCATGCTGTATTTCTATGGATTGTCCTTTTCTTCCTTCCTGTATTAACCTTGAATGAAAGTGAGCAATAAAGAGTCATGATGCTGGATGGCGTAGACATGTCCTGTTTAAAAAACCCCTATTGAACAGAACAATGAAACAATATTTTGGGGAATTTCCTTTAAAAAAACACCTGAGAGTATCTACGCTAACATCTGAGCATGTCAATAAGGCCATTATTTGACATTCCTTGTTTCTGATGTGTAGGAGGTCAATGGCCTGCATGTTGGTGAACTGGACAAAGTTCACGGTAACGAATAGTTCACTGTCTCTCTCTTCACACATACAGACATCAGTTAGTGTTTCCAAAAGTTTGTAGACACCCAATGCTTCAGGGGTACTGAAGGGGAACTCCACCAATTTTGAAATAACTACATAATTGAATGGTTAACCCACGAGCCAGAAGGATAAGCAGCTTAGAATGTGTGTGTGTGTGTGTGTGAATGGTTAAGATGCACTCAAAGTTACGGAGCTCTGCTGATGACATTCCAGATGAAAAAAATAATGTGTGGCCACCACTTAGTAAGGCGTGGGTATGAGATCATGCCTTACTAAGTCGTGGCCATTCATTAGGATCTCATTCCCATGCCTTACTACGTCAGGCCACGACTTAACTATCTTGTTCCCATGCCTTACTAAGTCATGGCCATGCATTATTTTTATTTATACAGGATGTCACCAGCGGGGCTCTGTGCAAAGTCGTTGTGAGTGGTTTATGTGAAGTGTTCCATTCTCGAGAAACTTGCTGAGCCAGAATTGTTCACAGTGGTGGTGATAGGAACCAGACGTCTGAATAGTCTGTCTCACCTCGTCATTATACGAAATGGTTACGAAGCATTAAAACATTGCCTGATGTTTGAGATCATTTTATGCGAATTTTATGAAACATTATTGGTCTAAAATGTATTTGTACAGGACAAGCAAGGCAAAATAGTCCTAAATTAAGTCCTTTTTTCAGATTTACAACAATTTTCAACATCACAGGTAGGGTTCACTGGTCATTTCAGACAGCTGTTTGCTACCTTTGCGTTCTACCTATCACTCCTGTCGCTACTACTGTAAAGAAATCAGTTTCTTTATGACAAACCATTTCAGATCAAGCCACTCTGAATTACTTTGTTTAGGATTGAATTGAGCAGAAATTATATAAAAAAATAAAAAATAAAAAAAAAATACACACACACACACTTTCTAAGCCACTTATCTTTCTGGGTCAGCCTATCCCAGCAGTCAATGGGCAGAAGGCAGGATACACCCTAGACAGATCACCAGTCCATCGCAGGGCAGACAGACATATATATTCATGCTCACAATCACACCTAGGGGCAGTTTAGCATGTCCAGGCCCTTCTTGCTGTGATGGTGACAGCTCTACCTGTTGCGCCACCGTGCCGCCTCATCATAATAATAATAATAATAAAAATAATTTTTTACACTTGGTGTAATCCTCCTGAATCCACTGATTAAAAGGGTGTCTGCATACTTTTTGACATAGTGTATGTGAAATAAAAAAAATAAACTTTAACAAAAGAACATTTATTTTTCATCATCACATAATAAGCAAGTACGTCATTCACAAAATATCAAGATTAAAATTAATCGGACAAGAAAAATAGATGTGAGGTCACCGTTTGTACATCAGTACTCTGTGTATACATCTTAAATCATGACGATGACAACAAATAAAAATCCATCTCCAGCTTGCACAATGAGCAGAGTACAAACAGAAGCCACTGTACATGCAGGAAAAACCTTAAGTCTGATTTTTTTCCTCTTTTAAAAAGATACTGAAAATAAAAGTGATAAATTATCATTGAACAAATCTGTATGGCTTGTAAGAGACTGTAAAAGGTAATGCTGAAAGAAAATGTTGGTTTAGGCAACATTTAAATAGCAAATGATTGGTGACAGTAGCTTACAGGTGGATGTAAAATGTAATAATGCACAAATCTGCACAGCTGTAGAGAGAGAACCTGAAATAATTCCATTTGTTGCACATTCCACATGATTTAAACATAAAAATGTCAATTATGGCAATGACTTTTAAAAAAAAAACCAGACAAAAACAATGATTAATACAGTAAAAGTCACAGATTACCAGCTCAATTTCATTCATGGCATAGGAACAGGAAGAAAAAGCAAAAAGGCTCAATTCCGCCACTGGAGAAAAGCAAGGCATTTTCTCAAGATGAGAACCACTTCGCTTAGTCGCTGTGGAACCTTCCACACATATTACCACCACACAGTCTGAGCACATGTATCAGTCAAAGTCTTGAAATCAAGTGAACATTTCCTATGAGTCATCAGGTCCATGTATGCATTTGTCTGAACTAGGGATGCACGGTGATAATCTGAATCATATCAGTAACCAGGTGACTGCTTAAAAATACACTATATGGCCAAAAGTTTGTGGACACCTCATCCAATGTTTCTTCCAAAATAGTATTAAAAAGGAGTTTGCCCCCCCACTGCTTTAGTAACTCTCTCTACTCTTCACAGACGGCTTTACGCTAAACCTTTGAACATTGCTGTGAGGATCTGATTGTATTCAGCAGCAGGAGCACTAGTGAGATCAGGTTGGATGATCAGCTCTGGATCACAAACTCTACTCCAACTCATCCCAAAGGAATTGGTTGGTGCTCCATCACTCTAGAAAACGCAGCTCTACTGCTCCACAGTTCAAAGCTGGGGGGCTTCATACCCCTCTAGCCTACACTTGGCATTGAACATAGTAACCTTAGGCTCTTGTGTGGCTGCTCTGGAGCGTCCTGTTCTATTGTCAATGCATTTCTATAGAGACCATATAAGCTGTGTGTGCACCTGAACTCCTGTGTCAGCAGTGAGTGCAGTTGAACTCACTAATAAAAAAGGGTGTCCACAAACTTTGGGACATATAGTGTAAATCGTCATCTGACAGACGTTTAGATTTGATATTTTAAACCGATATTTGATGATGTATTTATTAAACTCTGAAAAAGCAGAACCTTCAGGGCTTCTGTACTAAAATATCTGCATTTTATTCTTTTTACTGCATTTGTAGCCTTAAAAATATAAATGTTATATTTCTCTGTAATACTAATCCAGGTAGACCAAGGTCTAATATCTACATTTTATGAATGTTGAAGCATCGGCATAGGCAGATACATGAAAGATACTGGATATCGGCCTACAGGTTCTATACCAGTGCATCCCTAGTTTGAACTGCCACTACAAAGTCACTGTAATGTGCGCAAAAAGTTGGTTCACGACAGAGAATATCGTACTGATGTGAACAAATAAAAGCCGTACACCAATCACTTCTTCACATACAGCAGTACACACCATACCACACCAGCACTGACCACGTTTCAATAGCACACACACAAATACTACTGAACATTCTGAAACATATTTTAAAAAATGTACTCTGGGTAACAAAAAACCCGATAATATCTGCTCAACAGCACTTTATATGTTAAAAAACCTGACCAGATGGTGAGCTGCTTTCAAAAAGATAAATCAGACTTTAAAGCAGGGCTGCCCAAAGTGTGGCATTTCATTTGGCCCACCAGAAAGTTACCCTAACCCCACCCTCTCACCCAATGAGAGGACAAATAAAATGCTATACTATATCTGACTTATTAAATTCTTATTTTTCTTTAAAAACTGTATTTTTGAAGTTTTTCAGCAACAAAATAGTGTAATGATATAAAATACCTTTTTCAACACTATTTGAAATCTGCCAACTTTATCTGTATATTGTTTTGTCTTTTTGGCCTCTGGCCCACTACAAACATTGCACTTTGCCCCCCCCCCATACAAAAAGTTCCTGCTTTAAAGGAATGGTTCACAGAAAAGTCAAATGAACATCAATTTCTCCCTGACCCCACACTCTTAGCAAAAGTGCCAAAAAAAGTTCTTTAACTTGCAACAGTGGAGCTATTTGGAGCCATTTAGTCATTTTAGATGCTGTGCTTAATTCTGTTTCCTCTTCATATGCACCCTTTAAGTCTATATTGAACAACTGTTCAAAAACAGTTCATGAAGAAGAATCTTTTACTAAAGAACTTATATAGAACTGTTATCATACACTAAAGAACCCTTAAAGAACCCTTTGAGGACTGGTTACACAAAAAAAACAAATTCAAACCATTTTCCACTTTGTTGTAGTCAATCAGCCAGGACGACTGGTGTCCAAATTTTGCTTCTTTGGTTTAGCGCTGAAGCTCTAAGGCCAACGTTGCTAATAAACACTAGAAGTAAATTTCATTAATGCATCCCAAAGCTTCTCTCAACCCACTCAAACCATGTCCAGGTCTTCAGTAAGTTTGCACAGACTTGTCAATGTGATTTAGGACACGATATGACTTACTGAGAACTACAGGAACGAACAGAACTTCACCATGAAGCTGAACCGTTACAGGCAATGGGTGCTGTGCCAAATTCGGACTACTCTTTGTGTGCACATGTCACGCCGGCATCTGGACGCCTGTTTACAAACAGAAACAATAGAAGCAACGCAATCTACAGTCCAGGGAGAGGGAGGGAGGGAGAGGGAGAGAGAGAGGGAGGGAGAGGGAGAGAGAGAGGGAGAGAAAGAGAGAGGGGAGGGAGGGAGAGAGATGAGAAAGAAAGAGAGAAAGAGAGAGAGAAACATTCGGGCAGAGAGAAGAGCTGAACTTGAAGAGACAGAAACAACTCTGAAGCCTTCTGCCCACACCCTCCAGGGTATCACAGGGTCCTAAACCAAATCGACAAGTCAGCACAAAAAATAAATAAATCAAAGAAGGCCTGGATGTGGTTTGAGCGGGTTGAGAGAAGTTTTGGGGATGCATTTATGGAAAAGATTTGGGTGACTATTGAGTTCTACTGTTCGTTAGCATCCGTACTAAATTTCAGAAGCAAAATTTAGATACCAAACATGTCTTTGCTGATCAATTACATATGGAGCGAGTGGAAAATTGTGTAAATTTGATTTTTCAATGGACCATTCCTTTAAAGGAGAGACAAAGTCAATCAGCCCAGACATGAAGCTCCAGTGCAAAACACTGCACTGACTGTCTTGGCTGTCTGATCGAGTTTGTGGTTAGGAGGAAAAATTAGATTCTTTTAGTAAATAATCGCTTTACAAACAAGGACACACACTGTTATGATGTGGAGCATCACTCTTATGAAGCACCAGAAGTTATTTATAGTGCCCCTTGTGGAGAATCTTCAGCTATATGTTAGTGTGTTACAAGCCAGGTCCATGAGGAGTTTGGCACTGAAAAGCCAATCCTTTGAGCATCTGCACCATAGCAGCTGCACTGAAAGAAGACGGTGCCATCTGCAGGCTAGGTGTGATACTGTAATTGATAAGCTAAAGCTTAAAATTAGAACACTACAGAAAGCAGTTTCATTTGGTTTCCTTGGTGGCACTGGCTACACTGTGAGAGCAAAGAGGTATTACGTACTTACTGTAAACACTCCATAATAAGAGCTCTGATATTCAGCCCTTTATTTGGCAATGCACAGCGGCCTTACGTGTCCAAGGTCGCCTGCTGATTCAATATCAAGGTTAATATGAAGAACAGAAACATAGAAAAACAAAAACTTAAATGTAAAAAAAAAAGTCTTCTCAAAGATAAGCAGCTCAGCAGTACATATAAAAAAGGGAATTCTTTTACACGTGATCGTTTAAAGCCCCAAACAGGAAATACTTTCCGAGTGAAATTACATTTAAATGGTCTGATGTCAAAGTACGGAATTTCAGTAAAGTTGGTGTTTAACATGAAAAACCTGGAACATTAGCTCCTTTAACGAGTGACTCAAAGGAATAAAACCATCAGGCCCACTGACGTCTGCATCAACCTCAAAAGTCCAAAACATCCTGTTGAGGGGCTGTTAAGTGTGCATGGTTTGTCCATGAATAATGCATAAGATTTAAGAAGAAAACAAAATGCCTAATTGAATTTGAATGTGCAAATGTGCTGTTGTGTGCTGGGATGTGCACTAATACTTTAAAGGGGAATTCCACCGATTTTTCCTAAATTTTAGCATAGCGCTGCTGTCAGGACAAAACCTTTCCTCAACATTTTTGTCATTTTTATTTTAGTTTTTATTTATTATTTTATTTTTATTTTAATTTGAAAAATTGGTGTTGTACCAAAATTTCTTGGAGAAAATTGTTTCCCCATTTACTTCTGTTAAAAGTTAACCTCTTTAACTTCTTGGGACCACTGGTGTTTCCAAAACACACTTCGTCATATTCTTTACTTCATAACTTTCATAGTTCATAAGCTACATTCAAAAGGTGGATGTCATATGAGAGCTGTAACTGTCTTCTTTCCAGTCAAATAGATGGGTAATGTAATTTGAAACCCTTATAATAAAAGAAGCTGAACTCTCAACTTTTTTTTTTCTACTGAAAGTTGATCCATTTTTCCACAAATCTGAGCTATAAACTGGATCTCAGATGGCGTCTCTTCAGTGATATTCTCTGTAAAAATTACTTTCATAAAAATATTCAAAAAGCATCTAAGATTTTTGGCTTTCAGCAGTAAGTTGTAAGCATATAGCATTATATGTGTGTGATCATAAAACACATTTTCTGTTAATTTGAGGGAAACTTTTACAAAAAAAAATTTGTTATTTCATGCAGTTACTGAATAATTTGACTTTTTGGGCATGTAAATTCAGATGGAAAAAACAAAATATACCTACGAGCAGAACGTTTTTCATTCTCCTGTAAAGTTAATCTTTTTTAGAGATACAAGATTTTGTTCTGACAGCAGCAGTAATTCATGGTATGATGCAAAATGTTCTAGTGAAACGTACCAAGTCAGAACGGTGTGGGAACCTAATACCTAACTAAAAGTTCCAACACAAAGTTTTAACAGAAAATGGTTATAAATTCACTACCAGATGCCTGAGACTTTGTTTTCCTAGTTTTGAGAGAGGATTTTGTCTTACAACTGCAGGATGTCATAAGGCAAAACAGTACATGTAGAAAACATTTCTATCAGATTAGAATTTGAATTTCAGATTCTATTTCATCATGATAAACATTACATATAAAAATCTCAGCAACCTACAGGTTCACTGGTCGTTTCGGACAGTGAATAAAACGCTTATATTTGTTGTAGAAATAGCAACCCCTGGTTCCCATCACCACCACTGTAAAAAGTTATGTTTCTCTAGAATGGCGCATTTCACAACAAACTATTCTGAATGATTTTGTTTCCATCTCAACCTCTGCACTACGCTAAAATTTTGAAAATTCAGTTGGCTTCCCTTTCAACTTATACCTCACACATCATGAATCGTTCTGTCTTAGACAGGCAAACATCGTTATTCTGTGCTACAATCAGGAATCAAAAAGCAAAAACCCTTTTCCTATACATTTCTGCATTGATATAAAAACGAGGGTCTGGACCAGAGATGTAAATGGCTCTTTAGACAGCTCCCCTCTATGTAAACATCAGATCACCCCCCCAATCTCAAACCACAGCAGCCGTATCATACTCAAAAAGTGCCAGGGAGTCCCAGGGCAGAGCGTCAGCGCTGGGAAAGAAGGCTCTTAACAATCGTAGTGCATTTTCTGGTAAACAACTAACAATTTTACAGGAGTCGCACCGACTCGAGCAGGCAGAGAAATGGAAGTGTGGGGAGGTGCGTGCAGGATTTCGGAAAAGGTGTGTTTCACTGTGCAAAAAAGTAGATGCAAGGACAGGCTGTGATGACTAAACAAGAATGTTCTGATCAAATGCATCTCGTCTAGGCTTCTCTAAAATCCACGTACATGAGGAGGTGGTGCTGAGGTGACAGAGATAAGGAGTTGGTTAAGGCATCTCATTTGATGGCTGTGTTTCTCCTCCACAGTTTCCCTGGGAGCGAAAGGCTGAAGAACACAGAGGAACCAGGCCTCTTCAGCCTCCATCAGCCCTAAACGAAGAAACAGCAGCAGGTTAACCACTGATCATCCACTCCCAGACCGAGACAACTAGGTGAGGCTGACTAACCTGGCTACGACTCGCTCTCCATGGAAATAGTGATGGTCTCACTTTCATCTGTAATGAAAAAATATACCAGAATCAGGGATGTAAATGATTAACTGACAACAGTAGTTTGACCAACACTACTGGTTCAAAAGACTTTCATTTTATTGTATTTCCAACAACCATCAGTTCTTATTTGAATAGGTGGGTTTATCGTTCAGATTGAGAAACGTTTTTTAACTGTACGCATAATGGTGATATTAATAAGTGCACAACTTAAAACAGTAAGAATGCACTAATATATCAGCAGCGCAGTGGTTTTGGCAGATCATTGCTTAAAAAAAAAAAATCAGCATAAAACAGACACTTCAAATCGATATTTAATGATGTATTTATTGTATTCCAGAAGAGCAGAACACTTGATGATGTGATGATGGTGATGATGTGCTATGACTCAGAATAAGAATCACTACTTGGTCATGAATTTGTCTTTGTGAGTGCACGTGTGATATGTAACAGACTAAACACATCAGACAAGTTCACAGACTATTAACATACATTCAAAAGAAAGTAAGACATTTAAAGATGGGATGAATAAAAAAATATAAAAAATATTTTTTACTTTTGCTTTTTGGATTTTTTTTCAAACTGAGTGGAAAATATAACTTTAAAAGTTTTGAATATAAAATGCTCAGTAGCCCCTCATTATACATTCCAGTCATTTCATCAACTTTTTATTGTTTGGTCAATAGGCATATGGGTCTAATGAACATATTATAGCTGTCAGTTCCTCGGTTTAAACCACCTGGTTATCATCTAGGGTGTGTTTATATACACACACACACACACACACACACACACACACACACACACACACACACTGATGTCACACTATTCATGCTTAAATGCATCCGTTTTATGATCGATATATTGATGGGTCATGACTTTGGGTTTGCTGATTAATGATTAATCTTTGATTAATAATAACTGGTTATCGTTCAAAACAACTGGCCAAAGTTTGCACCCCAAATCAGAATCATAATCATTTTATTAGCAGAGTACACTCACACATTTCTTGGTGAAACTGGTGCTTATGTAAATGGACAATACAGAATTCCATTACATAGCCACCGAAACTGGAATTCAGGACAAATTCGTCCAGAGAGCAAAATCGTAAACCAAAATAAATTATACATAATTTGTTGTTTTAAATTAAATCTGCTTTTGAATTAACATTTGATGCTGCAAAGGCGATACTCACTATGCTGGCAAATTAAACAGAGAGAACTAGAGGACTCATCCAATTTTAAACAGCTTGCTGAATAATAAGCTGTTAAATTATTAAAAGATAATATTTGGTTTCCCAAAGGCACCTTAAGCTGAATTAAAGAGCGCCTCCACTATAACGACAGAAACACCTGTTTGTTTTTTTAACATGTAAAGCACGTGGGTGTAGCTTTAGAACTCCCATCTAGCAGTCTGAAGGTTCTCCGCTAGGGGGAGCTTTGGCACACAAGTCACTTTAGTGTTCATCATTTAGAGATGAAACAGCCATGAACCACAGAAGGATCTAACAAACACGTTTGAAGTAACAATTTTCAAAATGAGAGGTTTTACTTAGGTGATGAATTAAATCAGTAAATGCTAAACAGAATGAAAGACTGCATAGAACGCAGCTGCAGAGGACACAGTTTTGCGTTTCACCGTTTATTTGTTGCCACTCAATCCAAAACTGTGTTGACCACCACAGGAGAGCGAAGGACACAGGCAGCGTTTTTAATCACTATTACTCATTTTCATTATTATTCAGCTTATCTGCTAAGTGTCAGATTTGACACTCAACTGCAGACGTTTGCTCACCAAAAGTTTTGACCTTTGTTGCGCTTTTGTTTTGTATAAAAACTGCCACTTCCAAACATTTTCGGCAGCCACAATTTTAGTGCACCCCTAGTATTAACTATAAATTGACTATCTTTTAAATAGCTTTTGACTATAAGCAATAACTTACCAGACTTCACGGCATATCCCTGATCTTCGTTAGTGTGGAGGTGGTTGTCGAGCAGACGATTCTGAGATTCGCTCAGAGGACTGGACTGCTGGATGGATCCATCTTCAGCACTGTGGAGAAAGCACTGATCGGTTAAACACAACCTCATTTGTTGCTAACAGCCGTGAAGAGGTAACAGAAAAACAGCACATCACCTTTTGCTCTGGGTGTCAGGATGCACAACTACTGTTGGCTGCTCTGGATCAGTGGCCACCAGTCGAGTTGGAAATGTGAGGCCGTCGCCCTGGCTGTGGCAGAGAAAGGAAAAATCAGAGAAGACTTGCTTTCCTTACCAGCTATTTACATGACCAAATAAATAAATAAATAAATGAATAAGTAAATAAATAAATAAATAAATAAATAACCAGTAAAAATGAAATATGATGAAAACTCACAGAAAAAGTGTTTGAACCTATTTACACTCAGCTATCTGATGGTGAAAACAGCAGATACAAATGTAAGCAAGATACACATGAGACAGATTGTTATCTGATCGCTCAAACTGATATTTTTTTTTTCTTTGAAGCTGCTTAAATAACCTTCAATCCTACTAAAACTGATATAAGTAATGTATACGCAGAAAATTAATCATGGATGACTGTTACGCGTCAGTGCTCGACCACATGTATCCGATCTCTCCCTCACCCTCATGTCCTGTCCTGCCCTGTCTTTCTCACTCTCTCTTGTCCTGTCCTGCCCTGCTATCTGTCTTTCATACTTTGGTCGATGTATCACTGTTAGAGGCTTGACGTCTTCCATTTCAACACACAGAGTTCTGGCACGGGAGGAGGGCCTTGAGTTTTAAAAGCAGCACGGCAAAGTTTCCCCATGCTTCTGTGTATCGTACTTCCACATTTTATTTGTAGCTACATAAGCTTCACAAATGTTAACCACGCTACTTACGTACTCTTCTGACTCTTTTATCCATGCTAGCTTTGTAGTCACACTAGCCTTGTAACTCTTTCGTAACTTTTGGGGTCCTGCAGTCGTACTAACCTTACATACAGCATGTGGTTACTCAATCTATAGACACACCAGGCAAGGGAAGGGGGGGGGTTACCTTTGTATTTACTTTTTGTTATAGGTAAGAACAGTAACTTCTTTGTTTTGCTGGTACGTGAGGATTGATACTTCTGAGCTAAGGTAGTTCTTTTCGTTTGTTTGTTTGTTTTTGGTGGTTTCTTTCCTTTAGCGCCGCCCAGGTCAAGAAGTAAGAAACAGGCTTCACAACCTTTTATTGCTGATGGTGTAAATCATCATATTGCTGGTCTTATTTTGGCCTTACATTATTGTAGGTTTACTGTAGCACACATTAAACGGCAGAAAGCTGGAAGCTGTGTTTCGTGTTTCTTCCTGGTTCATTTTCACACTTCACTTTTAAAACATACATTAATGGCCCCACCTTTTCCTAGACCGCCTGTGGAGCCAGAGCACAAAATAACATAATAGTTCCTGCCACCTTCTGCATGGTTACTGTCATAAGCCAGTTTTTTAAATTGTATAAGCTAAAAAAAGGATTATATATAACTATATATAACTAGAAAATATCATGCTGATTACTTTTAGATATCACCCAGGCCTGCTCTGTGGCAACAGGCATCATGTCAGGAGATTCCACAACAGAATCTCTTGCGTTTGCATGAGACATGATAGTAGCACTTATACGAATCACATTTCTGCCCATCTAACAAAGATGCTTTTGTGTGACCAGCTGCAAGTGGACCGTGGATTAAGTCATAGGTGGATTATATCTGAAGTAAAATAAGTGTAAATAGGCTCTGAGCCTACCTGGTGAAGACCGGCAGGAGCCAATATTTCTTTTGGTCTCCAAACACCTGAGCAATGTTCTTGGTGAAACCCAGCGAGAATCCATTTTTATCGGGACCGTTTCTGAACACTGGAGCTCGGAACGCCTCTATACAGTGAGAGGAGACAACATCATGAAGACGTATGTACACTTCCCCAATAAATTCAGCTGTGGTGATTTGGGTTGACTGTGTGCCTTAGTGTAGACAGATACACAGAGGGGTGGAGATGGCTGGAGTGCGTTACCTATGGTGGATCTGTTCTTTCCTACTAGCCACAGGTGGTAAGTGAAGAGTGAGAGAATGCTGATGCAGAACATGGCCGCCACAAAAAAGAGAAATAAGACATGGAATTTGGCGTGAGAGTCTGGCAGGTCACTCTGAGAGAGGGGGAAAGAAAAGAGAGGAGAGCTGTAAGACAAGGGTCAACAAATGGGTAAGACACGGGTAACTACGACATGCCACTTAGACAACCCAAACGACACAAACCAACCACAGAGCCTTTAGGTAAAGAGAGACGACAGAGTGTTACTGGTTTATCGAGCTGGTGTGGACACACTACCAACAACAGGCACTAACACCGGTGATTACCTTTGGACAATTTTCTGCCGATTTCCTCCGGCAAAGCTTAGTGCAAACAGAGACAGACTGTTAGACACAAGGAGAGGACAGCAGGGAAGCACAAGTGTACAGGACTCAACAGCTACTAGGGGAGAGAAAAGCAAGGAAGGGTTACAACATCTGATCAGACAGGAACACAACAGGCAGCGGCCAACATGGAACACAGAGGAGAGGAATGTGAATGATGAATGGGAAAGGAAATGCCAAGAGAGCCAAGAGAGGGGATCAGCGCTGGTGAGAAGATGTCAGAGATATTCATAAGTCACTTAGCTCAAGTCCAAATCAAGTCTCGAGTTTCAAGTCTTGAGTCATGAACTTTAGTTAAAGTCAATATGAATCAGAAACCATAACGAGTTTCTTTCCATACCGTGACGGTATCAGGGTGGCTATCTGAACACTGTCGCTCAGGGGTAAGTGAGGGTTTTGGGAGACGGAGGTAAAACATATTATATTAAACATATAACTTGTTAATTATTAATATTTTTTTCACACCCAGACTCAGGAAAACAGTCAGTACATTAGGGCTGCAATGTATATTCGATAAACCGCCAAATTCGATGTAAAAGGAAAGCTATTCGAATAATTGATACTTTTAACTGTTTTATGAAACCAAATAATCAGTGCATTTGGGGTTTCAGTGCATCATTTGTCAACAATGAAGCTGTATGCTAGTGAGTCACTAGTAGTGCGCAGTAGCAGCGCATCTGAAGAAAGGAAGAGAATCATCGCACAAAAACAGCGATTTATAGTCTTTTTTATTAAACAGTATTTACAGCCTTTTTTCATGTCAGTCAAACAGTCCTTTCCTGTCAAAGTCATGGTGAGGTGTTGAGAGTCTACTTCTAACTGCCTGTATTAGAGCTCTAATGTGAGGCAATAACGTTGGTTTTAAATCGCCCAGTTCAGTCCAACCGCTTTGCCTACTGCTCTGTACCGCCAGCAAGTGTGCTCAAGAATGTTCTGGCTATCGAAGCATCCACCCAAAGCAGAAAGAAACCCTAGTCAGGCTGCACAGGATGAGACTAACACAGCTGAGCTTCAGAATCAGGTACAAAGTGTTTTTTGAGCAGCTGAAAAACTAACAAAGAATCAGTATGACATCTAGAACATGGTCACCCACTCCCTCACTGACGAGAAGTGACCGTAAAGGCTTTCAGTTTTTCAAACAATGTGGTTACAAAGAACACAGTCACATTCTGAGCACCCTGGTCAGGTTGGATGGGTCTCTAACATAAATAGTTGATTCCTAGCAATTATTTTAAAAAGCTAATAATTAACAACAACAACAACAACAACAACAACAACAACAACAATAATAAATGATAATAAGTTTCTAAGAACAATAACACAAACAAATAACCTTTTTTTTTTAATTCAATCAATAAAGGTAAAACTCATATCCTGAGCTTTTCCTAGTCTTGTAGAATATTTGAACATATGAGATAATATTGGAAGTGAAAATATTCTATAGTTGCAGCCCTACATTTTATACTGATGGCTGTAGGAAGGAAACAAAATTACAGCCACTGAAAAATTTCATCCAAAAATGATCAAAAGTGGCACTTTCATTTTTCGGATGAAAGAGAAAAGGCCTAAAATCCTGCCTAAAAAAGGCTTATAATAAAGTTTCAAAATCTAACATGTTACAAATGACCTGAATGCTAATAAAAATGAAAAATAAATCATTAAATGCGCTGTTTGTCCCTGCGTGGGTCAGCGCAGTCATTTTAAAACAGATAAACAGTGAAAATGTTTCCATTACAGGTTTGAGATTAGAGCAACAGAAACAAAAAGTAAAGTCTTAGTTCTGTCCTACTGAAAGGACCAATTACCAATAAATAATAGTTTTTTGGGTTTCGGTTTAACATATCTTAAAAATGCATCTTAAAAACTCAGTTTTGGTCAGGAATTTTCATTTCAGTGCATCACTATACAGAAAACTACATAAACACAAGCCTGCTTATTTCTGAGGGAGACCCTGCAATGCATACCCAGCCAAAGCGACAGGCTAAATTGCATAGATAAGGTTGGAAATGGTTTCTATTTATTTACCCTGTCAGGGTTGATGGTCCGAACTTAATAGCTGTAGTTCACATTATTTTCCCCCTAGTCTAAAGTCGGGGTCAAGCAACAAGTCAGTCAAGGGCAAGAACCGGTTAAATCAACATGTTAAGTCAGTCAACATGCCACTGAAGTGCGACTCATTTAAGTCGCTAACTGAAGTCCCCCTCTCTGGCGGGCGGAAATGCAGACAGAGAGAGAAAAGCAAATCAACACAAGAAGGCTTAGTTTGACTAGATGCATGCAGGAAGAACACACATCATAAATATATTACTGTCTAATGGAACAGCAGACACCCAGCACTCAGCCCAAATCACTTTAGATCATGAGTGTGAAGATGTTTATAAAGAGGAGAAACAAAAACAAAACGAGAACAGAAAAAAAGAAGAAATGACCCTGAAAAAGCGATGCATCCTAAATGACGACTACTCACTGTCCAAAACTTGATGAAGTACTGGAGGACAGTGGCGGCGATAAATAAACAATAAATCAGCGAGTACGCTAGGAACAAGATGAAGAACTTGTAATTGGAGAAGCCCACACAGTTGTTCACCCTGTGGAAAAGATAAAAACGCAGCACAATGTAACATACAAAGAAAAAGAATTCTTAAAATTCTCCAAAAATACAAGAACGTTTAACAGTTTACTCACCACGGACAGTGATGATCCATCTTTAACACACACCTATAAATAAAAGTTAAATAAAAATTCATTCAGATTAAAGGGAATATATACCATCTTATTTATTTTAGAACGTCCTTACGTACTGAGACTGTGAGAAATTGTGAAATTATTATCCATAGCAGTACAGACTTTGTAAATTTCTAATAAATAAATGTAATAATTTATTAATTTGAATAAATCTCTACCCTGTGATGTCAATCTGAATCATCGCTAAATTCCATGTACGTTAAAAGTTTAGACATACAGTGGGGTTCAAAAGTCTGAGACCACTTATGAAAATGCTTCTATTTTGCATTATTTTCCAATTCAATATTATTTTTTATTACAAATGATTAGCACAATAATTTTAGTGTATCGTTTAAATATTTACATGCATTTCACAATTTCTTAGCATTTGGCAAACTATGCTGTCCTTTTGCTTTAATGACAGTGAACTGGCATGACCAGCATGTGCAAAAGCCTCTGATAAGATCTTCGAATGGACCTGCGAGTCGTCTGAACACGAGCTTGAATGGAAAGTATAAGAAAAAAAAGACCTTCTTGTTCAAAGGCTTAAACATTTTTTAAATTTGCAATGACCTAAAAATGATCCTGAATATTTCAAATTTATTTTACTTGTCATAACTCCTAATTTTTCAAAAATATATACATTTCTGTTGTTTATTTCCAGGTTTAAATGAAGAAAAAAAAACAAACAGACTTTAAATATCAAACTTTGAGACCTCGGATACAGATACAGAGTATAGGTACAGCGTGGTCAATCAGCAGTCAATCAGCAGTGTGAGGAGTCTATCGTGCATAGGCACAACTTGGGGGAGTGGAAGGGGAAGGGGGTCTGGGGTCAAGGGACACAGCCCAACAAGTTATTATCAGCCCACAAAGTCATTATGTAAAACTTCTTCAAGCCTTTGGAAATGCATTTCAAGTGGTTCCTTTTGAAGCAGCCTGAGAAAATGCCAGGAGTCTGGCAGAATCAAAAAACAACTTTGATTTTATTTTAATGATCAGTGCATAAATCCATGTGTGTTGTTTAGATTTACAGTTTGATGCCTTCACTTCAATTTTAAAATGATTAAAAATAGTGAGCTAAAAATGAAGGAAAATCATTCTATGAGTAAATGTGTCTCAACTTTTGCGTGCTAGAGCAGTTCTGGTCATTCTTCATAAGGTAAGGAATTATTCCTAGTCTTTGAGAAACCACAACCTGATGTTTCCTTACTTGTTCCAAGTCATGATTTTTAGGGAAAAGGTGCACCACTACAACCATACAGTTCAGAGAAAATCCACAGAGAACCCAAAAACATAGATTTGACGATAATAATGTTTCCATCCATCCATCTTCTAAGCTGCTTATCCTTCTGGGTCACGGGGGGGAGGTGAGCCTATCCAGGTTCATCGGGCGGAAGGCAGGAAACACCCTGGACAGGTCGGCAGTCCATCACAGGGCCAATTATGATGTTTGCCAAATGCAAATCAAACTGCCCAAAATTAGATTACCGTCACACTTGACAACCAAAAGCCTGTTTTGTTCATGTGCTTCTCTTATTGCAAGCTTAACAGCAATTCATGCTACTACAGAATGAAATTACACCTCTAGGGTAGCTCTTTTAAGTGGTGCTCTTACAATCAAGCAGCGTCAGAACCCACTTTCTACTGGGTAAATACCAAAAAATATTTTTATGGCCTTTAATATGAGCAATATTCTTGTTATTACTGTCCTGGTGAACATAAAATGTACTTTAGATCACTCAAATTCCCCTTTATGTACTGGATATCAGTTTACACCGATGCACAAGATCTCTTTAGCTCAGTTATCAGCACTGACCCTGATGGGTTGCTGCACCAAACAGGCAGAGCATCTTACGTAGCTTATGAAAGCGATAAGGACTTCTACTCACATGTCACACGCAGAGCAGTGATGGCACCTGTCTGGTTTGATCACCTGGCAGCGGTCACAGTACCGGATGGCTAGAAGGAAGGAAATAATCTTGAACTCTTTTTAGACGCAAAACAAGAACTTGCTTAGCAATAAAAAGTGCAGCCATGGAGAACACAGACCGTCAGCAGTGATACACCGATTATGAATGAGCCAGGTACTGATTAGAACCTTTAAGAAATGAATCAACCAATCAAATGCCCAGTTTAAATGATCCCTTCAGCAACACAACAACATATCAAATTCACATTGCACATCCTCTGAGGAAAAGCATGGTGTGAGCAACATAGCAGCCAAACAAAAGCATATAGGAATGAAACTCAATGAGAATTTCAGTCCACTGAGCTCACACTATGCTGAAATTTCACAGCCTCTGTACTCTTAAGGTGATCCTTCTCTGGCCTTCTAGGCTAATAATTTACCCACACGATGCGAAGCAGCTGGAATCAGCACTTCTGCTGTCCAGTAAGAACAAGAATGGATGAATGGGGTAAAGCAGAGCACTACTTAATTAAAGCAAGAAAAAAAAAGAGAGAGAGAGAGACACCTCCATGTAAAACTGTGTAGAAATTTGAGCACCCCAGTCAGATTACATGTTTTATTGATTTTCTAAGTGAGAATTCCACTACATATGGATACTGAAAAGGCACTGTGTTTACACTTCTGTTAAATATGGTCAAGATCTCTCTCTGACCAATGTGGTTTGAGTGATCCGATCGTAGTCTGATAATGGCGCGTCCTGAGTGTATTTCCACCCGGATTTTCATGCAGTCTAGAGAAATCCAAACCTGATCCGATCACTGAAAATGCACGTTACTGCAAAACGTAAACAGGCCCTTTAACAGAAAACGTGTTCCTTTTGCCTGGTGTAGATGCTATGCATACACTTGGCAGCATCAAAAAAAACTGCAAAAAAGCTATTTATCAACATCTAGGTCCCACTTTTAGGCCACACAAATCCTTTAGGCCAAACACAGCCACTGGTCTGTCACATTCAAGTGCCTCACCTCCAGCTCCAGTGCGAGTGTAGAGCGGCAGACCGCTGGCCACTCTCTTCAGGATCTCTTGCTGAGTCTCTGGACGCTCCTCTTTCTCATACTGCTCCTTCTCAGCTTTGGGCAAGCAAAACTGAAACACATTCACATTCAGTCAACATCAGCATCTGCATCTGCTTCTGCTTAAGGCCAATTCCAGTGACATACAGGAGATTTACAAATGCCTCAGACCTCATGCCAATGCAACAATATGCATATCTAATTTGGGCAAAATGACAAATCAAATCGCATTAATTTTGCATTTTATAGCTGCATAGCAATTAATTAGAGTTAAGCACAGAGGAAAAATTGCCATTATGAGTGTAATGTGTCTCAAACAGCACTCCATGGAGCAATGGAACGGCTTTCTTTGGGAGTGATTGGGTACTATCCAACATACCGTCGCTGTCCAAAGAAAAACAAGTATCTCCAAAAAAGTAACTTTACAGTAGAGGGCAAAACCCCTCTTACCTTCACTGTAAGTTAATGTAAAGAGGCTTCATTCCAAGTGATTCTGAAGCATTTCTATTTGTCCACTCATCATGAGATTTCTGAAAATCATGAAGGATAGCTATTGTGTTGAAATGATGCAGAAAAATTAAAATGGACAAAAATGGAGATGCATGGTTTTTATTGGACAGCGACGATATCTAGGATCAGTTGGAGTGACCCTTATGATTCAGAACTAATCATCCAACATCAGTACAGTAAGACCCCATTTACACCTGGTCACTTCATATGACTAGTATCCTAAAAAGATTTTAGGCACATGCATTTACACTTGGTAGTCAAGTGCATATCCAGTTAGTCAGACTGAAATCCGATTGCTATGTGGGACGGAATATGCAAATCCGCTCGTTACACAGCAAACAGATACTGGTTGTTTATTAAGTCATCTGCTGTTTGTTTTTGCACAGAAGTGTCCATTCATATCGCGATTACGCATTTTGTTTTGTCCGGTCCCCGAGCATGTGTGTCCTCCATGATTATCTTCCTCGCAGACATGGGCTGTGTTCCAAATAGCATACTGTGTACTGCATCAATATATACTGTATACTTCATCAGCAGTATAATGTACAGCATTCAAGTCGTTTGCTGTACTACCGAACAGGGGCAGGGCTAGACTGCCAACATCAGGGACTGAGCCACTCAAGACCATCCCAGGATCCACCCCAGCCCCCCAATCACTCCTTTGCAACCGTTGCTAACCAGTTTTCAGCGTTTATGTTCATATTTTGGTCGAGAGATGTGCCTGTGCGACTTTTAAAATAAACCCCATACCATGACAGAGAGCAGGGCGTTGTTTTTCACCCGTCTTTAAAGCTCTAAATAAACTTTAAAAATGTCAGTTCTGGGTTCATCTGTGTGGTAAACCTGTGGTTTCCTAACTTCTCCATTAGCGAGACATTTCATTTTCATTACATTCAGTCAGACTAGCTCATATGGTAATATGAGCTAGTCTGACTGAAGAAAAGCGCTGTGACTCCAAACACGAACCTGAAAAGCGATGAGCGGATTCTTCAGCTGAGTTACTGTTTCATCCACATCCTGTGTGTATTTTTACTGTTAAATAGACAAAGTAAGAAATCCCTCTTCAACACCAGCAGAGAAAGCTGCTGTGGCTTCCATGTGGCAGTGAGTGCAGCAGGATATGGTCAAATTTCTCTCGTTTTGCAGTTTATAATGTATAGATGAAAGGCTGAATTCAGCGCTATTAAAAATATCCAGGCAGTTACATCAGTGGTTACATCCTCCCGGAAAAGCCACATTGCATTTTGGGATGCAGTATATCACGGAGATAGCTCTGGCAGCATACAGGAAAAATCTGCTGGAGCAGCACATATTTCAGAAATTCATGTTGGTCACATTCTGCATACTACTTACTACTTTGGGCAGAGCAGTATGTTGTGAGCTATTTCAAACACACAGCCACGGATAATGTGCCCAGAGACACACTGCATTGGGAGTAGTTTCAGTTGTACTGGGGTGTTTTGGTTGTTGAATGTGTCTTGGAGAGAGGGATGCATTTACACAGCTGCAACATGTGGATCACATGGGTCTCAGACCACCTTCTGAAGTGGTCTGAGCCATCGGATTCGTATCTGTTCTAAATGCGTCTTGGGTGTGTTTACACTTGCATTTTTATGTGGCCTGGCCTCATCCAGATATAATCCTGATCATCAAAACACATGAAGTTATCAGGTGTAAACGAGGTCTAATGCTTTTATGGCTGAATGCAATCAAATCCTTACAGCAATGTTCTAATATCTAAGTGGAAAGTCTTCCCAGAGGAGTAGAGGCTGTTACCGCAGCTAACAGTGACAAACTCCTTATTAACACTCCAGATTTTGGAAGAAACTTTGGACGAGCTGGTGTCTACAAACTTTTGGAGACGTAATATTCAATGCACAATAATAGCTTTTTTAATTAAAGTCAAATGAATATGTAAATGACAAATGAAATGTGGTTTCATTCCTGTGCTAACAACTTTATTTGCCCATGGTGAGGTTAACATCTGCATGAGATTGTCCTTATCAAATATGCACTAAGGTTAGCATTCACACCTGTCCACTTAATCAAGATTGTAAAATGAATAGTAAGTTATGTATCGACTGAACAGATATTGCAATCGGAATTAGAAAAATGGTGCACATCACAAATGAGTAAAGCATGAAAATAAAAGTTGACCAAGCACTAAAAAAACAAACAAACAAACAAAACAAAACAAATTTTCCTACTTTTCAGGTAGCTCACCTCTTTGGATGGGTTTGCTGGTCTCGTGAAGATGGTCTTCCAATAAGACCAAACAAACATGATGAACGAGAGGTGAAACACAACCAAGTAGATTACTGTAAGGAACAGAGAGCATGTGTGTAAGCAAATGTGGACTCAATGAGAGTGAAAGTGCCATAAATTTGCTTTGGGAGGGGATTGAATTAATGGTCTTAATTCTCAGAGAGGCTGACACATGAGGAATGGACTGAAGAGGTAGACAGTGAGCTGACTGCGTCCTTCCCCAGGCTGTTGGTTTTCATTACTGATGCAGTTTAGCTGATGTTCAGCACAAACAGGAGATTGCTATTGAGCTCCAGTCTTTTAAAGTATGCAACAGATGCCTCTTCTGGCAGAGAAGTTGTCCTCATTTGACATACAAATATACTCTCTACAACAATACCTTGAACTTTTTACAATATAAAATATATAGTTAGGTTAAATCAACTGTGGCCAATTATACTAGGCCTTATGAGGATGATGCACAGTAATACTACAGGGATTTATATAGAATTCCTATAAGACAGTACTACAGGATAACATTACAGATTATTATACAAGTATTATAAAGCTCTATAGAAAACTTACAGTTTCTCATAGCACTACTATACTTCTCTGTAAGGGAGGATGTGTGAACACTTACTTTTTTCGCCAGTACTCGGAATTGTGCCTGTAAGGAGACAGGAAAACACTTACAAACTGTTTTGTAAAGCAATTCAGCAGCATATATATTAATCAAGTCTATTTCACTTTCCTCTAATTAACAACAAATGACATTTGGACAAACTGGACATAGGTTATGATGCCATATAATCTGTCTAACATAATACAGATCATTTACAATAATGTTTCCAACTTTCAGGCTTAAACTAGTGTGTCAAGCAAGCTGTCTATGTATGATAGTTCTTACAAGCCACTTTCCACAGATTTTTCAACATTTCTGTGTAATTGTTAAGACATAAACAAAGGCATTCCGAGTGGCCTGACGTGAAATGCACCATTCTGGAGAAACCAAGTGAGAATTGTTCACAGCAGTGCTAATAGGAAACGGCTGTCTGAAGTGTTAAATGTCTCTAAAAGCTACTTCACAGAAAGTTTTTACACAACCTGTTTACAAGCAAGTTGTCTGGCACCCAAGATCTGGTTTTATGATAGTTTGGAGAAGGTTTTGATCTAAAACATACTTTAAAATACATTCTTGCCAGAGAGATAAGTACAGGGTGTCATCAAGCAAAGTAGGCTAGAAGCAACAAAAAAAACCCTTATTTTGTCAGATTTAGCCCTTTGTCACCAATATAAACATCACATACAGAAACTCAGAAGAGACGTGTAGGTTCACTGGTCATTTTGGAAAGTAAATAAAATGGTTATATTTGTATTGCAGGCATTGGTTCCTATCTCCACCACTGTTAAGAAGGGTGTAAGTTTCTCTACCATGTAACATAACAGTTCACTGTAAATCACTCCTTGTTTGTGACTTTGTTTACACCTCAACGTCTGAATTATACAGACATTTGGAGAAACCCCCTTTAAGTAACAGGTAAGGAGGTCTAGAGATTTCCAACTCTGCAGTTTCTTTTCAGAGAATCGATTCTCACATAAAACTCCGACACCAGGTACTTTCGTTGAGCAGTAAATTGTCTTTTTATGACACTAAAGATATGATGTTGCACTTCTTTTTCTTGTGCTCACATATTTATAATATCAGATCTTATGTAGTTAAAGGGCAACTCCACCAATTTTTTAAAAATTCTATATAAATAAATGGTTGAGATGTAAACAAAGCCATTCAGAGTTGTTGGATGTGAAATGCTCTATTCTAGAGAACCTTGCCGAGTCAGAATCGATCACAGTGGTGGTGATAGGAACCAGATATCCGCCTCTGAAAGCTCCCTCACAAAAATTGACTACATGAAATGAATAGACAGATGCTCCCTGATGTCTGACACAATAGTTTTGTGATAAGGTTTTGGCTTAAAATGTATTTGAATCCATTCATTTTGACCTATTTAAGGCAGCGGGGTACAAGCAGGGCGTTGTAAGGCGAAATAGTCCAAAAAGAAAACTTTTTTTTTTGTTGTATGACTATTTTACCACTATTAACACTACATATAAAAACTCAAGAGACATGAGTTGGTGCACTGATGATTTTGCATTGTAAATAAAATGGCTATTTTTGTGATCCATGGTTCCTATCACCACCACTGTATGTAAGTTTCTCTAAAATGAACCATTTCACGTCAAACCACTCTGAATGACTGTTTACACCTCAAACACTGAATTACTGAGAAGTTTTTTAAAACTGGTGGAGTTCCCCTTTAACCTATTTCACTCCACTAAAAGGTTAGTTTATGTGGCGTCAGTTTCCTAACTCAGCTTATCTGCGCATAGACATATTTCGAATATATGTTTCTGGGAGAGTCCACGTTTACTGGTTTTCTCTGTAGAGAACTGAAAGAATTCCGCTTATGCTCGCAAGAAGACTTTGAATAATACCGAAAATAGAAGAGCAGTGGAGCCCAGCCCTAGTAACAGGTTGAGCAATCTGACTGAGACTGCTGAGTTAAGCTAGGCGGCTAATTATACCAAAGTGTACCTAGCTAAAGCTAACACTGCAGTACAATGGCTACAAAACACAGCCGCGGGTCTCCGCCTCATTTCGAAGTCAAACAACCAGCCTGACACCTCATTTTCACTCAGTTTGACCAACAACACCGACAGAACACGTCGCCCAAAGATTTAATCACACTTAGCTCGCTGGCTAAGTAAACAGACACCAAGTCCGCCTAAGTTGGCTCACTATTCGCCAGCGTCTTGTTCGAATTTCCCCGTTCCACCTTAAATGGTGCGGCAGTTACATTGTAGCGCCCGAGGCGCCAGAATATAACTGCTGCACCATTTAAGGTGGAACGGGAAAATTCGAACAAGACCCTGGAGTGCAGTGTATACATTCAGGTTAACTAGACACGAGCAATAACACACGGATAAACAAGACGAGCACGACATGAACAGCGGAACACGCGTACATAACATTAATACAATAATCACATTTAACGTTCAATGAAAATGTGAGGCAATTAGCGAGATAATAAGCCGTCTAAGACGGCCAAACAGCTCCAATCACTTCCTATTCAAGTTATCCAGCGAGCGATCTATCGCAAGAAGTAGCTGGCTAAAAACAGGCTGGTGGAAATAAATGAACTTACATATACAAAGCTCCACCACGTAGGCATAATATGACCAGCATACAACTAAGGCGATAAATATGACCGGTATCCAAGCCAGACCGCGCTGACAGCATCTCAATACATGTGAAGGCGCCATCTTTTACGGCCACTCTACAAAGACGGGCGTTCAAAACCCACATCCAGTGTTCAGAGCAGGCTGGCCCTGCACTCCAGCTCACAGCTCACAGCTCTGAGCATGTGGACATAAAATCAAAGATATCTGTTCTATAAGAGCAAACATTAAGTACGTCTTCAAGTCCAATTCTACGGAGCCCCGCTGGTGACATCCTGCATAAATAAAAATAATGCGTGGCCACGACTTAATAAAGCGTGGGAACGAGATCCTAATGTGTGGCCACGACTTAGTAAGCTGTGATCTCGTTCCCACGCCTTACTAAGTCACGGCTACGACTTAATCATCTCCTTCCCATGCCTTAGTAAGTTGTGGCCACGCATTAGGATCTCGTTCCCACACGTTAATACGTCATGGCCACGCATTATTTTTATTTATACAGGATGTCACCAGCGGGGCTCCGTAGGATGGTTCTTCAGGGGTTCTATTTAGAACCATGAGTTCTATATAGAACCATTTCATGCTTAAATACGGAGCCCCGCTGTTGACATCCTGCATAAATAAAAATAATGCATGGCTACGCCTTATTAACGCGTGGGAACGAGATCCTAATGCGTGGGCACGACTTAGTAAGGCGTGGGAATGAGAGGATTAAGTTGTGGCCACGAGACCACGCATTATTTTTATTTATGCAGAATGTCACCAGCAGGGCTCCGTATTTAAGCATGAAATGGATCTCATTCCCACGCTTTACTAAGGCGTGGCCACGCATTATTTTTATTTATACAGGATGTCACCAGCGGGGCTCTGTAGTATTAAAGCATGGGAACGAGATAATTAAGTCGTGACCATGACTTAGTGAGGCGTGAGACAAGATCTTGCCTTACTAAACTGTGGCTTAATTGTCTCATTCCCATGCCTTACTAACTCGGGCCACGTATTAGGATATTGTTCCCATGCCTTACTACATTGTGGTCACAACTTAATTATCTCGTTCCCATGACTCACTAAGTCATGGCCACACATTATTTTTATTTATACGGGATGTCACCAGCAGGGCTCTGTACTTAAATGACTCGCTGCATAGTGAAATCGTTCTTCAGATTGACGGAGATTGTGGCTTACCAAGTCGTGGCCACGCATTAGGATCTCGTTCCCACACTTTACTAAGTCGTGGCCATGCATTATTTTTATTTATACAGGATGTATCCTTAGGGTTCTGCTATTGTTACAATATCAAGTTTGTGACAATAGAACCCTTTTTGATGCTATATTGAACCATTTCCAAAAAGGATCTATACAGAGCCACATTCTCCATCAATCCGAGGAACCATTTCACTATGCAAAGAACCTTTAAGGCATTAACCGGCTCTAAACAGAACTCAGGGTTCTACATAGAACCATCACCTTCTTTAAAGAACCCTTGAAGAACCATCTTTTTCAAGTGTGTGCTCAGATCGCTTACCCAGCATGATTGGTCACCAGCAAAACAGGCATATGTTGTGATTTGGATACTGGTATACTGGTCAGCAGCAATGGAAGTTATACTGATCACCAGCAAAAACAGCATATGTTGTGTTTTGGATGTTGATATGCTGGTCAACCAGCATGACCATGCTGGCTGACCAACTAAACCAGCTCCAGACCAGTACAAGACCAGCATATACCAGTGTGGACCGGCATGGAATGGTATATTTGTAAGGAATCTACTTTTTATTCAGTTACATTTTTGTTATTAACATTTAGTGTCTAATTCATTTTTGTTTTTCATTGTTACTTTGGTGACATCATGTACTGCTTTGATGTTTATTTTTTTAGATAAAAGAGAATAGTTCCTGCTTCAGTCCCTCAGCTGACAGATACTGGATAGGAGTGGGCAATATGGCAAAAATATCAATACTTCGAGACATTTTCTCGATAAACAATAAGAATCCAGGTTTAAAAAGTTAACACTGTCAAAAAAGACAGTAGTGCCACATTTAAAAAGCCTATCAAAGCCCATCAATACAATGATTTTCATTAAGTTACACATACTGCACTGCACTAAATCTAATTAAACATGATTAAATAGAATAAAATTATGCTCTCTTTGCAAGGAATCATGCAGTTAGTCAGTGATATTCATGATATGCTAGGAAAGCATACTGTGACATAATTTATCACAATAGTGACAAATATCACCATGTCACCCACCCCAGTGCTGGGTGTGCTAAAAAGCTCCAATGTAGTTTCAGGTAACTCAAGAAGTTTTTAGGAAAAGTACTTTTACGTGTACTTGAGTCATCATTTTATTGCAGGAACAGTACTTGTACTTGAGTATGAGTTTAGGTTACCACACCCACATGTGCATATATTTAAGCTAAATATGCCCTGAAAATTTTGCTTTTAAAGTCAACCATAATCCAAAATTTGACTTTATGTCCCTGGTCATATTAAGAAAATTAAATTTACCAATAACATATTTTACCTCCCCTTCCTACCAGCCCCACCAATCATTCAGCAAAGATGCTCAGCAGGCTCAAGAGACCCCCCCCCCGATACCATGATTTAACTCAGAAATACACCACGTTACGAAAAGAAAACGACTTATGCTTCTGATTCACGTTGATTTCAACATTTTTAACTGAATTATGTCTTACCTACTATTCCACTCAGCTAACACCCAACACAAGACATTGGAGAAATTGTTTCCTTTTATTAATAAACCTTTCTCAAGTCAAAAAATACCAGTTTGCACATAAAGTCTAGAAAAGATTTGTACTATTTGGTAATGACATAACAGACGAAACAGAAACATCAAATGGGCACGCAAACTACACATTTCATACTGGTTGCCACCACCTATTGGTACATTTCAAGAAGCAAGAAAGTACACAGGGGGTCATGATCTCAAACCGACGGTGAAGAATAGTTAACATGCTATATGGACTGACATATATACAGTCACAGAGCACAGTGAGGCAAATAAAGTGACTAACGCGTAGCGGGGCTGAGATCATGAATGCTTCTCAAAACCAAACAGCTCCTTATTGAGGTTTCTTCAAACGTCCCATCATGCCATCAACTGCGGTGGGTTGTAAATTCATTTCACATCATCACGTCAGTACTCCAACGCTGAGAGTCCCACGCCACTAGCCAAGCGGCAGTGGCAGCACAGCGTCATATCATCGGAGCAAGAAATACACGGAAAAAGATAAAGTACAGGACAGTTTGAACGGTGAAACACAAAACATTTTCCAATGTGCTAAGGACAGTTTTCTCTTAAGGGAATAACGTTTTCAACCTGATTTCTGTCGCCCACATGTGCAGCATGTGGTCGATGACCACAGACGACTGACGCATTTCAATGTACTTAGAATAAGAATACAAAAGCCTGTTGACTCAAAACTCACTTATTATAATAAAACAATGGGCAGTTGCTTCATCTGCCTATTGGCTTTTATATACAAGTGAGTCAGTCAGGATTCAACATGCTTTATCTGTTCTTTTCTAAGTACAGAGATATACACTGAAATCGTCTGGGGTAATCGATGGTATAATGCAGATACAGAAGGTTGAAAATGCTGATGTATTCCTTTAAGCATACCCATCAAAAATATAGACATCTGTGACTAACGCTGAAATCTTGTGGCCTAAATGCTTATTCCCTTTACCCCTTTCACATCAGCTGTTCTATCTTTTGCCCCTCTTGTTGCCCGCTGGAGGCTTTTTGAGCTGCAACAGAGGCCCTCCTGTGCCGAATCCTGCCGTCGGAGTGTTGGACACCCCGAAGGTAAGCCCGGCAGATGCGTTGATTCCTGGGTTACTGAAGTTAAAGCCAGAGGTGCCGGAGCTTCCGAACCCTGTGTGAAAAAGAGAACTACGTCAGATATATTTCAACACTGTGCAGGAAACACTACACTTATCCAGTTTGAGATAAAGGACAGGCAGTAACTGGTTACATTTACTCAGTGATGTGAATTTGTACCTTCCTGAGGACTTTCCATTGAAGTATGAATGGGTGTTTTGTACTTGTCTGGCTTTCTGAACTTAACTGAGGCAGCTGTTTTACAGCTCAGGCCCCACCCCCTTTTAAACAGGGAAAACAGCTGACAGGAAATAAGTGTACAAAACTGAAGTACAGGCTGTTACATAATCCTCAATGCGGCGTGTGTAACCCTGAACAGCTTCAGCTCATTCCAGAGCTGATCTCAGAGGAAAACGGACAGGGACGGAGGAGGGAGATGTTAGTAATACACAGTCAGTGGTGGTGTGAGGACGTGGGGGAGGGTGCTATGGAACACACCTGCGCTCAAGCTCCCTCCAGATGGCTTGCTAGCGGAAAAACCGAACGACGAGCCTCCAGTCGCCACAGCCCCGAACCCCGGCCCGCTCCCAAAAGCTGCCAAGAGACAGACCGGGACAAACTTAATTGGTGCTCTGATACATTCACCAATATTGCTGTCAGATTAAAAGAATACTCCAGCATTTTTCAACCTAATCTCAATCTGCTGCATCTGGGCCATAGAGTGGTATTAGAATCATTTCAACACTTCTCAGACAGAAATCACGTCGACTCTATCAGGAGGCCTCAGGCACCCCACAGGTGGTCCAAATCTTTTGCTTTAACCCAACTCACAACACATAGGGATAGAGCAAAACGTGGACTGTTTGGGGGTCCCTGAGGACCGTTTTGAGAACCACTAGACTACTAACATACTTAGAGGCCTACAGGCAGTTGCTAAAGCAAAGGATGTACACCATAAACCTACATAAGCACGTATGAACACATTTCAATAAGTGTTATTTCTTAGAAAAGTTGCATTTGCTTTGATGTCAAGTTGACATAACGTCTATTGTCAAGTGACATTGATTTTAGGTTGACATTAGGTTGTCATGACACGTTCTGGAGTAAAACAGATCTTGTAGCTCAGTGTATGTCACAGTGACATAAGCTTGATAAGTCAGGCTGGTTGAACAAAAGTAAGCATTTTCTGTATTCATACATAAAGTTAAAGTCCATTGTCATGAAGATGCTTATGTAGGTGTCATGTAGCCTTATGAACACTGCCCTACCATTAAAAGTTATCAAAAAGAAACAGCAAGAACAGCAGGTACTAAAACAAAGGATAGAAACAGAAAAGAACACAGAATAATATAAAGAGAGCCCACTGACTCAAAACCTGCTATCCTTGGTTTCTATTATTAGTGTTTTTAGTCAGGTTTTCACTGGGAAACGTGTGGTGAAACATTGGTGTAGTAAATGACTATACAATACAGATGCAGCAGATAGGGACTGAATTAAAACTGGAGTATTCCTTTAACAGAGCAGACCACTGATAGATCATCTTATGTACACCCACAGAGAACAAAAGAGGAAAAGAAACAGGATCACACAGAAAATAAAAGGAGCAGTGCAGGTTGTCTAACCACCAATCACACTCACAAACAACCTATATCTGCCACTGTATATACACACTACTGTATGCTATGAGCCCATGGGCTCCTTGCACATTTATAGTCTTCTGCATTTCTTGCCAGCGAGAGCACATTTTCTGCAGCGCAATGATGGAAGCTGAAAGCATAAAAGAGGGAGTACCTCCAAGGCTGGTAGAGCCCATACTAGTGCCCATGCCCGAGGCAAAGGGAGTCCCAAAACTCGCCCCCAGGGGCGCCTGTGTTCCTGGGACAAAGAAAGAGAGCAGAGCTTACTCTCAAAGAGGTGCACCTAACGCTGCCTGGAGACGTGTTTAAAAAAAAAAAAAGTTTCTTTTCAAATACGAGGAAGCTCTCAGGAAGCACACAGTGAGATTTGAGTGGCACGTAGTGCAGTTTATCAATGTTTTATGATCTATATGATAACGTTTTATGATCTAAGAGAACGTATGCTTATCTGATGCTGTACCGCTTAAGCAACTCTTTATGGTGACAGAGATTCAGTTGTTTGCTTAGTTTATATCATTTATGCTCCGCATCTCTGATACACTACTTACCTGGAGTACAGAACACCGTCCTAGTTTAAAGACTAACCTTATCCTCTTATCACCTTAAATCATACCTGCAAAAACGTTACACAATAGCTGTGCTCCTGTCTCGTTTCCTTTTAGCTGGTTTAATATATCTTCCAAATTTAGGTTTTTCTCTTTAATTTAGAGATGCGAGGTCATGAATAGAAATTAGCATCTCAAATTGACTATATTTCATCCAATTGATGTAAAAATCAACGACTAGTCAGTCAAAAAGAAACAAAGACATGGGCTTTTCTTTAAAAAACGGATTTATTGTCAATTTAAAGCAATCCACTTACATAAAACATGACAAACAGTTCAGGACAAACTGATTCCTACTCACTATTGCATTAACACGGTTTGATTCAGAATTGAAGCTAATGTTCTAGGAATGCATTTCAAACAATGGCTAACTGCAGACTACTGTAAATGCTGTAACTAGCGCAAAGGCACACAGTATCATATTCATCAAAAAGCAATGGTTTCATATATTCCTAAACGCACTTAACTAAAAACACACGCAAATGATAAATTAGATAAAATTAACTTCATGTTAACAATCAGCATCGTTAAGCCTCTTTAAGTCCCACTGTTCCAATCCATGGAGTGCACCAAACGTACCGAAAGAGAAGCACTCCATTCAACAGCTTTGACAAGTACCATAACATACAGGGGCCATGATAGATTTTTTTTTAAAAATGGCATGCAAGGTTAACTTTTATATTAGAGTGTTAACTGAGAGCAAGACGAGACTCACCCTGTGTGGTTAGATATCGGTCTAAGGGTTTGCCTACAGTATAGCTAAGGGTGTAACAATTTCAATACGGTCTTGAAAAATCAGAAAAACAAAACAGTTTATTGAAATTTAAAACTGTACTGCCAACATAGAGGGTTTCACACACTGTTTTTTGCGGAAACCACCATCTATAATCCAAACTAGGCCTCTGGGCGCATCCAGTTAGTAAAGGGGGTGGGACTTACGAAAAAAAGAAAATAATAAGTTAAAAAAAAATAAATAAATAAATAAAAAAACACAAGCTGCAACAAAGGGTTCTTTAAAGAACCAAACACAGTTCACATAAAGAACCCTTTTTACACCTTTATTTTTAAGTGTATCAATGCTTTAAAAACTGGGCTTATTTTCTAAAGTTGCTTAAAAATTGTTATTGTTTTGGCTTACTTTGTTAGTAGACATTATTTATTTGAGCCAAACCAATCTGAGTAGTATAGAATCAGAGCTCTGTACAATCAAGACTTTTAAACACAAAATATCAAATAATAAATCAAATCTTGACCATAAATTTGAAAACTGTATTGAACAGAAAAATGTGTTACACCCCTAACTATAGCAGTCTAATATTGGACTGATCAGAAAATACTAATCAACAGTGTTTCTACCTGTGAATCACGGCTTAAAGAAAAATCACAGTCTTAGACTTTAACTCTCCCAACTTAGTGCTCACCCCTCCCCACAAGTGCATGATTTTTTTCGCCACCAAAGATGCCCTATGTTGCCATCTTGGAGAGCACAACTAAAGTGTATTTACAACCTTCATAAAATTCAGACAATCTAGAGTCACATCAGGCATGGAGCACCTATATTTTAAGGAATAAGCTCTAAGCAGCCACCATAGAGAGGAAGATGCTGGACCAAAGTCCAGAGCAGCAGCTGTTAACCACAAGGCCAACAATTAAAGGCTGCACTGATGAATACTGACTTTTGGCACCAAAATATATATATATATATATATATATATATATATATATATATATATATATAAATAATTCACTGCATGTTCTTATAGCCACATGGAGCAGCTTTTCACTCCCCAACCCTCAACTGCTGAGTGAAATAACACTGTAGCCCTTAAATATGCAGATAGAAACTACCATACAGTACTATGCTAAGGCGGAGACCACCCTTCATTTACTTTTACAGTCAAAACTGCCATTACAAGCTATTCCTTTTTTTCCAAGATATATTTCTGAGAAGATTGGATATTTAATAATCCACCTGCATATGGAAAGCCAAAGTCAAAGAAAAATAAGTGGGGGGAAAAGGTATTTCCAAAACACCCCTGTTTGGGATTACTTAAATCGTGAGAAGCAGAAAATGCAACCAACTCCCAAGACTGAACTTTGGAGGTGTAGAAAAATATCCTTGCAGGTTTTGTTAAAAAACAAAATGTGAGTATCAAGAAAATAATGGAAGCTGTAATAACGACAAAATACTGAGAAACTGGATATTTTATTTGGTTGTTGAGGCTTGTGTTTAATTTTCTGTTAAATACATATTTTCCGTTTTTTTTTCATCTTGACGCTGCTAAATGAATAACTTGTACTTAATGGCTGTTTTGACAGGAACTTAAACAAGTCATGGGTGTTCTCTGACTTTTGCGCAGGACTGCATGTTTCTGTTAAAAACCTCTAGCCTCAAACAGACACCATTTCTGTTTCCTGTAGTTATTTATATTAGGGTCTTCTGATTAGAACACCATTTCAACTGAATGCTATCGACTAGATCTGTGTAGACGAAAAAGCTGTTATATTAGATGTAACGAAATCTGATAAGTAATTAAAATTCAAAGGCACAAATAATCAATTTTCAAAAAATTCTTAAAATCACACTGAATTGAGAAAATACTAAGCACACTCAGAAAATAATACAAAAAAGTCAAGTATTTTGCCAAATGAGAAATTACAAAGCCCTTTCTCAGCTGACTAATTCCACTGCATTCCTAATTTACACACCTAAGTACTGCAACTACTCTTAAAGGAGCCATCTGTTTGATTTTCACATTTAAATTTCACTGGATTGTGATTATCATAAATAGGGAAGACATAAACAAACAAACAAAAAAAAAAAATACAATCAAGCATCAACTGAATGTCATGACTCATGTATTTTCATCCGATTGTTTCTAAACTGGCTTTTTAAATGTATTAACACATAAAGCCTTCATGCCAAGTGCCTCGGTACATGACAAATGTAGTAGCGTTCTGCTGAATATCCTATAAGTGCTCAGACCAAATAGAAAATGATCACGCAGGGCCCTGAGCAGTACTTCTTGTTTATCCCACATGCAGCTCCTTTAAGACTCTATACTCATCAGTTTAACCCAGAATCAATTACCAGGCACTGCTGTATGGGAACATGATGTGTGTGCGGTTTCAGTGCTCATTAGAAAATTAAACTCTTTGGGGTTGTGATTATTGATAACTGCAATTATTCCCACTACACTATATGAAGCATCCATCGAATCATTTCTCACATCTGTAACCTGTTATTATTGCTGTCTCATCTCCAGGGACACCATGAATGCTACCATGGTAACCAATACTTCATGACTGTCAAATGCGAAGCTTATGCTACCAGAAGTGTGTAAAAACCATATTCGACGAATTATTAGTCTCTTGAAATGTGCAGTAACTAACCTCCCCCACCTCTGAATCAGTAGCTTACACTGTAAAATCTGAGTATAAAAATGCATAGGCAAACCTCACAGCAATCCTGTAATCTAAAGCATATAAAATAATTAGTCACTCGTCTAAAACGTCTGTACTGAGGAAGCAGGGAGTGGCTAGGAGCTGGCTGCTCTTCACATTCATTTTGTACTAAAGGATTTAGTCCAGGGTGAAATGTAGAAGCCTATAGTGAATGAACTGATCTGCAGCAGCTTTGCCACTCTTTCAACCTGCTGAAAAGGGGGCACACAATACACGCTGCTGAAGGGTACTGACCCAAATTGTCTTCAGTATATACGAAAATAGACTAAAAGGTAGGAAACCACAGCAGCGTTGAACTAATTGGCAGACGCCTATGTGCAATATTTTCCTGCCTGTTTTAGAGGCCATACATTGTGAAACATGATAGGCCTCTAGGCTTTTTCCTTGTGTTTCCTTGTTTTAAGAGAAAGCCATGATTCAACTTCCCTAAACATGCCCATTCATTCTAAACATGGACTAATGCACCATCAGGCAAAATATAGACTAATCTTATTTTTCAATATGTAACTGATATAGCACAGATATTTAGGCATGCCTAAGGTAACGTCACTTGGAGTCCATAGTTTGATCCGGACACAAAATCTGTTGGCATCAACATCCAAAATCTCGCGCTAGTTTGGCACAGACTTTAGCAGACAATGTATGGTTCGACAGGAGCAACCACATGCCAGGCTCATCTTAGAACAAACCACTTCTGAAACAAGTTTTTTTGATGTGAACTGTGTTTTCAGGCACGCTAGGCTTCTCCCTAACTCCAGATGAAAGCTCTTACAGAGCAATACCATTTGATGAAGAGTTAAGCAGCCATGCACATAGCATGTGTTTAGAAGAAGTGTAGTGATCGCTACATTACTGCTATTGAAAACCTCGAATTAAATAATATTAAATACAGGCTTCAAATATTTATTAGTATTTTTGAACGAGTACTCGAGTAATTCTCAAAATCGGGATAAAAAAAATGTGAATATTTGCATTTTAAAACTATAGTTCTGCAATTTAAAAAATATCTCCAGCAGGCAGCAACAATGCATTAACTCAGGCTGAAGCCCGGCTGCCTGCGTGCCAAATGTTGCCACAGAAGCCACAACAGTAGCCCTCTTATTCAAATACTGCTTTGGAGTCACAGATGCTAAGGGTGTCGCTTTACTTATCGCAGTCATGGTTTTAGTTCGTTTTAGACCATTGCTTTAATTTATTTTATGTGGCTAGTTAGCTGTTTTATCATCAAAAGCAGCAGCCTATCCTGATGACATGTAGTTTGAGCTAGAAAAAACAAAACAAAACAAAAAAACACCTCAAACAAAACCCCCCACAAACACAAGCATGCAAGTGCTAAATATAGAATACATATATGAATAAGGAATTCATGAGTATTCAAATTATTTGGGCCAGCCGTATTTAAAAAAACAAAACAAAAAAAAAACAAACAAACAAACAAACAAAAAAAAAACAATCAATATGAATATATGGATGCTTAATCTCACTTGAGAATACAAAGCTTCTACAAAAGGAAACCTCTACATTATTTGGAATTTATCTATGCACCAGTCAAGCGAGCACCCTTTCAATCACGGGATAATATATGAAAAAGTAAATACCCTGTAATCAGTTAGTATTTCAATTATAGTTACCTGATGAATTAAAAACCTATTAAATTAATACATGCTGGTATGCACTTCTCTCATGCATTGCAGCACTGTCATCATTTAAGAGACAACACACCACGAACCTCAACCTTCACACTCATTTGGAGAAACCTTTTTGACTACGAACCAAGGAACAAAATCTAATATGGGCAACGAAACACTGAACTAGATTTTGCTTTTTTCCTTTTGAGTAGAGCTTTATGTACATCCCATTTTCTCTCTCCCAGTCATCAAGTATGTCTAAGTAGAGCTTTTTGTTCATTCTATTTCCTTTCTCCCAGTCATCAAGTATTTCTAAAGTCTGGTGAGTCATGTCTTTCATCTTAGTAAGTGCTTTGTTTCTTCAGCAAAGGAAGAAGGGGAAAGTAGGTCAGCCTGTAGATAAACCTCTCACACGAGTGCCAAAGGAAAGAGACCGGAGTTGGCATGCCCAGAGACAGAGACGCAGCCTGACGCACCATTCCTCTCACAGAAAAGAACCAAAAGGGAGAAAGAACGGACAAAACTAAGAACAAGACATGGCACTGGCTGACTTCTGCAGTTTATTCTTCTATATCTTTTTGCTTTCTCTTTCTGCCTGCTTCCCTGACTCTTTCATAGCCTAGAGGTCAAGAAGAGGTCTAGAACTTGAAGGCGGTCAGACCTGGAGCGGGCTGCTGCTGCTGTGTGAGCGTGGCAGCCATGGCAACGGCTGCGGCATTGGGGACGGTGCCGAATGGAGCCGGGCCCGTGGTCACGCGCGGGGCACTCTGCAGCTTCCGGCTGGCCGTTCGCTTCAACTCGAAAACGTCTGTGGGGTCTTCCAGGAAGGCTCTCCTGTAGCTCAGATACTGATGCTTCAAAGTCTATAGGAGGCAGGAGAGAACTGGTCACTCAGAGCTGTTTAAATGATTACAGTGGTTTTTAGGAACTTGCAACTAAAACAGGGCCCAGCTGATCTGACGGATTGCTGATAAAAATCAGCCACTAATAAGTTTTTCACAGATTTATCAGTATTATCAAAAATCCCACTAAGAGACTAAAATCACATCAGTATTGGCAGATAACTGCTTAAAAAATTATAGACTGGACATATTTCTAGATTTGACTGATACGGTCACTGATGACACAGTAAGCCACTGTGCTAACATGTCTGAATTTTATTCCCTTGTAACCCTCTACAAATTAGTATCACATTTCTCAATAATGCTAATCCAGGCAGATTCAGTCCTTATTTCTATATTTTATAAATGTTTATGTATCGACAAGGCAGATGTCGACACAGTTTAACAACTGGTGTTCATTACTGACCACATAAAATTGTATCAGCAGATATCAGTTATTGTACTTTAAAGCTCCTTAAAAACAGCGTCAAAAGTTTTATATTAGTCAAGCCCTAAAGCGGGGTGTCCAGTCTTATCCGCAAAAGGCCAATGTGGTTGTGGGTTTTCATTCCAACAAAGCAGAAGCTCATGTTTAGTTGTCTGAAGAGTTACATCACCTTAGGCCCAATCCCATTTCACCCCTTGCCCCTACCACATAGCCCTTAGCCCTCCGTTGCAGCATGCTAATGTCTCGGTAGCTAGGTAGCTAAATTACCTGTTCCACCTTAAATAGTCCAGTAGTACTGATGTCTGAAGTGTCAGAATGTAACTGCTAGTCCATTTAAGGTGGAACAGGAAATTTAGAACGAGAAGCTGGCGAATAGCTGACTTCAGCTTCACATCACCGAAGAATTAGGGGTGGGCGATAAATAATTATCCCCCCTCTTTGAAAACATATGATGCCATAAACGTAACTGAAGCCCAGCAGTGAGGTTGCTGAACTTTACCCTTCTCTGCTATCACTGCAGACGGGCAGGGTTGCCTACAGAGCAGCACTAGTGGCCTGTTAATGAAGTAAATGTTCTTTTTTTTATTTGAGGGTCCCATTTTGTAGGGGAGGATTTTCACCACTACCCCTTATAAGCAAGCTGACACTCGAAAACAAGGGGTAAGGGTCAGGAATGCATATACTGTTCTATTCCAAAGCTCAACACACCTGAACACTAGTTACTTGGCTTAAGCACTACTTAGATGAGATTAGTTTTATATGGGGAGGTGGGTTAATGTAATTAATTTTTACCATTGTTTCTCAGTGATTTTGATCACATCTGAACCAGCCATCTAATTTTTATGAACTGGTCACTCCGACGTCAGGAAACATTCCGGCACCCCGGGTTAAATTAATGCCGTGCGAATTGACATGTTGGTAAAAATGCTATCTATTTTGTTGTTTTTGAGTTTGGCACTTGAAGAGTTTGTGTTCTTTGTAGCTCAAATTAAGCCGATATGTATTGTCTTCTCAACGACACAACTTGGAACATTAAAACAGATAAAATGACAGGAGGAAAAACAATTTTATTCAGAGGTGTTGAATGTTGGCTGTGAACTTCCAAGCTATTGACAACGCTAATGACACTCTGCATTCACTTAGAACAGCAAGATAGATGGTTAAGGTACAAAAGAACATATTTTGTTTGCTATTTTGTTTTCTGTCCTTTTTTGAAGTGAAGGTAGGGTGTAAATCGAGTAGCCACCCCCATCTCTGTCATTTATACCGAGATTTCTCATCCCACGCGAATCGGTGATAAACATAACAGACGTTGTGTATTAAAACTACATTACCCCACCTCCCCATGTAAAACTAATACCATCCCTATAGTACCTTAGATGTACTGGGAAACTCAGACTGGCAAACATTCCTAATGACAGGACTAGAAACTTCTGGACATGTGCTTGCGCTCCACAAGCTTGAGTGCTTTAAGTGAGTTAAGCTAAACTGGAAAGCGGTCAGAACACACACCTTTACATTCTCATGAACTGCTTGCAGCTGTGCAGCCAGGGCCACAAACGTCTGGTAGAGCTTCTGCATGGCCATGGAGAGATCTGTGAACAAAGGACAGTAAATACACCTCAGTACATCAACCCAAAGAAGTATAATAACTTTAAGGGTGTTTTCACACTTGGGCCGTTTCAGTGTCTGAAGTGGACTCAGACCGCTGAGTCATGGTTTCTTTTGCATATGTGAACACGGCAAACAAACTCAGACCCCCCTAAACGGCCCCCCAAACGAACCGAACTGAGACCACCTCGAGAGGTGGTCTCAGTTCGGTTCGTTTGTAGTTCGTTTTGTGGTTTGATTAAATTGTGCATTGTGAAAACAAAACGGCCCCAGTCCGCTTTAGCTGTGCTTTATGGTGAAGACCTCGATGCTCGCCGTACATACAGCCACAGTCTTCAGCACTTCAACAGGTAAACAGACCCAGGATCATTTATAAGGTTCTACTCAGGATAAAGTCTGTCCGTGATCTGCGACAGAGAGCAGCGCTGATTTATTAAAGCGATCAGATGCGAGAGCTCGCGTGATTATACCGTGTTAAAGGCTCGAGCTGGGCATGCAACGCAGTTCTTAGCTGCTTTCACTCTGAACGCTGAATGAATGAAAATTCGCCGGGTGGAGCTTCAGTGAGGAGCACAGCCGAACACGGAGCCCACCGCGGCAGACCCGCAGAGCCATTTTTCCAATTTTGCGCGCTGGACTTCGGCCAATCGTTTCAGCGCGGCCAATAGGAGAGCAGCAGGCGGGTCTGGCGGTTCTTCTCGTCACCTGATAGCTCGGATTTATCCGAGAATGCGGCCCACGTGGCGAGCGCTGTGCACACCGTGAGTGCTGTGAAAGGGGTCTGAGTTCTAATGGGTTGTGATCTGAACAAGAAGTGGTCTGAGATCTCAATGGACCAGAAAGAAAACTCCTCTTTAGAGTTCACTTACATTGTGAACACAAAAAGAACTGAGGTCACTTGCAGTTGGTTCCCTTCCAGGTTCACTTTAACAGAACTCGGTTCGGTTCTTTTAAAACGAACTATATGTGAAAACACTGTAAGAGTATATTCGGTGAGGTGTGGTTGCCTTGCTACCTTGAGGGGTGATGTGAGAGCTGCTGCTCTGAGTGGTCAGATGATTTTCCAGTTCTTCGATTTGCTGGCGGTACTGCTGTAACTGCACCTCAAACTGCTCCACCAACCCTCGGAAATAACTACAGAGACAGAGGGAATATTTTTAGCATGTTAGTAACCTCTCCAGTCTGCCACTGCACTTAATCACATGACAAAAAAAAATTAAGTTTATAAAAAGTGGTCCCTCTGCTAGACCTACTTTCAGTCATTTATCTATTATTCCAATTGGTTATTTGAACTTGAATTCAATTGTACCGTACAGACAACACTACCTTACATCTTATTTATTTTTAAGAACGTAAATTAACCAAGAAGATCACCTTCCATCCAAATTCACACTAATGACAGAACACAGTTTTTAAAAACGCGTAATGTGCATGGTGCAGTTCAGCTTCAGAAAGACCATGAACAACAGACGAGTTTGATCTAAATCGAAACTATCTGCATGAAGGCATGTCTACAGAAGAGAGTGATAACCACTAATTTTATCAGCATGCACTCACTCAGATGGTGCAGTGTTCTCATGCTGAAGCCCAGGAGGTGTCTTCTGGGTTCTCAGTGCAATATCAGCGTTCTTCAGCTCCTGGAATGGAGGAAATATGCATACTGTAACACAGACTTAAGCTTTACACCCAAGAGTCTATCAATAGTGGTACACCAGTGTAACAGAATACAACATCATTGCAGCAAGATTCTGTGGCGGGCTTGCTAAGGTTTGGTAGGTTTTGCTATAAATTTGTATAAATCCTGTATCCTGTTATTACTGTTATGCTATTGAAGACTTTGTCTTCTCTGTTTGTGTATAAGCATCAAGATAAGTTCATGTTTCACAAGTACAGGTGTCCTGTTCATCAGGCTGCAGCATGGCTTTATCTGTTTAAGGAGGAAAACCACAGTTTAAAAAGAAAATAAAAGGGGGGGGGTTTGGGGGAGTGCTGCCTTGCACTGCAATGTTCTGAAACACTGGACTACCCTTTAAAAGACAACACATTAAAGGAAACAAAAACAAACAAACAAAAAAACAAGACAAATATGACTGCTTTTTGCATCTTAAAGCCATTAACGCAGAGTTTGACATTTCAATCACGAAACTTGATTGGCAATCGCGATAGATGCAATCTGTCAGCAATTCACAATAAGCGTCAATTGGCTCAAGCCTATTCTGCAGCTTTCACATCAAAATGCTGTGATGGGCACCTCAAGCAAAAAGTGCTATTTTTATTTGTTAACGGCTCCAAACACTTTCTGTGTGAGGAAGAGGAAAAAAAGGACATTTGGTCTAGGGCTATGTACACAAAACGTGTTATTTCAACACCCATCACTTTTTTTCTGCATCTCAGCAAACAGCTTTCAAGGACAGGGTGAGAATCAACTCACTTCATTTTCTCCCAAAACCTCTCAAACTTTGACTAGTGCTTTCAAGTACAAAATAGTTAAAGTTTAGCAAAGAGGTGCTCTGTATTTTCACTGACCGAGAATGAAAAAGCAAGAGAAGTATGGCTAGACAGACATCAAATCTCTACTTTAACATCAGGAATAAACACAATCTTATTTATTTACCTGATCTTATTTAAAAATGCAGCTCACAGATGGCCGATAAGCATACAAAGAAAATGACAAACAATCTCTAATATACAGAGCTTAGAAACTAGAAATATAACATTCCACTATGTAAAAAGAGAATTAAGAGTTCTATGAAATATCTGTAGCAGAATAATACTAAATTAATGCCACACTGTAGAATCTGGGGATTTGGAGACCTCTCTGGTGGAAATATGTAATTGCACGTAACATGCAGAACAACATTTTGAAATGCTGGTTGAGCTTCGCACCCCCACAAGCGGATCGATCTGACTTTTGCGAGTGCACTGAAAGAACAATCGAAAGAAAACCCAGTCAAAACTTGGTGAAGGACACGTCTTCTGAGGATGTGACTGAATTTTCTACTATGGTCATCATATCTTCAACAGTATAATGTTGATTTTGCATTTGAGACCTAAACATCGAGATGGTCCTTCTTTCTGACTCTGTGAGTGTGACGTTAATATGTAAAGATGTACGGCATGGTCTGAAAAACTCCTGCCAAATCCCACCAGAACCTCTGACTTTTAAATGATTATTTCAGGCTTTACAGGGCGACTCGCAGCGGCGCATCCATACTCAGTAATGCTACTTCTCTCAGTTTTAACAAAAAAAATTACATAGTGCTGCTTTAAGTATTTATGCTTATTATTATAGAGAAAGTCAGATGTTCACATTTGGCAATTTCAGTTAGCAATCTTTTATCCCCTTAATGTTTAATATAATCAAGTCAAAAAAACTGCTTTAAACTCTGTCAATAACATAACGGCAAAGCCTCACAGAAAAGAAACAGACAAACTGTATATTATCCTGTGTTCACAAATTGTAAATGGTAACAGGTACGCCTTTATAATTTGTATACATATATAACTATATTGCTGTTGTCTGGACAAAACCTTGTATCTCCAAAATGTTTACTTCACAGGAGAAAGAAAAAACAAACAAACAAACAAACAAAAAAAAACAAAAAAAAAAAACATACTTTGCTTTTGATGTAAGTCAAAGGAACCAGACGTTTTTCCAAGTCATTCTGGGCTGTTCCTTTTGGTCTATTCATCACGAAATTTACACACAGTGTAAAGGACAACTGGCATTTTCAAATTATGTCAAAAACTGAAAAATAACAAAAATGGGGATTTGTTCCGACAGCAGCGATATTTAGAACGTAATTTATAATTTTATAATTAGTGTGAAGCTCCATGTACACCCACCTTAGATCATCCCCTTTTCCATTAAATACTTATTCTGGGTGTGATGCAAAAATCAAAGAAGAATGTAAAATATGGTATGCTCAATTTGTTTTGCTGTTTATTTATTTTTACTTTACTCATTTTTGTTACGTTTACTTGTGGTGCAACTGCTCTGAATTGAAATCCGTAGTCCAATAGCCGACGGTTCAGCTCACGGTGCACGTGGTGTGAACTGTGAATCTTTTAGTCTTGTTAACAGAGCATGCTGCTCCACGTTTAATCACACAGCGAGCAATCAAGTGATAGTTACATTTATTTCACTTGATGTTTACATTCAATTTGCTTGCTGTTTACATTATTATGCTCTGACTGGTAAGACTGCTCTACCTCTTGATGTTCACTTATTTTTCCCATGACATTTTTGCTCCATTTGCTCAAGTTTTCATATATATTACTTGTTTATGCACTTTTGCAACAATTTTGTGAAAAAAGGAACTTTTAAACATAATTTATTTCATTCAACTTTGAAAAGACTTTTACTAATATGTAATTAAAAAAAAAACTCAAGTTCAAAGTTGGTAACATTTTTTCCTTGCTCAACCGTGAAATCAGTGAACCAATCACCTTTAATACGTTTACTTTTACACTGAGGAGATGTGTTCTGTTTCTGTACCTGAGCGGTCTCCATCTTGAGCTTGTCTATGGACAGGGCATTTCTCTGCAGCCCACTGGCACTGACCGACAGAAGCTGCTTCAGACTCTTAATGTCATCCTGCACTTTAAGCATGGCTTTAGAGGACATCCTGCTGATCTCTTCTTGAACCTGCTTCTGCTCCTTCACAAACTTCCTACATACAAACAAAGAGGCGAGAAACTTTTAACTCAAACACATAAGAAGCCACCAATCAGTCCCAATAATTGGAAGAGAGGAAGTACAATACTTACTGGAAATTGTCCACATCTTGACAGATGGGACCAGGAAGGTTTTCATCTTTGAGAGCTTTGCTGTCTCTGTAGTAAAACCAAAAGAGGAGGAAAATTATTAGTGACCAAGTCCTACACAACAGGTTAATCCAGTGACAGAAATAGCTGAGGGCAAAGGGCAAAAACACCCCCATGTTCAATCTTTCTGCCCCTTAAAATGCAAGGTCGCTGAGGTATTACTCTATGTAGTGATTTTTTTTTTATGAATAGCCTAATTTACCCAGTTAACAACATGCTGGCTTATGTCCACTGAAATTACAATCAGTTAGTATTACATTATTATAGGACTGGGCAATAAAACGATAACGATAATCATCGCGAAATAACTTTTCCTCGATAGAGCGATACAACATGTTCGATAAATGTTCGATATAACCATAACCATTCTCGCACCTCCACGTTCAGCGAAAGCCTTGGTGGCGTTTTCTACTACAAGGAAAGCGACATTACTGTGCTGTTGCCAGGAGAGGGCGCACTTCCAAGTTTTTCTACATGATTAGAGAGGGAGGGGGCCACGAGTAAGATGAGTCTTTAGCAACGGCTGAAACACGGAGTTACACATTCCCTGTTTGAGTGGAGCGACAGGCGATCTGTTCTCCTGTGACCATGTGTGAGTGACGAGGTCAGTGGTGTAACTGTACTGACCTACAGCGAACTCACCTCTTTCCGTGCATCCTAACAGCTTTAGCAGTGTTAAATCACAATCCTCACAACTAAAGCGCTGTTACAGCACTCGGACAGTCATATTTAAGTATTAGTGCATTCCCAAGCAACGAAAGTGAAAGAAAAAAGTGGGTCCATGTAAATTACAGCCCTGATTTAAACGAAAGTAAACTGAGGAAGCTGTGAGGCATTGGAGAGCGGGAGAGCGCTATCTTTCCAGGCTAGCTGTTTTTAGCAGCTGGCTAACTTGAAGCAGCCCGCTGTCACTCACACAGCACGGAGAATTGATGATACTGTAGATCAAACAAGACACAAAAGCACCGCTTTCAGTTTAAACGTACCTGAAAGGAGGACTCCGTTTGTCTGGTGTTGATATTTTGCGGTTCACCCCTTAAACTAGTACGATAGTATAGAGAAATCCAGTCGTCGCTAGCTGGTGTTTGAATACTGTGACGTCATTTGTAACGGGGTAGCTGAGCGCTCGGCACCAGCTAAAAATAATCTGTTTTCTTTCTTAAATTATGACTACTACAAAATAGCCATGCCTTTCCAGCTGGTAGAAACAGCTCACCAGACACTTTCTCCCACTCTCCCATGACAGATTTGTGAAATGTTCCACTGTTTGGTGATTGTTTGTCGTGTTCCGACCATAAAGGATAGTTTAAAACAGCAGTTAACCCCCAGGACCAAAAATCAGCCTTTAAACTTGAAATAAATAATGATTTGACATTTATCGCGGTACGTATCGATATCGAACGATATGAATTTTGTTTAGCGTGATAACATTTTCGGCCATATCGCCCAGCTCTACATTATTATAGTTACTGTTAGTATCCAAATTTTCTTTATTTGAAAATTACAAGTTTGTGTATTAAATGCCTGTGAATTTTGGTTAAATTTAACCCAGAGTTACTCAATACTATTACTACCAATTAACCCTGGCTTGAATGGAGGTTTCACTGGTACTCACTCAGGTCTAGCACTGGATGATTTATCACTCTTGTTCTCAGAGGAGGTGCTGAAGTCCACTCCACCCAAACCCACACTGGGTGCAGGGGCAAGAGGGGCTGTGGATGCTGTGGAGGATGAGAGCAAACTACCGAGAGTCAAGCCCCCTCCAAGAGTAGACTGCCCTAAGCCTGAAACACAGAGAAACACAATGAAAATGGGACAACATGAAGAGACGTAGAGTGAGTCACGTATACAGTCACATTAAACAACCTCTTTACCCATCCAGTAAGTTATGTTGCTCATTTACACCATCCATTCACAAAGCAGGACTGATCTTGAATCAGACAGTCATTGCCACAAATACTGACTTCAGATCAGCTCTTTGACTCTTGACTTGACCCTGTTGTCTAAAGCAGCTGCCTAGGTTTGTTCATTTTCATAGTTCACAGTAAGTCATATCACACCAAGTCTGCACAAGCTGTTAAAGACCAGGATGGGGTTTGAAAGAAATGTATGATGTATCTTTACAGAAACGATTTGGGCTATTTGGGTGACTATTGAATTCTAGTGTTTGTAAGCAACGTTAGCCTTGCCACTCCAGTTCTAAACTAAAGAAGCCAAACATGTCTCAGCCAATCGACTAAATTTGGGGTACATGGAAAATAACAAAGCACAGAAACTTAACCTAAAGGCCTCCCCACCTGTTGAGGCAGAGCTGGAGAAAATAGATGTGCCCAGACCGAGGCCTGTGGCTGGAGTGGAGGAGGTGACCTGGGAGGGTGTTCCTCCCAGGTTCAACGAGAAGCCAGTGGAGCCAGTCTGAGGGGCAGAGGAGGTGAGGACGGAGCCCAAAGTCAAGCCTGTAGCTGCTGGGGCAGAGGTGGTGGTCGTCAATGAAAATGGAGCTGCTGAGGCTGCTGGTTTCCCAAAACCAAAGCTGAACCCTGTTGAAGCAGCAGTAGATGCAGCGGGAGTCCCTGTGAACAACAACACAGTATATTAGTGATGGTTTGAACAAACAAAAAAGCAAACAATAAGCGAACCCCACTAACTCATACAGAAGCAAAATATCTTGTTCAATTAAGCTTATTCTTAAGCTTAAACAAGTGAAGCTTACCTAAAGTAAGGCCAGTAGATGGTGCAGCAGCTCCTGCATCAAGGAGAAAAGAAAGACAGTGAATCAGAGAGGAAACTAAAGCAATCTGACAAAAAGGCATGCACCACTTCTTAACACATGGAGGAAAACAACAACATTGTGATGTACACCATCACTCTTCCATCACTAACTAGACAGACCACATCAACAATCTGGAAGTGCCCCGTACCTGAGGCAGGTGTGTTAAAGGAGAATCCACTTGTTGGTTTCTGGGCAAACAAGCTGCCCCCGAGGCCTAAAGAGGACGTAGTGGTGGTAGCGGCTGGAGTAGAGGTTGGTGCTCCCAGACCACCAAAACTAAAGCCGCCGGTTCCTGCAGCAGGTGCACTGTGAGGGGTGAAGTTACACGCCATATTCAATAAATACTCCAACAAAGCTAACACAGCAATGGGTGAATTAGCAGCTTGAAGGTGAAATATTACTTTATGTTTACTTACTTTATGTGAACCCATTTAAATCCAGCAATTAAATTTAGTATGAGAGTAAAAATGTGTATGATAAAGAAAAATACTTGCTCTAATTGATCTAAAGTGATTGAAATTTAGCAAGTGAATTGATTACATGTAGTTTTTGTGCTTTTATTCACCATAAACTTTTGATTTTCTTTTGTTTCTTTAAACAGTAGCAGCACTGATATGACAAAAAGACTTTTAAAAGGAAATTCTGCTAAAAAAAAAAAAAGATTTTAGCTATATACTATAATGAATCTTAACTTTTTCATAAGTTCACGCTCAGAGAACATTCAGATAATCACATGTGGACATTAATACAATAATATATGTGCTTAAGTACTCCTTAACTATTAGCCATACTAGCATTTTCAGATGAGGTACTCACAGCTAAGTAAAGGGGAAGTCCATCGATTTTTAAAAATTCTACATTTTATTAATTAAATGTAAACAAAGTCATTCAGTGGTGTTTGATGTGAAATCATCTGTTCTAGAGAAACTTGTCCAGTAACACATGATAGGAACCAGACATCTGAGGAGTTTCATGCCTCTGAAAGCTCCCTTAGATTTGCTGCCGGATGTCTGACACTGCTTTTTGATAGTTTTGTGAAAAGGTTTTGGCATAAAATGTATTTTTAAAGCATTCATGGCAAAGGGGTATATGCAGAGTGTTGCGCTGCAAAAAAAACTTTTTCCCCCGGATTTATGACCACTTTACCATCATCAGCAGTGCATATGTGAGCTCAAAAGACACGTGTAGGTTCACGGGTGGTTTTAGATAGTAAATAAATTGGCTATATTTGCGTTGCAGTCATAGCGACCCCTGGTTCCTATCACCACCCCTGTAAAGAAATCCGAGTCTGTAAATTTCTCCACAATGAACCATTTCACATCAAACCACCCTCAACGACTGTTTACATCGCAATGATTGAAATAATTCAGAAATGTTGAAAAATTAGCGTTTTAACAGCTGGTTAACTTTATAAATCTCACATTAGGCATGTAAAAATCTAGCTATTTCTTCTGACAGTAGTGATGTTAATGTTTTGGGTGAACTGTTGTCTCTGAATCATGCTGTTGTTAGCTGGGTTAGGTTAGCTAAGCCAGGTCAGCTACGTCAGTTTCAGTTTATCCCAACTGGCTAAGCTAACTAGCTACCAAAGTAACCCTGAATCCTCATACCTGGTCGCGGCTCCAAACGAAAAGCCCCCGCCGGTGTTAGCAGAGCCCAGGGTGCTTGTCCCGAAGTTAAAGCCCGACATTTTAGGTTGTGCTAGTTTACATTAAGAGGCTTAATTAAAAAAAAACACAAGCAGGACCGAAGAGCTAACCGGCTAACCGTTAGCTGTGTTGTACTCCGACCTCGTGGAGGCTTAAAAAACTAAAAATACACACCAGCATCCTAAGAAGGCAAAATCTAACAAAAGCTAAAACTGCCCAGCACAATACTTAAATGCTGTATTCGCGGCCGTGCAGCTTAGAGGCTTATAACTTTTACTACTGACAGCTTTAAAAAAAATCAAATTTCTTTCCGCGCTCGATGTTTCTTCTTCCTCTGCGTCGTGACAACGTCCGACTCGTGAACGAATCGGTTCACAAGTGCAACTGAATCAAAGCCTGTGGTACAGGCTGTAGTGGAAATTATAATGATCATCTTACACTTTTTACTTATTCCACTGTTACGGAGCCTCTACGGTGACATGGTGGTTATTTTTAACAAGGCGTATATATATAATATTGAGGCCACAAATTACTATATTTAGGCCTCGAATCAATATATTTATATTCAATATATTCACTATATTAATTCAATGTCTAAGTATACAAATTTGTGGCCTCAATATAGCCATTTGTGACCTAAATATGGTAAATTGTAGCCACAATATGGTCTTAGTATAGTAATTTGTGGCCTCAATTTATTAATTTGTGTACCTGCCTTATTAAAAAAAATAATCACCATGTCTCCGTACATTGTGCCATTAATGACAACGTATTTTCAACCTATTTAACAGGCCTTCTCTTTCTGTTATAGATTAAAGCTTTGAACATCCCAGAAGTACGGAGCCCCCCCCCACGGAGCCCCACTGGTGACATCCTGTATAAATAAAAATAATGCGTGGCCACAACTTAGTAAGGCATGGGAACGAGATCCTAATGCGTGGCCACGACTTAGTAAGCCGTGATCTCGTTCCCACGCGTTAATAAGTCGTGGCCACGCATTATTTTTATTTATACAGGATGTCACCAGCGGGGCGCCGTACAGAAGATATTAAGTTAACTAATAATTTCGCTCATCAGGAAGAATGGATCATACCCACTATAATGTTTGATGCATTAAAGTGGACTGTTCAAAGGAATCGGTTCGATAAACTGATTCGAACTTTCAGCGACACTGCTCCGTCCCAAAGCAGCAGCTCGCCCCCTCCGGCCTGGCGAAGCTGTCCAGAGAAGAGTCTCCAGTCACGTTAATAATGAGACGGCGATACAGAAACATAACCGTTTCAGATACTCACAACACGTTTTAATTATATATATTTACATTTAGTAATATTTAAACTCAAACACGATTGTTATAATGTCAGCAATCTAGTCAACAGGCAATAATTCCCAAAAAGAAATCTGATAAATGGGTATATATGGGTATACATCATTATGGGTCAGGCATATATTTCACAATATATGTGCATATATGTACTGTACATATGTGTACATATACGCATAATATATGGATCATATATATATATATATATATATATATATATATATATATATATATATATATATACATATAAATAAATAAATAAATAAATACATATATATATACATTAATATATATATATATATACATATATATATATATGATCAATATATAATGCATATATGTTCAATATTTGATACACATATGTACAGTACATATATGCACAAATATATATATATATGTATATATATATACATATATATATATATGTCTGATACATATACATATGATACATACTGCTTAGCTTATAATGCACATGTATGTAGAGTTCAGTTATGTAGCTAGCATATGAATGTCAAACACTTCATTAGGACATATGTGGACGAAACAAAGAAGATGCATAAAAACCTTGTATTACATAACATGTAGCTAGCATATATACGTAAAGTATGCCTTCCATATACAAGTAATGTTTTCTACCATATATTCTTAAATATATTTGTTGCACACATGTTTGTGTATGTTGACATGTGGCTGAAATATATGCGTCATATTTGAAAATAGCCAATTTCAAATAAGTCAGCATGTATGTCCATATGTGACTAATAAGTTGGATATAGGGGAAATCCATATATAGAAATTCAGACGGATGTAGATTTTATAACTGATTTCACAAAGCGTCACAAATGTAATATCTTCCGATACTGGTGGTCGTCCAGACCCCTCTGCCCCGCACAGACAGCCTTCCTCTTTGAATTTTTTGTGCCTTGTCCAAATCTGCTTTCCAGTTGGTGCATTTTTATCGAATTCTCTCGAAAATGCTCGCTGCACACTCTTGTTTGACTGTGTACAAGCATATTCTAACACACAAAATGCCTTTTCATTTCCAGTGAACATTATTCTTCAACCTCACATTAAAAATTAAACTTGGTTAGTTTTTACGCATTTTGTAATTTTGTAGAGATATTTGTGGGTGAATTGGCTGTTATTAGACTACCAAATGATGTCAATTTTTTTGGGACACCCCCCTGTATGTAATATATTTGAAACCCATATTTTACCACATATCAGATTTCTGAATGGTTTGGTTAGCGAACTACAACTCCCAGCATGCCCTTCTGTGTTTTCGCCGTACGTGGCGGAGACCCGCCCCGAGGAGGAAGTTACAGGTCAGAAAGCAGAAACAGAAGGCTGGTCGAGATTATAAGCAAATAACGGAGATGATGCACTGGGTAGAATAGCTTTCGACCGAGGCAGCGTTTCTGTTGCCCCTTTTTCATGTGTGAACTTCCATCTGTTCACAGCCCTTTTCTGCTTTATCGCTCGATTCGCTGACAACACGGCGGCAGCGGCCTCATGGAGCACATCCGAACACCAAAGGTAATGGAGATACAGTACAAAGCTCAAGTCAGATTCTTTTTCGAAATTTTCCGTTCCACCTTAAATGGTGCAGCAGTTTCATTCTGGTACCCGATGCGCCAGAATGTAACTGCTGCACCATTTAAGGTGGAACGGGCAAATTCGAGCAAGCAGCTGGCGAATAGGCAGCCAACTTCAGCCTCGTAGATACATCAGCATTAATTTAGAGCTTTTCTTGCTTGTCATGGGATTTCACCCTTCTTAATGGGGTTTAAACCAGAACTGTTCATAGTCGGCTTTTTTAGTTGTGCTGTTTTGCACTAGATGACAACACACGAGACGTCATATGTTCATTTGAATTAGATGATGCGGTTTCACTCTGATTTCGCAACATCTAGGCAGATGCAGTTATGTTAGCCGGCTGATGTTGTAGCAACACTGTAATATTGACTTTACACCACTGAAACAGCTTAATGTTGTTTGCTTACTTACTGAAGCTGGTCCAGTTGCATTACCCATATGACAAATGATGAATGGTGCTTATCTGTGATAAACTGAACTGGGTCTACACTTCTCTGTTGGGTCTGGAATTTTGCTTGCTGCAGCAAAATCATTGAGCAACCTTGCATTTCTGAGCTATGGTTATGTAGGTTTAGCTGGAATAGCCTTCCAAAGAGGCCATTTTGTAGAGACATTCAGCAACCTGATACTGGATTTGACAGCCGTGGATGGATGAGCCAGCTCCAGAAGATGTGGAAGGTGTTCCTGCTGCAGCAGAATAGGCCGGGTAGTGCTGCTTTGCTGGGGTTTGTGGTTTTCTGAGCAACTAGTGGTTATTTATTCCTGGCATTTCCTTCCTTTTTGAATGTCTCAGCCTGGTATAGGGTCAGGTCTTGTGTTGTGGCCATCCACAGTGTTTGTAACGACACTGTGGTGGGTTGTACATGCGTCTAACGTTGCTTTTGGTTTGGTTGAATGTTCTGGTTCTGCTCATGTTGTGCTGTTTTGGCTATGAAGTGTCAATGTGATGTTCTAAAAGCATCCAGGCACCACTATTAAAGGGACTCAGCTTGTATAATCTCCATTGTAAAGTACTGACAACAGAACAGGATTCTAGAGCAGCCACACATGAGCCTAAGTTCACCAGGCCTGAAGCCGAGCGTCGGCCAGAGGGGGATACAGCCCACCGGTATTGGGCTGTGGAGCAATGGAACTACGTTCTATAGAGTAATGGAGCTCCATCCAATACCTTTGGGATTGGATTGTTGTTTGTGATCCAGATCTGATTGTGCAACGTCTGTACTTGACCTCACTAATGCTTTTGTGGCTGAATGCAATCAGACCACTAAACAGCAGCGTTTCAACATCTAGTGGAAAGTTTTCCCAGAGGAGCAGAGGCAGCAAAAGCTAAAGCCTAGGTGTGCTTTTAATTTCAGCCATCATGATTAGGGAACCACACCCAGAAGCAGCTTTAAATGGCAAATTACCCACCTAGGGATTAAATTAACCTTACTTTCTAGTGCCCATCTGCAGCTGTGGCCTACATGAATAAAACGGCAAGGGATTTATCTAGTCTGGGATGATATTTTAAACTTTTCACATATATATCTGCCGATACATTACATAAACAGTTATAAAATTAGTAATTTGTACTACATCTGCCTGGATTAGCATTACAGAGATATATAGCAATTATTCCTATAGGGCTACACGTGTCAAAAAATGAGTAAAATGCAGACATTTTGGCACCGTAGCCCAGCATCACCTAAACATTCTGCTCTTCCGGAGTATGACAAATATCAGTCAAACCTAAACATCTGTCCAGTGCTGATATTTTTTGTAAAGCAATTAACTGACCATACCCATATGATTTTAAATGATCATGCATTATTGAAAACGGCAGAGATTGACAGAAGGATGGACGGATGGATGGCTGGATAGATAGATAGTAGTGGTGTCAAACTTAAGTTGATAACGTGTTAATGCGTCAAATTATTAGTGGCACTCATTTTTATTTAAATGCCATTGATTCATTTTCATAGTTTGACCTTTCATATCATCCATAGTTCCACCCTGAAGCCCAGCTGCTGTGCACTGTATGCTGCTATGACTGACTATGTGACTGTAGCCCTGTCATTCAAATAATAGCTTCTAAATGGCGAGTTCTGTTGACGGCTCTTAATAAAACAAATGATATTTCCAGCTGCTGCAATGCCATGAATTGTCACGTGTTTCACTGAAGGATGTAGAGTCTGAAGTATCAATTAAAGCCAAAACACAGCACAGAAGCGGCAATATCGGTAATATCAGTAACCTGAGCACTGGAGCTACACTACAGTGCTAGAGGAGAATTATGGTTAACTCAACAAGATGTACAGCGATAAGATCATGAGAAGTTATGACTGCAGATGAATTGGAAGCCTGGACGATGAAAATTAGAAACTGTTCACACGATGGAAATCAGTGCTATTTTAAATGTTCAGGTTAACATGAACTCTGATGATAATTTTACTGAACTATTGAAACATTTGTACATACATACGTACATGCATACTTAATTTATCGATTGCCTTGGGGGAATTTGCATGCAACAGTAACCAAAAAACATGAGACATTGTACATGAGACACTGACAATAAGTACACATATTCACACCTAGACACAGCGCAAAGACTTCAGACATTGTTAATCATTGAAATTCAGGGTTTTGTGGAATGTGGACAATGAGGTTTAATGTGAAAACGTTCATGTGTGCAGAACATTAAGTGTATAATTGTTCTCAGCTTTTTAGTGCGTAGGCCGAGATCTATCCCATGATGACCAACCAGTCCCCCATACTTCTTCCAAAATGACTGGTGAACCTACATATATCTTCAGAGCTTTTGTATGTAATGGTGATAATGGTGAAATAGTGGTGAATCCAGAAAACTATTTAGCCTTACAACGCCCTGTGCCTCTCCTCCATGAGTGGATCAAAAAAATATTGTAAAACAGTATCTAATGATGAACTAGTGATCTAGTGATGTAGCTTTTAGAGACATTTAATTCTGTCTGGCTTCTATCACCACAACTGTGGAAAATTCAGATTCTTCTTAACAGTTTAATCATGCAAAAATGTAGAAAAATTGGTGGAATTTCCCTTTAATGTTTTGTAATATAGAGGGCAAGACTGTCAATAGGGAGAAACTGGCTTTGGCCACTTTGAGTACTGGGCTGTTATGTGTCTTAATAAATACAGGGTCAAAAGTCAAGATCCACCAAAATATCTGTAAGATGCTTTATGTTAGGTTCATCTCATCATTACAGTTATGTTCTAGACCAAATGGGTTCAACCTATGGTGCATGTTACCCATTGATCTAATATATAATGATAATGATGAGATCAATCTAACATTGACAACTTTACAGATAGTGTAGTTAGATCATGACTATTGCACATTCATTCAGTTGTAACTGTACAGTACATTTAAAGGTGAGAGCAGTGGATATACTATTATATTATAAAAGTAGGTGCGCAACTGATCATAGAAGAAGGATGTAGAAACCCTCCTTATTAAGGAGGATTATGGCCTGGGGAAAGAAACCGCACAGGTGCTGGTCACGTACTCTTATATTGTTTTCTGCTGCTTTAATCTGCAAGAGCGTTTTATAAGGGATAGTTACAAACCAGTCAGACCAGCCCAACCTACGTCTCTTCCAGTGTTCTTCTATCCTTAGAAATGTGCTGTCAGATTTCAGGTTTCAATAGAAGCATCACGAATGAGCAACATGTGAGCTGCTGTAGTTTCTAAAGAGAGATTTCCCAGTTTAAAGACTAGGACACCCTCCTCTGATGAAGTATCTTGAAGGTAGAGTTTAGTTTTGAAACATTACAAGTGCTTTGGGGCAGATACGTACATGATTTCCTTCACTAGCTGGTTAATTCTTCTACTAGGAGTAATTGTACTCCTTAAAAAAAGAAACAAAAAAGGTTTGACCGTCATTTGAGTCGTGTGATGTATTTACATAATGCTTGCTGGGTATTGTAGTGAGAGAACACTACCCACGTTTACATGCAGCCTAATAATCCATTAATAATCCAACTAATAGCTCAATCGGAATAGAATATGTCCATGTACACACTTCAGTCGGAGTAGTCTAGTCCGATTGAGGCCATTCGGAATACAATTTCTATCCGATTGAATGAGGTGGCTAATCCTGTAAATAATCAGTGAAAGAGAAGAATAATAACCACGTAAATGCCTGTATCTGATTACGTTCCCAATCGGAACGTTTAAGTACGTTCTGATCATGTGTGTCGCATCATAGCTAAAGTATAACGTTCAACATGGCGGAGCAGAAACTCGTCTGCAGAGGAGACGAAGTTTATGCTCTGATCTTTAAAAGACAATAGTGGGACGGACGTCCAGCTTATGTGTCTCAGAACACAACGTCTCCCTCTCGGCCTTCTTTAATAAGTACATGTGAGGTACATTTTTCTGAGTCTGACATCATTTTAAAGCAATTAAAAACAAGCGCGCCAACTGAAAACTCATCTCACTGACTGAAATGTCATGGTAATATTTACTCTAAGTGGTACTCCATGCATGCGCATCATTTTGGACCAGATTACTTGTAGTGCGCATGTAAACGAAGTTTTTCCATCAGATTGTTGAATAGAGTAATAAAGTATTCAATTGGATTTGCAAAAATCTTTGCCTGTAAACGCAGCCATGATAGATGGAATTCTGTCAAACCATTAAGGATGAGCGCTGCGCTACAGAAAACTGCATAACAACATAAATAACAACCAAATGCTAGTTTTTTTTGCTGGAATGCTCCTTTAAGCTGTGAAATAGACGACCAGTGTGAAGTTGACCCACACTAGAAGAGATAGAACATCTAACCTCTGCTTTCTCCTCTGATTATTGCCTTTCAGTGTCAATTTGGTTAACATTTTTGACTCTTACTCCATTCAGATTTGGTTCTAGCCTTTATGAGTCGTTTTTAATGACCCATAGTTGTTGCTATGTTCTGTCAGAATGACTGATGCATGATGTACTTCTGTCCACAGGTAGAGCAGGTAAAGCTGCTAGATCGCTTCAGCAACAAGTCCACTACAGGAACTCTCCACCTGACCGCCACACACCTGATCTTTGTGGAGAGTAACGCATCCAGTGCTCAGGAGTTATGGGTAAGACAACTTCTCAGTACTGTTTCAATACTGTTTTTACCAGACCCTCGCTGATTTCGCCTCAGGACTGTTACACAAGGGGACGAAGATTTGTCAGTCTGAACGCACTCCCTCTGGGCTAAGCTGTCCCAATGACTACCTAATTAGCTAGCTAAGCAAACTTTGTAGTGACGTCTGAGTAACATAAACTTGTGTGAGTGTTTGCTTAGTCTGGCTTCATTGCGTGTTGTTTTTGTTATGGCTAGCTGTGCAAGCCTTAGCTTGCTGGCAAGCTATCACAGTAAAGTAATACGCCCCGTCCCAAACCGCATACTAGCACACTATATAGTGTGTAAAAATAGCACATATACCGATAGAGGTGCGCTCATTAGTGTAGAATGTGAAGTACAGAAGTGTGTGGTTTGGGACGTGGCGATGAAGTTACATTAGCAGGAATTGCAGAGGGACAAATTACATAAATCCCAGCTTAAACATAGTAAATCAAGTGGTTTTTTTGGCATGTTCTGCTGTTGAAATCTACATTTACGTTGACTCAATCACACATCCCTCTAAAGGGCCATCTAACAAATGTAACTCAAGCTAATAGAGTAGATGAACTGCTTTACGATGGTGTTGGGGATTCTCTCAAGAGTAAATGGCTAAGTAATATTGATAAGGGTGTGTTAAAAGTAGCATTTATTGAAAATAAGGACTTAAGCCAGCATTAATTTATGCGTTCTGACCTGATTATAGTCACAATTTCCAGTCAAACTGTGCTGGTCAGCTCAAGCCTGAGATTTCTGAAGAACTTGGAAAATTTGAGGAGCACTAATTTTTTGCTTCTCTATCTAGTTTCAGTTGAGCACAAATGTGTGTGATGCAAAGGCCTATTAAGCTCAATCTCAATTTTGCTCATTCTTGTCATGATCTGTAAAATTTTAGAAGTTGTTCAGTGTATCCAAGGCTTTACCCGATCTCAATATGTCACTACACCAAAGAGAGGTTTCCTTTTGATTTCAGCATGAAAGTGGATTAGGCCAAAGGAACAAGGTTAGTAGAGCTTTGCTATTGGAGTAGACACTGTTGCCTAGGAAACCTGACAGTGTGGCATGTTGGGAAGTGTAGGAAGACCAGAGGAGGACAGGAATACAAATGGCCCACATGGCACAGGTGACAGTCAGATATACACCAGTGCCTCTGCCCCACTGACCTGATCTGACACAGTATGTTAGCAGAGCTCAGAGAATTGGCCTTATCTTACAGGCTGGAGCTCAATATCATGGTCATAAAATGCTGCCTGTTTGCACAGAGATGTGCACACCTACCATATCAGTGCTCTGTGTTCCATGTGGTTTTATGCAAGATTCTTTTCTGTGCCAAAGATTACAGGAGGAAAGTATGTTTCTAATGTGCATAGGTGTAGTTTCTGCAGGTGTCATTGCTACATTCTCTAAAATCCAGTTTTAGAGAAAGTAGGTTATGGGGGAAATAAGCAAATAGCATATTTCTGCTTTTACTACCCAGCAGTACTTGGGATGTTACAAATAGATTAATAACATGGGTGGATTGATCAATTTCAAGTAAACTACATGACTGATAATGGGCTCAGTGTGCTACAGCATTTCCATGGTTAAGCTAGTAACAAGTTCTGAGAAGACACACAAACTATTACTTGCAAAATGCTAATGTTATTTTTTTTCTCCCTGATCCACTCTGAGCCAATGCAACGTAATTTCATTCTAAAGCACGCTGTATGGTGTAAATTTGAATGACACTAAAGTCTGTCTAAGTCTAAGTTATTTTCCTGAAAATGAAGAGGCAAATTAAATTAAATATTAATATTTTCATTATATAAAACAACAGATATTTCGCACACTCACTGACATTAACTTCCTTGCTGTTATTACCAAATAGATCTATTTTTTCTTCCTCTTTGTCTTCTTTGCATGAGTGTATATATATATTTTTTAATGTGACTTGGTGTGAAAAGACCTCATGACAACTAAACATTAAGCTAAGACCACTTGCCTGTGTAACAGCGCAGAGCACTCATGCATAAAAGTGGACAGAAAAAAATGATAAATTCTGCGTAGCAATTTCCTGACCGTTATGAAATATTGATATTAAATCGATAAGTGATCTCAGCTGTAGTTAACATTAACGTTAACTATTCCCCTGTCTTGCAAGCCAGACTTCTGTCTATTGTCAGAGAATGTGACACTATTGGTTGCTTAAAGCTGGGTTTATATTTAACTCATTGTAACTTGCTGCTCACAGCGTGTTTAGCGCTTTATTCAAAATGAAAGAATTTGAAGGGAGGTTTGCTGAGCTTTTTGCTGGTTTGCATCTACAGGAAATTGTATGATACCTCTGTCATATCATATCAGAGAGAATACTGCAACGACCCAAGCACTAACTATAAGCACTAAGGTGTTCGCTTCAGGTTCTCATGCCATCTGTGGAGTCTTGCATGGCACTCTGCTGCGAAAGTATAAATTCAGTAGAGACGCTATAAAGGAGGAAACTGGTCCCAAATGTATGGGAAAGCTCGTAATGCTAAACATGGCGTATGTTTCCCAAGAAATCCCTGCTTGCTGTTTAAGCCGCAAGTGGGAACAGCTCCCCGTTTGTGTGTTATTTGAGCCAAACGGTACTGCTGATTGTACCAGTGATTTGAAAAGTTCATTTGGCTTTTAGTGTGAAATTTATAGGTCTCTGCTCATTCACTGAGAAGAGTCTGATCTTGGATATGTGGAAATAATTGCCTGGCGACATTGCCAAGATGGCTGTTGAGTGGACAGACTTTCATATAAGGACTTTGAAATCAGGCCTTAATGTGGTGAAGAACTACTTTGACACAAAAGCTTCTAAAACTACTTACTTTCATACCTTAAAGAAGCTGTTGAAGAGTCTTAAAAGATGCCGTAAACTTCACATGGACATGCAGAGACATTTACATGGACATGCTATTCGCTAATCAGAATGCAGCTGACGAAATCCGATAGTTGAGGCCAGCTTAGCATGAAATAGATAGACGATCCGTATAACTGGGAGGGCTGAGACTAGCTGTTGCTATACAGAACTGAATTTTGTTCCAAATAGTAAGCTAGCTCCTATAGCTAAAGCTAACAAGTGCTTGACATTTAACATGATGAGAATTATTGTTAAACGGCATGTATGAAATTTTGGCAACAATAAAGCCAGACTTAAGAACAACCCAGCTCAGAATACTAACATCTAGTGTTACCTAGCTAGCTAAGTAACATAAGTTATGTACGTGTTACGTAAGTTTTTGTTGTGTCTGTACTGAGTGGAGTGTACAGGTTCCAACTTTATGTTTCCATTTCCTCTGAAAAACTGAGGACTGCTTATGTGCCTGAAGCCTTTTCTCTTTGCTTGGAGTTTTTCTTTGCCTTGTATTGTGCAGTACATATGCATATTTTTGCATTCAAGGGCAAAAGGGTCCCTCTATGCAGAACTACAGATAAATGTGCATTTTAATGACTCTCCAGACCACGGCTTTCAAAACAGCTATGCAGCTAATTGAATGAATATGGTAATTATGTGCCTTTGGAAACTCCACACAAATGCCTCTTTTAGCTGCATTCATATGCACATTCTGAAAGGCGGCTGGGGAGGTGTTGGTGACTTTCAGTGTGCCCCAGAACTTTGAGTCAAAGGAGTTGAGAATAATTCAGGAGTAACAGATGGAAACTGTTTGATTTGCTGTAAAAATGCGCCACACATAACAGGGATACTGTGTGCTTTCTTCCTGCAGATCCTTCATCACCACATAGCGTCGGTGGAGAAGCTCTCTCTAACCACTACTGGCTGCCCGCTGCTTATCCAGTGCCGGAACTTTAGGGTTGTACACTTTGTGGTCCAGCGCGAGCGAGACTGCCATGACATCTACAGCTCTCTGCTCCGGCTGCTCCGGCCAGGTGGGCACGTGCCAAGTTTGAGGATGGAGAAACAGTGGAGTCTTTCGCTGTGTGGAGAGTTTATTGGCAAGATTCACCATCATGCATCGGTTTTGTACAGTAGTGGAGAAGTTATTCCTCCCCTTTTTACGTCTTATATGCGTTTTTTGATTGGTGAAAAGCATAAAATGATGATTATAAATCATAAGGCACATGTATTTGTACTGATGTGTTGCATTTTTAATGGATTTGCACATACTTACTTACTGGCATGCTGAACTTAAGCGAATACACTCGCACACTAACTGACTTGAGCATGTAACACTTGATGCCGTAAAATTTTTCAGAGGTACTTGGAAACGAGCGGATATGAGCAGGATATCAAAACTCATTACAATAAAAAGTATTGACTCAACTCATCATGTGAGCTCATCACATTATAGCAGCCTCATTTAACTATCTGTTGAATGCATAATTCATTTTAGGCCACACTTTTAGGGGAGAAGTAGCTTCCCCAGTTTTGTATAACAGTTATGCTGAATCTTTGCAATAGACTTGCCACACAGCAGAACGTTGTCATACTTACATTTTTTTTATATTTGAATATTCTCACAGTTGATATTCAGTTAAATAAGAACAATGATTCTCACAGGGTTTGCTATCATAAAACACTGGTATTTACCAATACTTGCGCTATATTTTATGATACTCAAAGTTCATCAAAGTGTCTTCTTTGATATGAAGAGCAGGTTTTGTCTAAGTAATGATTTGACAGAACTCTTTTGGCCCAAAATTGGTTTAAACACCTGAAAAGTTTGAGTGCTGACATCACAAGGAGATTGAATGTGGTGTATGGCATTATTGTCATGGTAATATTGTCACAAATGCTTGGATATGTGTGTTCTTCAGTGGGTTTGTTAGTGGGTTGCAAGGCAGCTGTAAAAGTGCATGTGTCATATATACAGATGACCCCAAATATGATACGCCTAGCATGCTGTTGGCCCTTCGTGTGCTGCCAAAACGGCTCCAACCCACCCAGGCATGAAGTTGCCAGTTATACAGAAGTCCTGTAATTTGAGGGGTGTAGTCGTCACGGATTGGACTTGTTTCAGCACATCCCATAGATGCACCATCAGATTGAGATTTGGAGGCCACGGCAATACCGAAAGAGGCTACTACTAGTGGAAGACCATTGCTATGAAGGGCACATAGGTGGCATGTGTCAAAATGGCATCCACATGACTATCCAGACCCAGGGTTTCCCAGCAGAACATTGCCTGGAGCATCACATTCCCTCCACTGGCTTCTCTTCTTACCACAGTGCACCCTGGTGCCATCACTTCCCCCGGCGCACATGACCCGACCCGTCCACATGATATAAAAGAAAATGGGACTCATCAGACCAGGCTGTCTTCTTCCATTCCAACCGCACAGGGCCTTTGTTGTCTCATTTTGAGCTAATAAGACACAAGTTTTCAGTGGGAGACAGTGCTGGACCGCAGACAGGCCATTCTAGCAGCTGCACTCTCTTTATGCATCCATGCTGTTGTAACGTGCAGAATGTGGATTGGTGTTGTCAGTTAGAAATAAATAAAAGTGTTCAAAGGTCACGGGTATTCAGTTGTGGTTTCGGCCTTTTACTTTTGCACATAGATTTCATCTGGATTACCTGAATCTTTTAATAATATTACACACTGTCGGGACTTATTCTTGTACTCAGCCACTGTTGTTATTGTTGTTGTTTTGTTATTATTGTTGTTGTTTTAATGGAAACTGCTTAACCCAGCAGCGAGTACTTCAGCAGAAGCAAACCCAGAAATGTGAAGAGAGCGTAACAAACCTGACTTAGTCTTTTTAAAAAAACTGAGGCAGATGGACAAAGAAAACAATAATTTGTATTAAATACATTGTGAGAAAATGAAGTTGTCCCAAACTTTTGATGAGCAGTGTCAGCTCAACAAAGTTTTGGGAAAGTCAGAGGAGTTGATGAGCATGTATTACGCCACAGGTGCAGAGGTCATGCTTTGATGGCTCAAGGGCTCGGAGGTGTGTATGTGTGTCCAGATGGTGATCTGAATGCATCTGCTGCCTTGTACTTTGTTCTCTCTGTAACTGTGTAATTGTCTTTGTGTGTGTGTGTGTGTGTGTGTGTGTGTGTGTGTGTGTGTGTGTGTGTGCACAGTGTCATACGGTGAACTGTACGCGTTCTCCTACAACCCGAAACAGAACGAGCAGCAGAGAGAAGAGGGCTGGCAGCTCATTGACCTCGGGGCAGAGTTTGAACGTATGGGTGTGCCATGTGACCAGTGGCAGCTGACAGACGTCAACAGAGACTATAAGGTAGATGGAAAAGGTTGATCTCTATACATAGAAACATAGAAGATACCCTATATGTCCAAAAGTTTGTGGACACCCCTGCTTATTATTGAATTCAGCTGCATTAAGGTACTCCAACTGCTGACACAGGAGTTCAAATACACACAGCTTGTGTAATCTCCATAGAAAAGCACTGACAATAGAACAGGATGCTCTGCAGCAGCCGCACCTGAGCCTAAGGTCACCATGTCTAATGCCAAGTGTAGGTTAGAGGGGTATGACGTCTCCCAGCATTGAGCTGCAGAGCAGCGGGACTGCGTTCTCTAGGGTGATGGTGCTCCATCCAATACCTTTGGGTTGAGTTGGAGTGGCGTTTGAGATCCAGAATTAATCATCCATACCTGATCTCACTAGTGCCCCTGCTGCTCAATGCCATCAAATTCTTACAGCAATGTTCCAAAATTTAGTGAAAAGCCTTCCCCGAAGAGTAGACAGTTGCTGCCGCAGCAGGGGACAAACTCGTTTTTAATACTCGTAATTTTGGTAGAAACACTGAATGAACAGGTGTCCGCAAACTTTTGACCACGTAGTGTATTACGTGTTCTTCAGAGATGCTAGGACTAGGTCTGCACAATTCATATTGTAAGTTATAAGACTGGTCTTTGCAATATTGATATCACAGATGATTGCAATATCCAAATAAACCTCTTCAGTGAGGGCGTTTATGTGCACGTTAGTGTTTATGTGCAGACTAAAAATATGATCAATATCTGATTTCAGCAGTTTAGTGTAAATAAGTGTTCATGTAAACTGCATACTACAGTATCTTTTAATCAAATTAAACAATTTATACCTGTACCAATATGTAAAAAACTTAATAATAAGTGTCATTTGTGTTTTTAAATTGGATTTGATGTTACATGTCATTGTTCGGTGGGTTAATTGGAAGCTTGCAAAGCAACTGTAGAAGTCATTTATTTATTTATTATTTAGAGCAGTTATTAACTGATTCATGTCAATGGAAAAAGTTTTTCCATTGTCAGATTACAGTAACACTTTACAACTGCAGGCCTTAATAAACAGCAACTTAATAATTTACTAATAATTTGTTAATAATTACACAGTAGTTACATTTGCATATACACATTTGAATTACTAACCAGTTACTTGGCGATTTGTACTCACAACTCATTAATTATATAACTTGAAATGTTAAGCATTTATTTAGTTGCATAAAATAAATTTGTAAAGTTTATGATTGAATTGGCTGTGATCAATTTTAATTGATTAAGTATTTATTTACAGTCTTGATATTTGTGATATTTCCATAATGCTATGATAATCATTATTTAGTGGTTAATATATACTTTTTAGAACATTTATTAATCTTTAATTGGCCCTTTTATGTTTTGTCTTTATAATGTATTTATACATACAGTATTACTTTTTGCACTTAAATATAAAACATTTATGAACAGCATTTACAGTGCTTTAATTATTTGCATGTCACTAAGTAAATGGTTAATAATTCCAGTGGTAGCAGTTAGTAGTACACAAGTAACACTTATTTAGCTATTAACTATCATTACCAAACTTTTAGATATTAACTAAGTTGATATTTTTGGGGGGCTGTTATTATTACGTGTTACCCAAATTACTTTTTTTATTTTGTACACATAAACATACCTAATATGTGCTGTGACCATCCTGACCAAGCTCAGGCGTCATAGAAGAGCATTCAGCAGCTGTTGTGATCCAGCAAATTCAGATAAATTGTCCCACCAACTGAGCATTTAACAGTGTAACATAAAGGATTCTCCAGTGTGTTTAATATGGTGCAAGACACAACATGTCTTAGTACTAAAGCCCTGTTTCTGACCTCTGAGGTTCTATTTCTTACCCTCCTCGTGATAACCCTGAAGAGTCTGAACAAAGGCTTGCTGCTTAGTTACCCAGGATAATGATAGAATATCCGTCAGTGACTCTAATTCAGGACGTTGTCGCCCTACATTTTACTCTTATGAGGTTATCAGGCAACCTGATTAGATTTCGAAAGAACATCTTACAAGACAAAGGACCTCTGTCGTGGGAAGAGTTGGAAGAGCCTTCACCTCTTCTAGCAAACAAGTAGAAGCAGCTATCTGACCAGATACTCAGCATACAAAAAACTAAACGCAAAGGTGCCAATAAAAAGGTGCCATATTTTTTATATAGATTTGTTTTTTTTATTTGAATTGTTTTACCTGACTGGAGGGTTAGATATGTGTCATATCTTCTTTTTATCAGGCTTTAAGTTGAGCCTGATTAAGAAACAAAGAATTTTTTTCAGTATTTCCCCCCCTTGTTTTTATCAGTGGTGCCAATAATTGTACACTACGTGCCAAAAATATTTGAGCAATATTTTCCGATGAAGTCAGTTTGGGTTATTCTCACAAACATGACAAATACTGGGACCATTTTTGGGAAAAAAATGTAAACTATATTTATTTATTTATTTTTATATATATATATATATATATATATATATATATATATATATATTATATATATATATATATATAAAACTACTGCCATAGACTGGCGACCTGTCCAGGGTGTTTCCTGCCTTCCACCCAATGACCGCTGGGATAGGGGATAGGCTCCAGCTCCCCTGCGACCCAGAATGATAAGCGGCTTAGAAAATGTGTGTGTGTATTTAAAACTATGATGTCTGGTTGGATAATTAAAAGCTAACTTGAATGGTCTCACTGGTTTTAAATTCATTTTTAACATTATCTCCCAATTTAAGTGACCAAATTCTCATCACCGCAACAAAACATTAAGATTTGAATATAAATATATAAACAGTGTTTTTCCCCCACTTTTCTTTTCATTATCTGTATACTGCAATCAGACTAAGTACTTTAAAGCAGATTATTAAAGCATATATGTTTTACATAGTATAGTGTTTTGCAATTTTCTTATTACCCCAATGCCCTCACAGCCATTAAGGTTTTTCTTTTTACTTGTGCCACATAACATTTTGTTGTTTTAGTTCACATCCTTAGAGTTTAAAGGAAAGGATTCAACACTTAAAAGTAATGCAAACTATTTTTTTTATACTGAAAAGTAGATAAATAAATAAGAAACAAGTGTGTGGGTGCATTACAGTAATGAGGATTAGTGTAAAAAATGCCCAAAAACTTGGAAATTGAAGTATGAATAAGTGTTTCCAAACCTTTGGCCTGCGGTATGTATTTATATATGGCTTATATAATTGTCATTTTCTGTGGTGCGTAAATGATATAATAACATGATGCACTGTTTTCCATCCTGTTGGGCAGGTTTGTGAGACATACCCCAGAGACCTGTACGTACCCATTACAGCCAGTAAGCCCATCATCGTTGGAAGCTCCAAGTTCAGAAGCAAAGGCCGCTTCCCTGTCCTGACCTATTTTTACCAGGAAAAGAAGGTAAGAGTCCAGCACTTTACAGAGAAAGTATGGTAGCGGAAGAGTGTCCAGTTGACCTAGCCATGCTCTGCACACAAATAAACTTCACAGATCAGTGGAGAAAATTCAGTTCAGCATAATGAGAAATCGTAACACAACTTTTTTTATTGTCAAGAGTAAATTATTGATTTCAAGTGATATTGATTACAAACAGTCATATGCAAAGTCATTTAAACGGTCAGATTGCATGTTTTGTTGATTTTCTAACTGAAAATATGAAACACATCCTCTACAGAGAGCACACTTAAATATGATATTTTTCTGCAAATTTTAGTGGCCAGTGCCTATTTATTTGGGTGAGTTTTGGGAAGTGAATTTATAAAAGTATAAAAAAATTAAATTTTATATTTTTTCTCAGTATGTTAAATTCAGTAAATGAACACTGATCATGCATTAAAATTTGCACATCTTTAGAGGTTGTGTTACTTCTGTTTTACTTAAAGTAACAAAACGTAATTTGACCAGGGGTGCCCAAACTTTTGCATACGACCGTATAAGTAAGGTCACACTGTTAGGATAGATCGAGTGCCTAGTTTCAGTTAGTTACCACAACCCAATCCAGCTCAGTAGTGGATTTTAAACAGGAAATTCAACGTTATGTATCCAATCTACAGTCAGGCCTGAATTCATAAGGTTGATTTTTGTCAGCGTTCTGTAAAGCAGGGGTCTCAAACTACCGGCCTTCATATGGCTCATCACATACTCACAATTTGTCCTTAAATACAGGCCACATAAATCATTTTTTATCCGTGACTGAATATTTATGGATATATGTGCTTCACTCACTAGACTTCCTGGTTAGTTACCTAACATAAGCTATATAAGATCAGCTTAGCTAACACTGTTAAAAGCTAAAATAAGAAATTGCATCCAAGAGAAACCATTTAAACGAAGTCCTGATGCAGTGTGAACGATGCACACAGAGTGTAACTGTAATTTAGCTATGAGTAACTTAACTATTATTCTAATTTAGACTGAGTGTTAAATCTTTATTTGTGGATTCATACATTCAGGACATGTGTTTGTGCCTCTACTGCTACTACTAGAACTGCTTCAACTACTACTACTACTAATAATAATAATAACCATTATAACTACTATTGTTATTATTATAACTGCCACAATAATAATTAGTAGTTTTGGTTCCTTATTAACATTGACTAAGATACACTTTTATGTATATGTTATGTAGTTAAAATTCATACTTGGGGGAAAAAAAAATTGGTCATTTTTTCCCTGTGTTTTTTGATCCAACCCTCATGAAGAAGGTTATTGGCCCCCAAGGTTTAAAGCTTGTCCAAACAGTTATAGGCGGAACATGGACAGGTCAATTTCAGTGGGTTTTCACCCTTTTTGTACTCTCTGGCCGGTGGGCTTTGACCTTGTCGTAGTTGTTCAGGTCGTGGCTGATATAGGCTGCTTGTTGAGTTCTTTGTTGACAGTTATGGGAGTGGATAATGTTTGCCTGTGCGTGGTGAATGAGATAAGACCTGATTGCACAAAGACATAAAACAGCTTTCTAATAACGTCAGCCTGATCTCTCTCTCCTGCCCACTCTTATCAGGAGTATTTGTACTGGTGCCAGCTCACTACCTACTCACTGTTCTGGTTAATGGTATTAAACTTCCAGACTGTCTGTATTTACCCTTCTGTCCTCCTGCCAGTGGACTGTGTATGTTTGTGCGGTGGCTGAGTTGCACGCTTGTGTGTGTTGTGTGTGTGTGTGTATCGTAGGCCGCAGTGTGTCGGTGCAGTCAGCCTCTCTCCGGCTTCAGCGCTCGCTGTCTGGAGGATGAGCACATGCTACAGGCCATCAGCAAAGCCAACCACAACAACCGCTTCGTTTACGTCATGGACACGAGGCCTAAGGTACGTTACCATTGGAATCACTTGCCATATTGTGTGTGTGTGTGTTATATATCACTAAATAACTTCTTGTTGCTTCCAAAATACTTGAATTTGCCACTCAAAAGTTTGGAATCCTTTTCATATTAAACATTTTTGTTACTTTATGTATAATGACAGCTTATATGATGCAGGTTTGACAACTGTACACAAGACAACTAAACTAAACAAAACATCTGTACATCTAAAGTAGACAAAAGAAACTTTTAGATGCTTATATTCAGCATTTTGCTGTTGTCGGGACAAAACCTCGTATCTCCATTTTTGTCGTGTTTCAGTTTATGACATAATTTGAAATTGACTGTTGTCCTTTACATTGTATGTTAATTTCATGATGAAAGGACCAAAAGAAATGACCCAAAATGACTTGGAAAAAAGTCTGGTTCCATTGACTTACATTGAAAGTAAAGTATATTTTTCCTTCTGCTGTAAAGTTACCATTTTGGAGATAAGAGGTTTTGTTCCGACAACAGCGATTTCAAGTAGTTTCAAGAAGTTGTTCAAAGATAATATACTGTAATTATTTATTTACAGGATTGTATTGTCTGCCTTGAGCCCTTATGAAGTACTAGGCACTATGGATGTTCATTTTAAAATTCATGCAGCTATTTTAGAATCTTCTACAGCTCTGTACATCATTCTGGACACATTGAAAATTTCTTATGTATGTATGTATATATTTATTTATTCATAACTTCGGTTTAATTATTTGTAATTATATAAACTTAGCAATTGCACAGGACTAGTATATTGGGATAAATTTATACATGTATATGCCACCATACTGTTTTTTTATGATTCCAAACTTATGAACCGTAGTGTATAATACACTGCACTTATACACAAATAATCTCTTTGTTATCTGCCTCAAGATTTGACCACCACTTTTAAAATATAAGGCGTTTTAGATATTATTTGAATTATAACTGCAGCATTTATTAGCATCAGGCTTTTGATCCTCTTCTCTGAATGTCTTCTAGTTGAATGCGCTGGCGAATCGGGCAGCGGGGAAAGGCTATGAGAATGAAGACAACTACTCCAACATCCGCTTCCAGTTTGTGGGCATCGAGAACATCCACGTCATGAGAGCCAGTTTACAGAAGCTTCTAGAAGGTCTGGGGACGAAACGTGTTTGGAAATGTTGCACATTACTTGTTTCCCATCTCAGCTCAGTGATTCCTGGGGTTGTAGAATCATGCTGAATCATGATTCTTTGAATCATCCTTTAAATGCATTATGGAAACTCAAAGTTTACCACAAGTTGATTTGATTCATTAGTTGTGATACAGGACAATTAAAAATACACAAATACACAAATGTGACTTGAGAACGCACCAAGCTTGGTATCTGTTTGAAAATTTTAGACCAAGAATTTTATTTAAATAAAATAAAATAATTTTATTTAATATTATTTTAATCAATTAGAATTCCAGAATCCATGTGGATTCACCACATTCACATCAAAGCATCATGACACATCGATGCATTTGTACAACCCTAATGAGTTCTCTCTCTGTCCCCCGTCAGTGGTGGGTACGCGCTCTCTCTCTGTGACGGATTACCTGGTAGGACTTGAAAACAGTGGCTGGTTGCGCCACATCAAGGCTATTGTTGATGCTGCCATTTTCCTTGCAAAGGTTGGCCTCAACTTCTTACATAGCACATGCATACACACCCTACTCATGTACAGTACTGTGCGAAAGTCAGAGGCCACCCTTATTTATTTAATTTGATTTAGTTCTATTCAGAACAGCTGGAGTTATTCATTTGTGGGGCGATATTTCTGAGATTATGTGGAAGATAAGCCATTTGCATATGGAAGGAGAAAAGGAGTTTTTAATACTCAAAAAATGATCCAAAAATTGATTAGTAGACCACCGAGACCATCACCATCAAAATAAACAGAGAGGAGAAAATCAAGCTGCTTCAGATCAGAATCCACAGGTGTTTCTGTTTATCCTTCCACTGTGAGAAGACAACTCAGCGCTATGGGTCTGAAAGGATGTGTAGCTGTCAAGGAGACAGAAACATCAAACAAAGGAGGTGCTGGTGTTCTCAAAACTATGGACTGACCACCCTGGGGTCCAGACCTCAACATCATTGAATGCTTCTTTGAAAAACTGAAAGCAAGTCTCCTGAAAAGAATGGAAGTTATAATAAAGGCAAAGTGTAGAAACACTAAACACTGAAAATTTGAATATATTTAAGGTTCTTGTGTTATTTTCTGTTAAATATATTTTTCTGTTTTTTCCTGATGCTGAAAAATGAATAAATTATACCAAAATGGTCATTTTGACTGGAAATTAAATCAATGAAGGGTGGTCTCTGACTTTTACACACTATTGTACGTGAGTTGTATATCAATTAGCTTTGTCTTCAGTGGCCTTTGTGTCCAGATAAGCTTGTGATTTTCAGCTTGTGCTGTCTTGGCTGTGTTTTTGTTGCAGGCAGTGACTGTGGAGGGGGCCAGTGTGCTGGTCCATTGCTCAGATGGGTGGGACCGCACGGCCCAGGTCTGCTCACTGGGAGCCCTGCTCATGGACCCCTATTACCGCACTATCAAAGGCTTCATGGTAGATTTCCATTTGATCTTCACTGTAGTCTTCTGTAGACCTTGGTGATCCTCAGAGACCCCCTGCTGGTGCTCATTTGTGTTCTCTTCCAGCACCTAAAACACCTGAGACACATAAGCAGCCTGCAGTCAGGTGGCTTAGATGCATTTGGAGCAGGAGTAGAACAGAAGTGTTGACTGGGGGGTGTCCCCAGGGGCTGGCTTACATTATAACAGTTCACTGTAAATCTTTGCCACAGAAAGCTGATATCACAGCAGTGTTTGATATTTCTTTCATGTTCTTTAAGGTACTTATTGAGAAAGACTGGATCTCCTTTGGGCACAAGTTTGCAGACAGGTATGTATGAGCAAGCATGCTGTGTATGAAATGTACACTAGAGTGTAAAAGTGTGGAATCACTTTTATTTGCTTATTATGTTATTAATAAACTATATTTAATATTTTGTTGTTGTCGGAACAAAACCTCTTATCTCCGAAATGGTAACTTTACAGGAGAAGGAAAAAACATGCTTTACTTTTAATGTAAGTCAATGGAACCCGATGTTTTTCCAAGTAATTTTGGGCTGTTTCTTTTAGTCCATTCATCATGAAATTTACACACAATGTAAAGGGCAACATGCATATTCAAATTATGTCAAAAACTGAAAAGCAACAGAAATTAAAATACAAGGTTTTGTTCCGACAGCAGCGATATATACAATAAGATGTTATGTGCGTATTTCAGTATTATAACGTAGACAGCAAAACATCATTTTAAATGTTTATCCACTAGTCTAAGTGTTTTGGGAAAAACAAAAAGCTATTAAATGATATTATACTGTAATTGCCTTTTTAATATGGACTATTTTTTAAATTGTTGCTGTCCAAAAAAAGGGACCTTTTTTCCAATTTTTATTTTTCTACATCATTTGAACACAACAGCTGCCCTTTACATTGGGTAAAAATTTCAGCATGAATGGTCTTTCTTTTCTTGACAGTAAAAGTAAAGACAGTTTTTACCTTCCCCTGTGAAGTTGCCATTTTGTAGATCCGTTGGATTCTTTGTATTGAAATAAAATTTGGTCCCCCTTTATATTAAGTGTCTCTAATAACTGTGTAGTTACATGTGAACAACCTATGCAACAACAATGATGATTGTATTGTGTCACTGTTACAGATGGATTACAGAAGTAGACCTTATGTAATTACACAAGTGTATCTTAATAGTTGTAACAGCCTATTCTCTCTCATGTAATAACATTAATGCGATTACATTTGTAATCAGACTGGAACAGCAGTTTTTTTGTTTTTTTTTCCAGCAGTAAAAGGAAGTATGTAATAACTTACATTAAGACATTACTTACACTGTATCTGCCAGCTTTCTTGACTTTCAGCTAGCATTTATGTTTAACTGTAAACCATTCTGTAGTGTGTCAGTACAGCAGATGACCCCTTATCTTAAAATGTAACTTTTATGACATTAATTAAATGTGTATTAAATGTGTATTACCCCCAGAGCAATGTCTGTATCACCACTCCATTATTACACAGTGCCTACATAACAACGACACAGGAACTGTCCACTTATTTTAAAGTGTAACTTTAACACTACACTACAGGAACGTTCCTGTGTAGTTGTTATATAGGTACAGTGTAATTATAGAGAGGTATAATCAGTGTGATATTCATGATACACGTGTAATTACATAGGCCGTTCTTCTGTAACATTGGCTGTCATCAGTAGTTACAGTGTTGTTACATATGTTATTCATGTGTAACTACACAGTTATTAGAGACACCTAATATAAAGTGGGACCGACGCATCTGATTCGCAGAGCATATTTTGTGCACACTTGTTTAAAGACCTTTCAGTGATCCCAGCATTAACGGCTCTTTGTCACCTCCTTAGGTGTGACCAGTTGGACGGGGATCCGAAGGAGGTGTCTCCCATCTTCACGCAGTTTCTGGAATGCGTGTGGCAGCTAACAGAGCAGTTCCCACAGGCCTTCCAGTTCAGCGAGTGGTTCCTCATTCAGATCCATGAGCATGTCCACTCTTGCCAGTTCGGTAATTTCCTAGGGAACAGCCAGCGGCAGAGGGAGGAGCTCCAGTAAGTGCGTCGTATCATGTGCACACACGTGAAAACATTTCCTTCTCTTCACCAGGCTAATGCGCAGCATGTGTTTGTAATTGCAGATTGAAAGACAGGACGTACTCGCTGTGGGATCATCTGTTAAGCGAGCAGCAGCTTTATCTGAACCCTGTGTACAGCCCCAGCTTTGCAGAGACACATCCTGTCCTGGAGCCCTCCACGCAGGCCTGGAACTTCAAGTACGCCCACCCCAACTCCACTCATAAACAAACATCTGCTGTAGAAGCACTACTAGAGCTGGATTAGTTTTACCAGGGAAGGTTCTGTAATGTTAAGGCTGATTTGTACAGGATATATGATTCTAAAACATCTACCCATATTTTGGAAATCTGCCCACAGCATACAGCACATCCCTATACTGCAGCCTATACAAAGAGTCTGAACCGCAAGGAATCGATTTTGTTTTGCAAAGCTTAGAAGGAGCTGATCTTTATGGGCGAGAAGTTTGACACCGCATCACACTTCACACTAAATGTATAGACTTAAGAAACTAACACTTATTGCGCTTCTTTCTAAGTAGCCCATGTGAACATTAGCAGCATTAGCCACTGCCTTGAACACCACAACTAGCAAGCAAAGTGATCTAACATAGCATTTTTTAAACTTCTCACCGAGCTACAGTGGTGAGGGGTGCTCATCATATATTTTTCAGACTTTTAGTAAACCTCAATGATAAATGTATAGATGGTACATATGCCAGTGTGCTAATAATACTATGTGTGATGTGCTCAAGAAAGCATGATGTCATTTATCCAGATAACATATCGTCATGTTGCCTACCACTAAACACTGCACTCAATAACAATAACAATGCAGCTCGGCCATTTCTTTACCCACGTTTTGTTTCCACGTTACTATGAGGTCATTTTGAAGAGGACTGTTATTAAAGAAGGTCAATCAGTCCAGAATTATTAGTCTGAGGGTAAAAACTACACACATTGCAGATTTGTGCTGGATTAAGTCACCAAACTTAAACTACAGTAATTTCCCAGTTTAAACTAATCCAGACATCCGGACTAGAGAGACATCCTGCAGACGATTGATCTCTGTGCATTTTGTGTCCCAGGTTCTGGAGGAACATGTACCATCAGTTTGACCGCTCAATGCACCCACGCCAGTCTATACTCAAACACACTGTAATGCTGAAGGAGAACAGCAAGGAGCTGGAGAGCACAGCGCGAGAGCTGCAGGCAGTGAGTACATTCTCTTTCACTCTCTTCAAGCCTCCTACAACGTCCTTCCTTTCTGTGAGGTCACTAGGTTTCCTTCTCGCCTTCGGTTATTTAACTTTTCCACTTTCCTCTTTTAAACTCTCCCTCTTTTCTCTCTACCTCTTTTCATCTCACTCCTCTCCATTGTTGTGCTTCTCATATGCCTCCATCTTTTTATATACACCGCAGTTCAAAAGTTTGGAATCAGCATTTAAAATTTTGAAATCACTGTTTTCAATCTTATAAAACCAGTGTTTTGCAGGTACATGCATAAAATGCTCTAATTCTTATTCTGGTATTCTGTAGCTTCACTGGTTTTAAAAAAAACTGTAAGCTTTAAAAAAATTGCCATTTTTTGGGGGATGTTTTTTCTCCAAATGGCTATTAACTTCATAGGCTCATTGATTAACTTCTCCTGGCATGCCGAAGTACAACCGATTTGTTGTTTAGTTACATTTGCACCTCCTACTTAAAATATGGACAATGAATACATATTTTATGCAGCTGTCATTGTATTTTAAATAGCTGCCTGGTAGAACCTCTGCTGTAGATGATTCCGTAATAATTGGGAAAGCTATATTAGATTAGTAATTATAGCTACATTATGTAAGATTTGGGAATTTGGAGACCTCTCTGGCAGGAATGTGTAATTGCGCCCAACGTACAGAAGAACGTTTTGTAAAATCGGTTTGTACTTCGAACCCTTCCCCGTGCGGATGAATCTAATGATTGCAATCGCTTTGAAAGAGAATTCTAAGAGAACTTGGTCAAAACGTTATGAAGGATGTATCTTCTTAGGATGTGAGTGAATTATCAGCTGTTGTCATCGGATCTTCATCAGTATAATGTTGGTTTTGCATTTGAGACCTAACCATTGAGCAAGACCTTCTTTTTGAGCCTGTGCGTGTGATGATGATACCAAGGAGGTATGATGGGCTGCAAAATCTCACCCAATGACTCTGACTTCAAAATTATTTCAGGCTTTACAAGGTGATTCACAGCAGCACTTGCACACCATTTTTTAGCATGTTTTTTTTTTTCCTCCTGACTCACTAATGCTACTACTTACTATGTCCAGTTTTGAGAATTGCCTCAAATTTAGAAAGTGATGATCGGATCTCTAGGCTTGACGATGATATATAAATAGATGATTAGAGTAGATTATCATTTAGTAAGTCCTTGTTGATCCCACTTACACACTGCGAAAGTTATTAGTGAATAAAATAACACCTTTCAATGTTACAAATGGCTCCAAACTTTATCTCTATAAAACATGCCTCCTTCTATCCTGATCTTATATTCTGTCTCTCCACACTCCTCCTGTTCACTCTGTTCACCCTGGAAGCCTCTTGTGAGAATCTCTTTGCTCCCTTTGTTCCTCTGATGTGACGCATGCCCCCCTTGCCCCTCTGGCTGTCTTTCTCTCCCTACAGAAACTGCAGAAGTTCGGGGTGAGCACCTCTCCGCTGGAGCTCCACAGCCAGCAGAAGGAGCGCAGCCTCCCTCCCCGGCCCCAGTCTCTCATCCTGGGGGCCCCGCTCAGCCGCAAGGAGGCGCAGCAGGAGAACGAGGAGGAGGAGGTGTACGGTGAAGAGGCGCTGGAGGACACTCCGGGTGGCAGTGGTGGAGAGCGGACAGTAGAGGGCAGCAGTGCCACAGAGAACGGCTACGGAGAGATCCAGGGCTCGTTCGGCTCCAAGAGTGAGCCAGCCATAGTCAGCCTGGAGTTCGGAGTGGCACGAATGACCTGCTGAGAAACTGCAAAATACTGGAGGAATCTAGAAGGACTGGAAAATAAAGAGATTTGTATATTCTTCAGGTTCAGCGAAGAGAAGTGTGTGTGTGTGTGTGTGTGTATGTGCCTTCACTGAGGGCTTTTGTGGTGACCTCCATATGTAAAATAGGAGGATGAAGGAATGTATGGAAAGGATCCACTACAGATCTGATATATCTGCCATTGTGTTGAATGAGAAACATTGTTTTGCTTTTTTTTTAAGAATGTTAATAGCACTAAAAGAAAAAGATTAAATGTTTAAATGAAGAGAGGACAGAATCTCTTCAACTAAAGCATTTGGTGTTTTTGCCTTGGTTAACAGCGGGGGTCCTAAAGTAGAGCCCCCGAGACAGCTTCATCCCTTCATTTTTTACTTTTTTCTGTGGTTGAATATTTACATTTGACGATTTGCTTTACCTACCAGACGCTGTTAGACACCAGATACCAGACACTGGCTACCTGACACAAGCTATATAAAGTAAGTTTAGGCTGATGATTACATTATTAAAAGTAAAAATAGAGCACTGCATATGAGAGGAACCATTCAAACGAAAACCTGACACAGCATGAACTCTGCATACTGAACAGATATGGCTGTAATTTAGCTCTCACTAAATTTACCTATTAAATCTGCCTTTGTGGATTCATACATGACACCGTGTGTCAGAATTAGTAAATGAATGTCATTAGAAAACAAATCCACTGAGAACACGGAATTAACCTTTTTTTTCCAACTCTTTACTCTCAGTAACTTCGCTCACCTTCAGCAGGAGCGGCAATGCTATCACAATAAGAGTCCCTGTATAATTCTACTGTTACATGCAAGTTTACTGGATTTAATTGAACACTAAAATATTTATTAAACACTATGTGCTTATAGGACAATATGTGTTTATAAAACATTGTGTTTATAGTAGTATATATTATTAGTAGTGGTAGTACTAGTCATCATGGTTTGTGGTGACAGAAGAGTAAACACTGGCTAAGATATGCAAAAATAAAACTTGGAAAAAAAAATAACGTCAGATGCAAAACTCAGTAACACTTTGCTGTAGTGCGCTAATCATAAGGCTACACGACACCTACATAAGCTTGTCATTACAACTGACATAACCCTATATAAATGTTTATAATGTTTATTCTAATATCTAATAGCTATAAAGGTTACATTTGCCAAGACAGATGACTCCTATTGGAATAAGCATTGATAAACATTTATGCAGGGATATGTAGATAGAGAGATAGATTCACTGAGCACTTTATTCGGTACACCTACCTTGTATCTACACTCATTGCCCATTTCATCAGCTCGACTTACCATATAGGTGCACTTTGTAGTTCTACAATTACAGACTGTAGTTCATCTGTTTCTTTGCTATCCCATCTTTACCATGTTCATCAACAGTCAGGACCCCTACAGGACCACCAGAGCAGGTACTATTTGGGTGGTGGATCATTCTCAGCACTGCAGTAACACTGTTGTGGTAGTGGTGTGTTAGTGTGTGTTGTGCTGGTCTGAGTGGATCAGACACAGCAGTGCTGCTGGAGTTTTTAAACACCTCAGTGTCGCTGCTGGACTGAGAATAGTCCACCAACCAAAAATATCCAGCCAACAGCGTCCTGTGGGCAGCGTCCTGTGACCACTGATGAAGGACTAGAGGATGACCAACACAAACTGTACAGTAGCAGATGAGCTATCGTCTCTGACTTTACATCTACAAGGTGGACTGACAAGGTAGGAGTGTTTAATAGAGTGGACAGTGAGTGGACACAGTGTTTAAAAACTCCAGCAGTGCTGTGTCTGATCCACTCGTACCAGCACAACACACACTAACACACCACCACCATGTCAGTGTTACTGCAGTGCTGAGAATGATCCACCACCCAAATAATACCTGCTCTGTGGTGGTCCTGTGGGGGTCCTGACCATTGAAGAACATGGTGAAAGGGTCTATTTATGAAAGAAACAGGTGGGCTACAGTCTGTAATTGTAGAACTACAAAGTGCACCTATATGGTAAATGGAGCTGATAAAATGGACATTGAGTGCAAGGTAGGTGTACCTAATAAAGTGCTATGAGAGTGTATATATATACATGCATACATACACATATATATGTATGTGTGTGTGTGTGTGTGTGCGTGTGTAGCCCCAACTTGGAGAAGACCACCTGGCTAGTGGCCCTCAGGTAATTTATATTTGAGACCCTTGTTTAGAATCAAGCATTCAGAAGGATGCTGGACTTCCAAAAGGCTGAGATTAATGCATTTAAAATGCAAACATGCCTTCGGCGTAATGATTCAAGTGTGGGCCATGAGTCATGGAACATTAGTGCGTTTAGTCAGCCTTTAAAGAGGTCACTGTTCAGGGGTCATAAAGCAATAAAAGGGGTCATGCATATTTATTGGTGATTATCTAGAATTGCTATAAATTACAGAAGCATCAGTACTGGCTACAGACAAGTCGTTCATCCATCACAATCAGCCACGAAGTGACCGGTGGTCTCTCAGGAGAAAAACAAGGATCGGAATCTAGACTGTGTTCTGCACTGGGATTTTCCTTCCATTTTAAAGGGGAATTCCAAACATAGAACTTACTCCATAATTAAATCGTTAGGATGTAAAGAAAGTCATTGAGAGTGGTTTGATGTGAAATGTGCTTAATGCCACTCGCAGTGAGTTGTTATGCAAAATGGTTATGAATGTGCTGCCTGATGCCTGAGACACTGCTTTATGACAGTTTTGAGAAAAATCCTCAAGCCAAAATCTGCATTTTTAAAGTGCAGTTATGGTGGAGATGGCAACATAGTCCTCAAAGAAAACATATTTTCTTGGATTGACCACATTTGACCATTTTCAGTCTTACATATATAAACTCAGAAGGCTTTATACTCATTAAAGACACTGCAACCCCTGGTGCCTATCACCACCACAGCGAAGTAAACCAAGTTGGTACACTTCTCCAGAACGGAGCATTTTGAGGATTTTAATTATGCAGAAATTTGGTAAAATCAGTGGAATTCCCCTTTAAAGTCCTCACTCGTTCACTCTGCTTTACTTCTAAAGTGGGTCCCATGAGTGATTATTGGTTCTAAACCCTGGAGACCTGTGTCTCAGGCTGGAATAGGATTATAGAGAGGAACAGGATTTTCCACTGATCCTTACCAATATGAGGCTGGGAGACAGCCAGTTCCACCAAGACCTACATACACCGGGCCTGTGGCTGAGGGGGGGTGTGGGGAGGGGGGGTTGTTTGTGTGCACATTCTTTGTTTTTTGCCCCTTGTGAGACAAAAGTCTTGCTAGCACGTGAGTAACCGTAGCCTCAGATGACATCAGAGAGGGCCTCTGGGAACGAGTTAATGTAGCAGATCTGCTAAGGTAAATCCTGGAGACAGATTTTCTCTTGAAATTAGTTCAGCGAGGTGCTGGGTGTGTCTGTGTGGATTTGCTTGGCTGCTGTCTGAACAGCAAAACGGGCTAATAATCTATGGATCACGCTAATCTATGGCAGTAATCTACAGAACACCAATCTTATGTCTGCTCATAAGTAGTTAAACCTCTCAGTTATGAGGCGCTGTGCATTGGATTCACACAAGATTGTTCACCATTCTCACAATAGCGGCCTTTGCAATACTGAAATCATAAGGCTGCTATATGCAAACAAACCTCTATCGAGGTACTGATTTTGTACCATGTGCTGACCAATCACAGAAGATCCACAGACGTTTCTGGGAATATGTGCATCCAATAAATGTACATCACTTTGGCCAAAAATAATAAGGCCAGTCTTTAACCCCTTCAAATCCCAGGCTTATTCCATACTAAGGCCTTTTATTCAGTAACTACAGGGACTTCAGTGCAAACTGGTTGAGCTATTCTTAGATTATAGAAGTGTGTAATAAAACTGTGGGCCTGCCGACAGACACTGGTCTTTTAAGGGGTTAACCATATCAAGGATTGAGCAATATATGGCAAGGCACATCTCAATCACAATATGCTATTTTGTGTAGCCCTGTTGTGCATGAACCTTGACTTCCAATTTTTAAAAAAAGAAAATACACCATTTTTTTTCCACTTTTCTTGCATAACTAAAGATATAAACAAGGTCATTCAGAGTTGTTTGATGTGAAATTCTAAAGTCTGAATTGTTCAGATTTTAATATTGTGGTAGGAACCAAACATCTAAAGCATTTAAAGGGGAATTTCACCAATTCTTCAGAATTTCTGAATAATCCAGTCGTTAAGAAGGAAACAAAGTCATTCAGCATGGTTTGCTGTGAAAAGGTTCATTTGTAGAGAAACTCACTGACTCTGGTTTCTTTACAGTGGTGGTGGTAGGAACCAGGGGTCACAATATACATATAGTCATTTTATTTATTGTCTAAAACCACCAGTGAACCTTCATGTGTCTTCTGAGTTTTTATAGATAATGTTGATGATGATAAAATAGTGGCACATCTGAAAAAATATTTTTTTAGGGATTATTTTGCCCTATAACACCCTTCATGTACCCCTCCACCACAAACTATAAAAAGTACATAGTAGGGTAAAAATCCTTAAAGAATAATATAGTAAAACAATCTCTCAGGCATCAGGCAGCACAGTCATAGCCAGCTCATGTAATAAATTTCTAAATAAATTTCTGTCATGGAGTTTTTAGAAACATTAATAAACTCCTCAGACGTCTGGTTCCTATCACCACCACTTTGAACAATTCTGACTCGGTAAGTTTCTCTAGAACAGAGCATTTCACACCAAACCACTCTGAATGACTTTGTTTTAAAAAATCAGTGGAATGGCTGTGAATATGCTGCCTGATGCCTGAGACATTATTCTACTGTAGTTCTGAGATCAGGTTTTGGCCTAAAACTTTTATTATTCATTTAGGGTGGAGCAGTATATGCAGGGTGTTGGAAGGCAAAATAGTACCCTTTGGACTTATTATTGCCATATTTACCACTATTTTACCATCATCAACGTTACATATAAAAACTTGTTTAGGTTCACTGGTGGTTTTGGATAGTAAATAAAACTATATTTGTGTTGTAGACATTGTGACCCCTGGTTCCTATCACCACCACTGTAAAGAGATCGGAGTCAATAAGTTTCTCTATAGTGCTTTTCACATCCTTCCACACATCACATCCATGCTTGATGACCTTTTTTTACATCTCAACAACTGAATTATGTAGAAATAATGTTTAAAAAGACAAATTAAAAACTCATTTTAGACATTTTATGCAGTGTATTTGTTTTCAAATTCTGATTCTCTAGGCGTGGTGAAGGACCTCACCAGGAAACATCTAGTGGAAATGCTGAAGTCTGGAGCTTTTGGAAAGTGCTGAGCTGTGGAGGGTCATATCTCCAGGTGAATTTCGCATCACAGATGTGTCTCAGCAGGTGCAATCTAATATAGCTGAGGTGTTTCTCTCAGCTGCTTTATTTGATCTCCCCTGTGCTCTTACTAAACCATCAAACATTCATGTCTGTTCTGCACAACATCTGTTCATGGTGTAAATGTGTAGACGCTTACCTGCATTTCAGCTGCCAGTGGATAGAAGTGAGGGAGTGTTGGTGGCTCTACTGACCCAGAAACTACTGTTCGCTCTGCCCCCCACTGAATAGTGTTTAAAGGGGCACTTCAGCTAAAATGAAAAACATAATCATTGATACTCTCTTAAAAATGGTGGTTCTTCAAGGTTTTTTTCTTTAGTAAAGAAAATGGTTCTATATAGAACCATGAACACTCAAAGACCCCATTACAGGCTCTTAAAAAAGATGGTTCTTCAAGGATTCTTTAGTAAAGAGTGGTTCTTAATAGAACCATGAATACTCAAAGAACTTTTGCATGATTTAAGGGTTCTTTGCATCATGAAAGGTTTCTTCAGATTGATGGAGAATGTGGTGTGTATGGTTCTATATAGCACCCAAAGGGGTAAGAACCATTTTCTATACTAAATAACCCTTGAAGAACCATCTTTTTTTAGGAGTGTGTATCTATTTCCATTTGACAATTGGATCATTTTACACAGGCAGGCTGAGGTAGTGTTAGGAGTCTTACCCAAAGACTCTTATTTGTACAGCATAGGGTGCTTACCCAGACAGGGGATCGAACCCCAGTCTACAGCATGAAAGGCAGGGGTCTTACCCTGTACACTGTACCATCCATTAACATGCCTGCTCACCTCCTACAGTGATTCCACAATAATCTTTAGAATGAGATTTTCCAGGTAAAGATGAGGATAAAATCTCTTCTGATGACGTATCTTGAAGGTAGGAGGGGCTTTTGTAAAGCTACTGCTTTGGGGTCGATATTTGAGGATTGTTTTTCTGCTAGCTGGTTAATGCAGACCGCTGGGATAGGCTCCAGCTCCCCCAGTGACCCAGAAGGATAAGTGGCTTAGAAAGTGTGTGTGTGTGTGTGTGTGTGTGTGTGTATGGTTAGCTAGATAGCTACTTCATATTTATTCGCCTGTGCATCAGTGGCTGAGCTGGCAGTCAGGATTTTTTAATCGCAGTGTTGGGTGGTTCCCAGCGGTTGTATGATGTAGTTGCATAATGCATGCTGGGTGGTGTAGTGAGAGTCCTGAATTGTGTCAAACCAGTGAGGCTGATGCAATGATGCAATGCTGCGCTATGCTACAGAATACTACATAACATGACAAATAACACATTAGGTATTAACACAAATTTGCCCTTTAAAACTTCATACCTTTACCATCTAATCCCATAGCAGCCAATGTAGAATCTGTACAAACCTTTTTAGGTCAGTTCAGAACATGAATTTAGGCAAATGTAGGCTCACAGTTTGAGACTACCATGGAAAATTTGGCGTTAAATGCAGGTGGGTAAAGTAGACTTATTAGGGTGGGAACAAACTGATTGTGAAGTTTATAAACCAATCCACTGGTTTCCAATGGTGCGCTCAACACTGTCCAACAGACAGCAAGCCTGTTGTTAGCCCATGCATGCAACGTAAGTTAGCATGGCTGAATAGTCTTCCCAAAAATTTCAAATTAAGTACACAGATGTGTGTCGCATGTGCGGAGAACAGATTTATGTGCAGTCAAAAAGTAACTTTATCACTTGCAAGGGAAAAACAGTTACGTTAGCTAACAATAGTATTTCACTGGCTAGCTTGTTTTGCATGTTATCAAATGTACTGCGGATATTAAAAGAGGAATTTGGGGGCAGGTTGAAGAGGGGGGCGGCCTGTTTATGGTGGATTTCACCAGTACCAAAAGTTTAAAAAGTTGTCCCTAGACATGTATTATCTTCACCAGATCACGTCTGGCCCCACGAGACTAGAATAAATTCAGCACTGTAAATAATATATGCTTGACTAATTACTAAGCCTGACTATGAGATTAAGTATTAGAGCGTAAAGCTGAGGTATATGACTGTGTGAATGTGGCCGACTGTGTGTGGTTACTGTAAGGAGTGGTTCTTGCAGGACCGGTTTAATACAATGAACAATTGTGTGTTGGTCTGTAAGTCTGTTAATAAGCCATAAAGCCAGTCATTAGGGGAGCCCGGCGTGTTGGTCAGTAAGCTATAGGTGTTCTATACCCCAAACCCATGCTGGATTAGGTTAATCTTTGAGGAAGACCACCCCCCACCAACTAACGCAGTGGGATTGAAGCTAGTGAGGGCCATATGGGTTTGTGCAACACTTATACACAAGACACCACACTGGGGAGGCCACTGTACCCAGACACACCCATGACACCCTCTCCATTCTAAGCACATTTATAGACTCTGCAGCAGTTTGTCAAGGGGCTTGTTGAGTATTGATGTCTGTGGTCTTTTATGGCTGAGAACGCAACAATGGGACCGGGCACTGAATAATCTTTAGAATTTAGTGCTTGTTGTGACATTCTGTACGAAGAGAGCAAAAGGAGCAGCGCTATTGAGTTACACGCCAATACATACAAACAGTACCTCCCGCTCCATTGTCCCAATGTGTCACTTAGCCTCTGTGCAGGGTTTTGCCCTTGGCAGTAACAGTGATGTTCAGCTGCACAGATGGAGCAAGCAAGTGTGCTAATCCAGCGGGCCAAAGCTAGAGATGCAGAAAAATGACAGCACCTAATAGGATGATGAAATGCAAATCACGATGCTATCCAGAGTAACACTGGGATTCTGTCATTCTCTTTCTCTCTCGCTCTCTCTCGCTCTCTCTGTCTCACTCGTGGTTTTTGTTCATTTAGAATTCCTTTATCCCAAAGCAGAGATCTTACAGGATGGGTAGCAGCCTAACGATGACCTAAAGCTGTTTGTTTTTAGCTAAAGTATTTGAGCAAAATGAATAATTTTTATGCAAACAACATGCAAAAATGTATCTCTGCTACAAATGAAAACCGAAACTTTGTTTCCAGCTCCTATTATTTGTGAACAAGTCTGATGGCACATGTGAAAATGTTACAGCTATCCTTTTAGTGGGGTTCATGTTAAATGTAACAGAGGGACTAAAATGGCTGGCAAATTCATGCAAAACACAGTTCTATGCTGTTTGAACCAGACAAGCTTTCCTACCTATATACATAAACATATATACCTCAGAATAAATATGATGAGCGAAAAGAGGCTTTGGCAAATTATATTTTTGACCATAAATTGGACAAGCTAATATCATCATGATAAAATGTATGTATAATTTTACATGACATGATAACCTCCAAAAATGGACTGGCTAAAAGTATATGGGGGTAATGAACTTCCCTCATTACAATCTCTCATCATATTCCTCTGGGATAAAGTATAGAGGCTGTATTTTAGGATAGTTCTCACTGTGAGCTAACATGTTGCTGTGCTATAGGCACTAAGAGGCTGATTAAAATAATATAGGAGTGAATTTTGTGACTTAAACACACAACCCAGTGATCAAAAAACACTTATTTCTGTGCTAAAAATGTACAGGGGAATCTTGAGAAACATGGTCTCCAGGGTGGATCTTGAAAAATACCTGTCAAAATTCAGTATATAATAAAGGAACATGGCCAAAAGCATACATATATACATACATCATCTAAACCGCTTATCCTTCTGGGTCACGGTGGGGTGCTGGAGCCTATCCCAGCTGTCATTGGGCGGAAGGCAGGATACACCCTGGACAGGTCGCCAGTCCATCGCAGGGCATGGCCAAAAGCATCTTCTACTTAAACCTGTTTATCTAATACAAAAATCCCACGTTACATTTTACGCAGTGCTAGTCTGTGCCCTGCTCTCTCCCCTACAATCTCAGGGTCACTAAGACAATGATTGGAGATGGGTCAAGATTAGTTTCATTGGGACAGAATTCCAACCTCTCTGCTTCACACAGACAGAAATGCATTTGCAAGCTGTGGGACTGGGTGGGTCACTGATTTCGAAAATTCAGGCACAGGAGAGAAGACTTGGCCTGAATGATTTGGCCCTAACACTCCAAGGCGTTATAATGAAGGAGTCCCAGGACGAGGCAAGCCGTGACGACTAAGTGCCAGGATAGCAAAGGGGAGGTGTCCAGGGGAAGCCCCCCTGCCTGGTGCGTGAATGCAGGCATTGTTTCACGTCGCTGACATGGAAGAGGGGGTCTGTGTCCAGAGCTGGGGGGTGGGAAGATGAAGAGGGGTGAAAGAGCGCATCCATTTCAGAAGAGGTTCATCCAGGATACCCGCCAGGATCCACCGGATGAAAAACAGAAGATATAAAAGGAGTCAGGGAGAGCTGGTACACCCCGGTTCTTTTGGCCTGGGGAAACCTCGTTATTATTTAAATCAGTTCAAGAGCATGACTGTGCATGCCAGCAAGTCTTTGTGTCAGAATGACCTGATTCCTGTTTTAAAATCCATGATGGAGAAGTGTGTAACAAAGGGTGGTCTAGACAGACTCCAGTCCTTAAAAACAGAGAGATCTCTCTTGCTTTTTTAACCAACAGACGTGCACCCGCAGACATGCAGGGCTGTTACTGAGCAAAAGTTGGGTGTAACGGGAGTCATCCTGTGCCCATATGTTGGAGGCAGATGGGCCGAGCTTGAGGAAGGGGCGACACGAGCACATGGAACATGATCAAGCAGCCTAAACAGTACGGGAGAGTTGAGGACAGTCAACAAGAGCGGTGCCTTAATCTCATTTAAATTTCATTAGGCCTTTTCTGAGGTCCACTCTTCCAGTGTGTGTGTGTCAGCACAGAAGGAAAGACGGTGAAATATTTCACTAAATGAGCTTCGCCACTTTATCCCTGTAATTTCTCCAGTCAGCAGCATTATTTAAATCCCATGCACAGACACTAGAGCAGCTATTCAGCCCCATGTTTTCCTGAGCCCTCTCATCTGAGAGGGATTTTCAGCAGTGGCTTATTTTTGTTTACACTGGGAGGTTTTGTTCATTCACACTGTTTTTCCTCCTCTTAGCGATGACGATCGCTTATTTTTGAAGGTTGATGCATTTTTGTGTAAATCCATATTGTAATAGCATTTCTCTTCATTGACATTGTGATCTATGAGGAGAAACATAACAGAAGACTATCTGCAAACAGTGCGTCCTGCTCTCTCTCTTTCTCTCTCTCTCTTTCCCTCTCTGTCAGCGTATTCATTCTTCAGTGTCTGGTTAAAAACGCAGAGTGCATATCAGCCTCAGTGTCCGTGGGATTGAGGGAATAAATCTAGGATGAGGAAATAAATAATGAACGTAAAGACAAGAGGAGAAGGATCTGCGATGCTGAAGGGGTGGAGGAGGGGGAGGAGGGGAATGGTGGGGGCGGAGAGAAAAGAGCACTGGCTTGCCTCCAACGCTGACGAAAGCGGCTTAGCCCTCCCAGTTACCATAGAGACTGTCAGGAGCAGCCACCAGAGAAGAGAAAGAGAGAGGGAGAGAACACAGACGGGCAAAGGCAGGAGCCACAACCACGGGGAAAGATTCAGAGCGGGAGAGAGTCTACAGTTAGAGATAGAGAGCAACAAAGTGAGTAATAGAGAGACAGAGAGGGGGATTTAGTAGAGCAGCCATGATGGAGGCTCAGACTGAATGTATTGAACCACCTCTGTGCGAGCCCCAGCCATCGGGAAAGATCAACAAAGCAGCCTTCAAGCTGTTCGGCAAGCGTAAGTCCGGCAGCGGCATGCCAAGCATCTTCTCGGTCAGGAACAAAGGGGAGGGAGGCAGCAAGACCGGTGGCAAGGAGCTCGTTAGGAGCCAGACCCATGATGGCTTAACGACAGACGTTTCAGCTGAGTTGGAGGGGCAGAAGAAAGAAGAGTCCATCAGTGATCTGCTCCATAGTGCTCCAGTGGAAGGAATCTCGGTTGCCCCTGTGCGCAGTGCCATCACCAAGTCATTCAGCTTCTTTTCCTTGCTGCGCCGCAATAGCACTCGTGTTGGGGATGGAGCAACCACACTGGGGCACAGGGGCCGTGGGCTAAAGGGGCTGTTCAGCAGCATGCGCTGGCGCCGTAAGCCCCCGCCACGGGATGACTCTTCTGAGATTCAGGAAGTAGCCAAAGAAGTGAAAGAAGGGGATCTCATCCCAACTTCCAGCTCCAACAGTGTGGATAAAGTGAAGGAGAATGTGTCACTTACGCTGGAGCCCTCAGTGCAGGTATTTGAAGAGCGTCCTCCTGTAGACAATTCCGGGACCTGGAGTGAAACCTCTTTGCAAGAGTTACAGGGTAGTAATGGAGAGTGTGAGAAGAGCTCTTCTCCCCTGGTTGAGGAGGAGGCCACTGAGGAGTCTCCAGCTCCCTCACCAATCAGAGTTCAAACAGGAGGACCTCTCAGGGTTCAACACAGCAGTCCAGCCTGTTTGACCTCCATACCAGCCTCTGCTATGACCCCTCCACTGGAGCACAGCTCAGTAGACCCACCATCCGAGCCCTCTGTTGACCGCCTCTGCTCTATGTTCACTGATGTGACCTCACTCAAGAGCTTTGATTCACTAACAGGCTGTGGAGACATCATTGCTGATCCAGAAGAGGACTCTGGAAATGGGGGCAGTGCTACTAGCAGTGGGACAGGGAGCAGTAGTGGTGGTTGCGGGGGGCGTAGGGTGATTGGAGCAGCAACTGAGAGATGCTCCCCCGCTAAACCTCCCCTTCCTCCCCAAGTGACCAGCCTGACATCCATCTCTCCCTACATGTCATCTCACCAACGAGTGTGTCCACCAGCTAAAAAGCCACAAGGCAGTGGAATAGTTGCCTACATGGGTGGTGGAGAGGAGATGGCCAGTCCAGAAGGTGTAGACGATGCAGACATGCAAGGGCTTTGGCACATGCTACCACAGAAGGGGGAGGATTCCCCAGCTCTATCCCGTGCTGACCCCATGCTGCATCACCCACCAGTTCGGCAGGAGAAGAAAGCACCTCAGGTGAAAGGTCTGGGGCTCAGTAAGATACCTATTAGTGGAATCAGCAAAACAGGGAAGCAGCAGTCCGCCCGTCCTTCCTCTCCTCCAGTTGATAAAGAGCTCCAGGATGCCCCACCCAGCGACGAGGGCTACTGGGACTCTCCTACACCTGGACCAGAGGACGAGGACAGCGGCTTCCCACGGCGGGATGGCTTGCTGAGGGACAGCTGCTCCGGAGACGCACTTTACGACCTCTACGACCTTGACAGCCCAGGTGCTGCTGGTTCAGATGACGATGACATGAGTTCGCCCACACCTTCCACAGGTGATCTCAAAATGAGCCCTCCCTCCCAAAACGCTTCGTCTTCCTCCTCTTCCTCTTTCCGATCCATAAAGGGCAGCACCAGTCTTCCTCGAGACTCTAAGATCCCTATCAGTGTGAAGCAGACAACGCCATCCCACTCCTCTAGCCAGGGTGCGCTGTCTTCTTCTGTAAGCCCCACCTCGGGCAACCCTCCCACAAAGAACGCTCCAGCACGCACTCGCATTCCTGTCTCCAAGGTCCCTGTCCGTCGCTCAGGAAACAAGAGCATCAACACAGCGCAAAACAGGAAGTAGAACTCCTGACCACCTCTAAAATGCTTCAGACAATATAGACCCTTCACTGAGAGCTTTAGGCCAAATTACTAATTACACCAGTGGTTCCTAACCCAGATCCTGGAGTACCACCTGTTCTGCACATTTTTCGAGTTTTTTCTGCACCACACACACCTGAAAACACTTAATTGTGAAGGGTAGGGGTACTTCAGGACGAAAGTTGGGAAAACTGACAGTTTCCACATCAGCGGGTCACACTGTCCTGTAGGACACTACATCTTTACAAATTTTCCTGTGTTTCTTTTCGCATCAGTGCAATTAATATCCTGTAATATGTCACATATTACATGTGATGTAATTAATACATATGTAGACATAATTACATTCAAAACATATTACATTTGTAATAATAATCTGAGCTTGTCTGATTGTTTACCATGCCTGCCAATCTGTGAAAAGATTATGTCTTCACCACCCAACACATACATACTACAGAAAAACACTGAACCTCAGAATGTTCTTCTTGAAAAAATAACAACTCATCCCAACATGTCCCTCTGGAGGTACTCTTCCTCCTGAACCAGCAAGCAATGGAGTCTTTGGCTCCACTTCACAAAAAAAAACCCTGTGCACTCTGGGAAACACAGCTGTCTCTCTGGGATTTACAAAAACAGAATCAAAATGGGAAACCCTGCAGGATAAATCAAGGCCGAGGACTTCAAATACTCCGAACCAAGCTTCACAGAATCTTTATTCCTCAATCAGGATCAGGGAACACAATCTTCGTTTTGAGACGCTCTTTTCTTACCGCTTGAGACGACTTCCTATGAAAAACAGATGACTTCTTAAGAAAACAACTTTTTTATACCGAGTTCTTGCTCACATTTTTCTTACTCTTTTTTTACAAGACAGGCCTCACTGTGGACATGTAGACTGCTTGTTTTTGTCTCTGTCAGACAACAAAAAGAAGATGCAGCAGGGTCAGGAGTGCCCCCTGCTTCCACTGACTTCCACAACACTCACTGATCTAGAGATGTGAATGTAGCATGCCATCACTCTACACACGCACACACCACACAAGTCTGTACGCTCTGCTTGCTCACTCCTCCGTGAAAGAGAGCGAGAGAAAGAGAGAAGCTAGAGAAGCAAGTCTGGGTCAAAAGTCAACTGTCTTCCACCCCTGCAGCCATTCTCGGAGAGACTGTAGTCTCCCCTCCTTCTCTGGACACAGACTGACCCTGCTTTTGAAATAGCCCAAGGGTCCGAACGATCGGGAGCACATAAGGTCATGCTTCAAACACTGTCAGTGCTGGATGGTTTATTTTTCTCCTGGTAATTTTTGAAATCTGTCTCTCCGCTCTACACACTGTCTCCTTGTTTGAGTTGTAACAATGTTCCTCTAGGAAGGAACGGCCGTATTCTTCCTCTTGTTCCCTTCTTTTTTTTGCTGTTTTTCCCTTTCTGTTCCACTAATTTATGAATAAAACCCCGCTGTGAGTATGCCAAGGCGGTGGCTCCAGACTTGTGAATGTACGAGCGTCCATTTCACACACACCACAGGGCCATGTGGGCAGCGAGCCACAGAGATGTGTGAAACAGCACAGATGCAAGGGCTTTGCAGCCGGAGTGAAGTGGCTACTAGGATAAGTGCTAAATAGGCATGTCAGATAGTTCAGCTGAGGGTTCATGATGGCGAGTTAAAACCTTCTTGTTACAAAGTGGGATCCGTTATTAATGTTGGTGTGGTCGCGGGGGGTTAAGAGCACAGAATGTGTTGGCTGAATGCAGATTAGATAGAGGGGCGCTAAATCTTGAGCAGTGCTTCTTGTTGGTTGATGTAGTATTCTGCAGATTTTTCAAACTGTAAATTTAATAAAATCATTCAGAGTGATTGAAGTGATGCATTGAGAGGAACTTACCAACTCTGGGGGTGACCGGAGCCAGGGGTCATGATGGGACACTAATATAGCTATTTTATTTACTAGTTTTTATATGTTGATAATGGCAAAACAATGATAAATATGAAAAAGTAAGTTTTCTTTGGGTACTATTTTGCCTCATAACTGGGAATGGCTTTTAAAAAATATGTCTTAGGCCAAGAAGTTACCTCAAAACCATCATACAACAATGTTCCATGTATCTGGCAGCATATTCATAATCATTTTGTGAAGTGACTTACTGTGAGGTAGCTTAGAGAGGCTTCAGATGTCTGGTTCCTATCACCACTGTTGTAAACAGTTCTGCTCTAGAATACAGCGCTTCACCTCAAACAACTTTAAATGACTTTGTTTACATCTTAAACACTTAATTATGCAGACATTTAGCAAAATCAGTGGAATTCCCCTTTAAGGGGGTGAGAGCGTGCATAAGGAGATGTGTGCATGTGTGAGTGAATGGAGGGGGGATTTGGTGCAGTCCCCACTGTAATGGTGCAACGAGAAACACTCGTTCCTAATCATTCTCTCTCTCTGCAGTGTGGATCCTTATGTAAAGGCCTTATGTAACACCATAACACTCATCCATGACAGACCACGGTGCATGTTTGGCTGCTACTATGGCTACCACTGTTTGATAGATTAGGATAGATAGATGGAGGTACGCCTGAGTTTTAATCAGGCCATTGTATATCCGATGACGTCAGGCATTAACCACAGGAATTATGTGTACATTTCATTAATCTCCATTACTGTGTGTGTTTATATGTGTATGCATGAGGGCTGTGACTGTGAGTGTACGTGTGTGACTAATGGTGGGATGCCCCAGTTTTCAAAGACCTGATTCTGTGAGCTGACAGAAAGAGAGAGAGAAAAAAGCACAATAGAGAAAAATGAACCCAGCTACTAGGATGGGGAAGAAATAAATTCTTAAATGCATTGTGATTTTTTTCTTCACAAAATCACAAAATGTCATAATCAGACGCTGCAATAACATAAACTCGTGCGCACTCAGAGACATTATAAAGTAGGATACCTGGCTTCAAGCAGGAAAGAAATTGCAGGATCTCACTAAAGCTTGCACGCTAGCTGCCATACACTGGACCCAAATTTCATGTAAATGAAGTATAAGCCCTGTAAACCATAGTAAAATATTCTATGTAAGAACATGTTTTATGTGTATTTGACAACCAGCTTAGAAGATGCTCACCAGCTAACACAGTAATGCTTGAAGTTAAGCTTTAAGTTTAAATTTCCTGAAAAATTAACTGCAAACCTGCAGCAAAGTGGAAAAAATACACTGAGGGTTTCCCAGAGTGAGACATACCATCTGAAGAAAATGCTCAACATTCTCTGTACAGCTTAAGAGTCCCAGTGGTTCAGATGAGCTGTAAAATTATGAAAATATAATACTTCAATACTTCATGGTTTCCTACAGGCATCTGTTGCTGAATGCTGCCATAATGATAGAAAACACCTTGTTTTTATCATGTAACTCACATGGATATGGCTTTGAAACTTACTCGTTTACTAAAGCTGAGCACGTGTGGCAATCTGTTTCTCCAGCAGGGGGCGATATGTGTGCACAAGTCACTTTTATGTTTGCGTTTAAAGCGAGGAAGGAGCAATAGACCTCTGACGTCCTGCGTCATTCTGTAGTTAGTGTTTGAACTCTGAATCTTAGCAGATTTCACCAAGAAATGAATTCTGTTTTTGAAATCCGCAGCTGTTACGGCCAGTCTGGCTTTTTCGTTTGGGGTATTTTGCTAAAGTTGGCAGTGTTCTGATGTCAATTCAGTGTGCAGCAGTAGTAGCAATGTTTGTATTTTGACTCCTTAATTACCTTGTAATTCAGAAGATCAAGATCCATACCGAGAAAAGATGTGCATTTTTGTTTACCACATTGTGCTATAATAGCAGCAGTTTTTGAAAACGGCATTCATTTTCCACGTAGAAAAATCTGATTAGACCAGGACAACATTCTGACAACAGAATGACGACATGACTTTAGAGGTCTATGCACGTGTTTTCAGTCATAACCCTTGATTATATATAAAAAATGTCCAATAGTTTTCACAAAATGCTGTTACATAGAATTAAATTGCTTTATTTGTGATGTTTATTAATGATTTTCGGTAGCTCAGTTAATGATAATGTCTATAGCTTACATTATGACAATAAAATTTATAATGTAGACTCTATAAATCAAAAATGGAGATCAAGATGCATCAACAATCGTTTCATCTTGGCACTCTGAATCGAAAATCGAATCAAATCGTGAGGTGTCCTGAGAGTTGCACCCCCACCAGACAAAGACAAATGAGAGAAGAACAACATAAACAAATGAAGTGAACAATCATGCAGCTGTTGTTGGAGCGTGCATGCGCTGTGTAGGAGTGTGCTAATACTGGAGGATGGCCAATGTGTGTCAGCGTGCTGAAGCCCGTGGACCCATATGGACAATAGGATGGTGTGATTGTGGCTGACAGCTGAGACGGAGGGGTGGGGGTGTTGGGAAGCTGTTGCTCATATTCTCATTAGCCTTGTATCCCACCTGGGGGCCACGCAGGCACCTCTGGGCCCAAGCTGCTCCCTCACCGCTGCTGACACTGAGGGAGGCCCGGTTAATGAGCTGTTGGGCCTACTGAGCGAATCTGTGTTGGAGCCAAGAATTAGTGACCAGGGAAAGTGAGAAATGCACAGGCTGCACTCTACGGCTGTGCTGTGTTAGCCAGAGCTTAAAGCGAAAGTTCAGCGAAAAACTGAATTTATTCAATTTTCTCCTTAATCCAAATGTTTATGATGTCAGTTTTGCACTAGAACTATGAAGCTAATTCAGCTAAAAATTAATATATACTTTTATGAAGGTAGACATTGAGATCTTCATTGGTAAGCGTAGCTCACAGAGCCACAGCCAGGCACAACACTACAATATTAAGTACAGGTCAGACAAATCTGCAGAGCTGTCTGTGTGTCAAGCAAATGCTAATTGGCTATCCCATAGTGTTGGGGGCGGGGTGAGACCCCAACAATACTCAACCCAAACCAGAACTAGCACAAAATCAAATGGACTGGGCTAAGGATGAGCTAGCAGAGGATAACATTACGACCTGTCTTCAAATTATTACAAAAACGGTCAAGTGGGTATTAGGCTATGTTCACATTACATGCCTCATTGCTGTATTCTGAATCGTTCCTCAGACCTGTGTGCCTGTGTGCAGGTAAGTGATTAAAGTCTATCATTAATGTGAACGAACCAGTGTCCTAAAACATGCTTATATACGTGCACATCCCAATCAGTGAAGTCACATGAAGAAACCACATGCATTATGAACAACAAATAAACAGAACAAGCCTTCAGTGTGGAGATAATAAGTTCTAAAGCCTCTCAGCTGTTCTTTATTAGAACAAAACGAAGACGAAAATGAGTCAGATGTGCTGCTTTTGCACTGTTTACTGGCTCCACTTTTAGATCTCAAGATAACAAAGTTGTTAACTTGAGATAACAAGTTAAGTGCCTTGTGATCTCAAGATAACAAATTTGTCATCTTTAGGTAACGAGTTCATTATCTTGTGATCCCAAGATAGCAAAGTTATCTTGAAATAACAGGTTAAGTATCTTGTGATCTCAAGATACAAAAGTTGTTTTCTTGAGATAACAAGTTAATTGTCTTGTGATCTCAAAATAGCAAAGTTGTTATCTTTAGGTAACAAATTAATTATCTGGTGATCCCAAGATAGCAAAGTTGTTATCTTTAGATAACAAGTTAAGTATCTTATGATCTCAAGATAACAAAGTTATCTTTAGATAACAAGTTAACTATCTTATGATCTCAAGATAACAAAGTTATCTTTAGATAACAAGTTAAGTATCTTTTAAACTCAAGATAGCAAAGTTGTTATCTTGAGATCACAAGATAATTAACTCATTATCTCAAGATAACAATCCAGAATCATAGCAACAGCTCATGGCCTCTCCAGACTTCTGTAGATCTGTGTCACATGAAGGCAAGAAAATCTGATTTGTGCCATTTTAGCCTGGTAATGTGAACATAGCCTTACCTCTCAGAGAGACAGAGAGAGGAAAAAGTGTACAGTCTACTGTCTATTGTACAGTCTGGTTTGCCACCTAGTGTATATGTTTGGATTACACTTAAATATGTTGGCAGACACCTCTGTGAACGTTTACAGATACACAGATGCAGAATTATAGTTTGACTTTTTAAGTTATGGAAGCCTTTACCCCCTTAATCACCACTGAGCAAACTGGACAAAAATATGCCTATAGACAAAATTCATGCTTTATGATGATGGCTGCTATTTTATAGCTATGTGACAAAGCCTACTTTTGTCCATTTTAATAGATAACAGCATGTCATGCAGTGTCAGAAGCCATAGCAGCAAGTTTATTTATGTTTACTTAACCCCTTAAAATCCCAGGCTTGTCACATACTAACTACATACAGTGACTACAAGGGACTTCAATGCAAACTGGTTGAGTTATTCTTAGGTTATAGAAGCGTGTAATAGCACTTTGGGCCTGGCGGCAGGTCCTGGCTATTTAAGGGGTTAAAAACATAACACAGTGTGAAGTGTGTTGACTTGGGAGTGCAGTTTGAATGACACTAGCGAATGGATATACACTTCCATTAGCTTAGCTACATTAGCCTCATAGCTCCAGTGCAAAACTAAAGCAAAATGTGGGACATCAAATTTATCTTGGCTGATTAACAAAAGGGAAATATTAGGGTTTTCTAGGCCTTCAGATAAGGTTTAATGACTTCTGTGAAATAAAAATAATACATGTCTGTAGTGACTTAATATAATCATCAACAAATTAACAATGTAGTTAGGAACTGACAGTGGAATCAACAATCCCATTTTTACAATGAGTTGGACCAATTTTATAAGACAAAATGTCACTCTAGGCCTTCTGGAATGGAAAACAGCAGTGGCAGCTCTATGCCAGGGTTCTTTACTGAAAGAACCGTTGTAAAACTGCTACATGCAAGGTCAAATATATGTTAATGTCTCTTAGATGCTTTAAACAAGCTTCAAATCTAATTTGATCACATTTGAAGAAAGAGGAAAGTGGTGTACAACCCCCCCGCCCCCCCCACCCCACCCAACCAAACTATGGCTTTAAGTGTGTGTGTGAGCTGTGGAGACAGTGTATGTGAGAGATTGCCAAAGTGCTTTTGGAGGGCTTTGGCAAGCAGGAATCTTGAATTTGCTCACAGAGCAGAACAGAGAGTAGATACAGAAGAGTGCATTTACACAGACGGGTAAAAGAGAGCGAGAGAGCTGGAGAGAAAGAAAGCTCTATTTCAGCGATGAGTAGACGATTGTTCAGAGAAAACTACAAATGTCAACCAGTGCATAGATGAAGCCAAGGCAAAACAGCAACCTCACACACAGCTCTGGTGCATGTTGGTGCAGGAGATAAAGGATTCTTGTTATGATATGCACTAATGAAATTATTCACAAATACTATCACTGCAAAATTACAAATGGAAAGTCCCACTGCCCCTTGAGAGACCTTCAACAATTATAACTCTTATTTGGGTCAATTACATTACGATTAAATTATAAAGTATTTACATGATCACGCATGCCATATGTTGTTATTTTCAGGAGACTCTGGGCTACTCAGATGTGCCATTATTTGCATGTAAATGCTAACAGAAATTTGATATCTCTGTAAATTTGCCTGATTTTTGATCAAAAATTTACCAAGCGCCTGCAAAATGTTATACATTTTTGCTTATAGAGATCTTGAAAACAAGTTGCACCCCAGATACCTCTTCAGAAATTGTTAGTCTGGAGTGTCTATGAGCTGAAAGTGCAAGAATTTCGATGGTGATTTATTTTATTGATCATTATTGAGTCAAAAATAAACAATTAGCATAAGGGGGATCATGTTTTTTATTAATTTTCTGTCCTCTTGGATTCAGGCTGAGTGCTCTGATACACAGTAAGACAGGCTTTATTTTTAATTACAGACTGAGTTGCATATTTATGGCAGATATTTTTAAAATCAAGATCTATGTAAACAGAAAGACCGAGCTAAATACTATCAATTTTATAATAATATTAATGATATTATTTAGTGTTATTTATCTGTTAAAATGTGTTTTAGGGTCTGTTTGTGTGATTTTGAGGGAAAGATTATAGTCCACTCACTATAGTGGATTGGAACATCAATGCTGAAACAGGCATGGAGCACATAGCTAGTGTGTGGGGTCATTTTTTTATGTTATATTCAAGTTTGTGTTGTTGTTTCAGCTGTATATTTCTCATTCAAGTCAATCAGAGGACTGTTTGAGACATGAGGAGAAGTTCCAGACTGTATGTGTTGTAAAGCATTTACAGGGGGAATTAAATGAACATAAATGCAGGATTTGAATGGTGGTTTTCTGAACTGGATTACTGACTGAATCTTCGCTGAACCTCCAGAAAGTCACTCTGGACACACAGGGTAATCAGGCTGATCACTGTGATGTGTGAATTGCATTGTTGTTTTAGCACTTTTGCTGCCAAATGAAGGATAAAGCAAAAAGCTAATAGCAGGTTTTACAGTGGATCTGGCTCTGTTTGGTGCTGTATTTCTGGCTGTGGGTTGGTTAGAGATGGGATTTCTCACTCTGGCTAGTCAGGGCAGGTTCTGCTGAGTGTTCTGATGTGTGAATCATGTTGCTATTTTCAACCCTTTGTTTATAGTATGACAGCTAAGAGCAGAGATGTAATACTCCAGTGTTTTTCAGCCTAATCTTTATGTACTGCATTTTGTAGAACAGGCAATACTATCCCTGCACTTAGTAAAAGAATGGCAAACTCCTTGACTCAAATCACACTACAATAGAAGCCAATGGGAAGGTGTTACAGCAGCTGCCCATTGGCTTCTATTCTAAGTGTTTTTTGAGTTAATGTTTTTGTTCTTTTACTAAGCACAGATAAACCTGTCAACCTTGTTGTCTGTAGTAATCATCTGTATGCTACAGATGCAGTAGATAGAGATACGCTTGAAAAACACTAGAGTATTCCTTTAAATTCCTTTAAAGATCTCAATCGCCCTCTCTGTTTTAGTCGAATGCTTATTCCTTCATCTCCAGGGGAGACCTGAACTAGTTGCCTAAAAACTTCCTGAACGTTTGCACACTGCTCGAGGCTCCAATTCTCCCCGAGCCTGGAGTACAGAGGGGTGAAAAGTGCTTTTAAACTACAGAAAAGCTGACACGGAGGAATCTCCAGCTCTCTTTCTCTCTCTCTCTCTCCACCAAGAGAGCCCTCAACACACAGCTTCAGCTGGGAAAGAAAGGCAGAGCTTCAGCTGCGTTAAGTAGGGCTGAGAAAAGGTCAGGATACGCAGCAGAACAGGCCAGATACACACATGAGCTGCTGCGAAACCCCACTGTGCGAGGAAGTGTGGATGCATTCATATGTGTTTTTGGACATTTTCAGGAATAAAATGTCCTGATTTTTTTGGAGAAACAGACAAAAACAGGACTAACCTGTCTATTCAGGAACTGAAACAAAGCCTTGACTTTGTAACAAAGCAACATGTTTGTTTTTTTTAAAAAACCGAAAGATCAAAACCATTTCATTTTTGTTATTAAAGTAAAGGTTAGGGTTAGATTTAGTATACTATATATTATAAAATAGAAAAATAATATTATTATTAAATGTTACATATTATTATTACTTATTAATGCATATGGGACATATTAACACTGTATGTACAGGTACTTAAATACTTACATATATGTCATAAATATGTGCATATTATTACGTGTGTTGTATATAACACATTATTATTACATACTGGTACTATATATATTATTATTATTACACGGAGATACTTACATGTACAGTATACATTACAAACATGGAAATATGGAACTGTATTAATACATATAGGCGCTTACATACATAATACATATGGGGCATGTCATTTTTATATATAATTACTTACACATATATAATTCATATATGAATACTTACATATATGCAATAGGAATGGGACATATCAAATAAAATATATAATAATAATATAATATAATAATATAATGATTACATGTAGGTTCTTACACATATGCAATTCATATGAGACCTACATTATTTTTCAGATAAAACTGTCCTGAAAAAACAACAGAGAAAAACAGGTCTAGTTTACCATAAACATGGTCCTAAAACACCAAAACGTTTTGGTTACTGAGAATATATTGTTATTACATATAGGTACTTATACCTATATAATACATATGACATTAGTATTACATATAGATACTTACACATATATAATACATATAAATTGTTATTATTACATATAGTTGCTTACATCTATATAATACACATAGGATATTATTATTACATGTAGGTACTTCACCTACATAATACATATAGGACATTATTATTACATATAGGAATTTGCGTATGGGACATGCTGTATGTATGACCCCACATCCTGATAAAAACAAATGTGTGTGTAGCTGTTTGTGTGCACGTGAAATCATACGGTGGGGGCCATTCACAACCTGCGCCCCTTCTTTCACAGGCTTGTCCCACTACACAAGACTCCATGGCAACCTCAGTAGGTCATCCAATGAGAGGTGGGGGTGGGGCTGGGGGAGCGAAGCGAGCCCACTGAAAATGAGGGAGCTGATTGGAGTGAGTGTGGCGCAGAATGTGAGTTTGTGCACATGCAGACACAGACACACACACACACTCACGCACCACCTCTCATGCAAGAAAGACAGGCTCTCACATTTCATATGTTTCTCTCTTTTGCTGCAGCCTCTTGAGATTAACACCCTGCACGTGGTGCAAAAGGCAAAGGCTCCCCCTGCTTTCATCCTTTGAAAATCATACAGCTGCTATACAGGCCTGTAGTGGCCTAAACTGGCCTTTCTCACAGTTATGCTGAGGCCTAATAAGAGTACAGTTCCCAAAGGATGACGTCATGTTTTAAAAGTAGGTCTGACTCTCTCACGATATTGTAAAGTGGTTGTTCCATCTTCATCAATAATAGATCCACATCCTTTGCCATCCTTGTGGTGTATTTCATAAATCATTCACTCTGAGTGGTGGGAACAAGGCTAAAAACAGGGCGAACTGTGTAAGGATATTGTGCAGGTCCGTAAGGGTCTGAGAAACGTGTGTGTGTGTGTGTGTGTGTGTATATATGTGTGTGAGGAAGATTTTGTTTTTGTACACTTGCAAGACAAACATGTCCTGAATCTGTATGAAACCGCAGAAAACAATCAGAAAATTGGTCCTGACATTGTAAAATAGTTTTAACAAATGCTACATATTTCATTTTCTAAAATTGAAAGAGAACAAAAAATCTTTTTGGTTATGGACGTTAAGGACAGGATTAGAATCAGGGCTTAGAAATTCTTATTACATATATACATTACATACATCTGAAGGGTTTTGTCCCAACACTTTCTTGTTTGTGAAGTATGTTGCTGGGGAGTGAACCTTTACGCATACAAGATATATCAGTGTTACATTATGAATAATATCAGCTTTATTAACATCCCCTTAACATCCCAGGTTTATTTTATACAAAGGCTTATTATTCCAGTAATTACAGGGCTATTCTTAGGATATAGAAGTGTGTAATATACTTTGGGCCCATGTCTTGTTAAGGGGTTAAAGAAATAAAAATGCTGTTTTGAAGGGTGTACACCAGCTGTTATTCTTTTCAAACCTCTCATTGTTACAAATAGGACAAAATGTTTTATATATATATATATATATATATATATATATATATATATATATATATATATATATATATAAACATAAGAGGCATATTATTATACCATATAGGTATTTACAGACATATAATACATTTGGGACATATATAAGACATAATAATATTATTCCATAATAGTACTTAGATATGCACATTCAGAATTGGCAAATTTTCTCTATAAACACACAATCAGGAATTTGTCAGTTTATTAATTTGATTTTAGCCAATGTGTTTCAATTTAATGACATAACATGAGCCAGGTACATGCATACATGCATTACTTGAACGCTGCTGCTGTACCTACAAGCAAATTGTCATAACATAATTATGCATAACTAAATGTAAGGTGTGAAATAGCCAGAGGCCTCACTTTCAATATATCACTTTATTTATGTTACGTAAAAAGGCACATAATTTTAAGTTTAAATGTAAAATGCCAGTTCGAAAAAAAATCCCATTAAAGTCCCTTAAAAGATCAAAGAGTGCTTTATATTATTATATTATATTGTGTCTGTGGCTAATACAAAGTACTGGAAATATGTGTTTTATGGGCTCATTTAGCATATGCAATGTGAGCATCAGTATGTAATTTACAGTATTTAATGTAAAGAAATAATACATATGGGACATATTATTACATAAAAGTACCTACATATATAATACATATGAGAAATATTATGACATATATATGGGACATATTATTACTTGTAGAAACTTTCATAATACATAAGGGGCATATGTATGACCTTACGTCCTGACATTGTACCCAGACAAGTGTGTGTGTGCGTGTCTGTGTTCTCCAAAATACAGGCGTGTTTCTTCATCCGTTTCTGTGTTGGAAGCTCTGGCCACATCACTGCATGCAGCTCTAACCCACTGAGGGCACTTGGCTTGGGGCCTAGCATGCAGTGTGGAGGTTAATCCTCTGAAGAGAGATTAAAAAATCAATCTGATCAATATTCTGGATCACGCTGATCTGTCATGTCAACTTAAACATCCCGTCTCCCAAATCTCCGTTCTGGACAGGGAGAGGGTGGTGAGGGTAGAGCGAGAGAGAAAGAGCAACAACTTCATCTAGAAACTGTGTCAGGTTCCACTGGTGGGATACATCATAAACATTCTCTTTCTTCTTCTGCTCCTAATTTGCTTTTGGATTACTGAGTATCAGTTCAAGGTGCACTGAGCAGTTGAGTAAGCCTGAATAAATCAGGCCAGATCAGTCATCATCATAATTTTTATTTATATAGTGCTTAAGGACGGAGGAATAAAGAGCGTAGCAAATAGTATGTATTAATAACACAGGACGTTAAAGGAATACTTCAGTGTTTTTCAACCTAATCTCTATCTGCTGCATGCTCCACATATGGTCAGTTACCATGTAAGATCATTTTGATGTGTTTACTTATACTGAAATAGAAGTACAGAAAACATAGAAGAACATATAGTACAAGCCAATAGGCAGATGCTAAAGCAGCTTCTGAGAGGCTTCTATTATAAGTGTGTTTTTTACCCAATTTTCTTTCTGCTACTAAGCTGGGAGGGTGAAAGCTAGTATGTCTTTCCTCTGGGACATATGAAGTCAACCATAGCATTATTTCAAACTGCTGCTAATGCAATGTCATAATACAGCTCAACATGCTTGGAGGAGAACACTAACTGCCTCATAATACAGCTCAACATGCTTGGAGGAGAACACTGACTCATAATACAGCTCAACATGCTTCGAGGAGAACACTAACTGCCTCATAATACAGCTCAACACGTTTGGAGGAGAACACTAACTGCCAATTCTGTTAAGTCAGCTGACCGATCCCCAACGTTTGCCAGCACTACTCTCATGCCCAGAAATGTCCAGAGGAAAATTGGCCAATCAAGATTTTTGTTTTTGCTTCTTGTATCTAGGTAGATATAGCTAAACGAACTCTCCTACTGGTTTGGAAAAAAGGCTCAACCAAGCATATTGAGCTCTTTTATGACATTGCATTAGCAGCAGTTTGAAATAATGCTATGGTTGACTTCATATGTCCCAGAGGAAAGACATACTAGCTTTCACCCTCCCAGCTTAGTAGCAGAAAGAAAATTGGGTAAAAACACACACTTATAATAGAAGCCTCTCAGAAGCTGCTTTAGCATCTGCCTATTGGCTTGTATTATATGTTCTTCTATGTTTTCTGTACTTCTATTTCAGTATAAGTAAACACATCAAAATGATCTTACATGGTAACTGACCATATGTGGAGCATGCAGCAGATAGAGATTAGGTTGAAAACACCAGCTAAACACCAGGCCTCTCTACTGAAAGAGCCACTATAAAACTGTAATAAGGTAAACTATATGATAATATGTCTGTCACAAGACTTATATAAAACACAGAATGTCTTTTAGAAGCTTCAAATGTCTGTGTTTAATCTAAGTGCCAAGAAATACTCATGCGAAACGCTGTTAGCTTAGCGCTAACAAACTACTAGAATCCTATAGGAACACAAGCAGAAGTTAGCATTATTGTTGTGGTGGGTTTTTCCTCATGTTTTGACTGGGTTTTGACATTTATGGCTTAAATTAAATGCCGTGCTTTTAAGTCACGGTTCGCCACTGCATTCCAGTCCACCCTCAGACAGCATGGTCAGTTTTTCTGTTTTGTTCCTGGCCACAAATGGGGATATAACTCTCTGTCTCCAGATGATAGGGCCAAAATCATCAAAATCATCTGTGGTACTTGACCGTAAATGCAAGTTGAAAAATATTGGATTATTACTTTAAGCAAAACTGGGTAGCCAGTCTCATACATAATAGCGCATTTATCAACAAAGGAGATGACATGTGAGACAGCCCCACACAAACAGCACATTCACAGACAAGAAGGAGGGGGAAACATTTAAAGAACGGTAAAGAAAAGGTGTCCCACCTGGACAGGAGGAGTGAGCTCCAAAACTTTTGGAGCAGTCATAAAAGCAGTGAATGGAGATTACCCACAGTGTATCACTTTCCCACAGACAGCTCAGCCACAAACTTACAGTAGTGTCACATGGTCAGGCCAAACAGCAGTTACATAAGAGGCAGTAAGTCCACAGCTGGTGTGTGCGTGTGTGTGCGAAGTGTGCTGCTGTCAGGATGGGGCAGTAAGAGGACTTATCACTGCCCTGGCTAACCGTGGCCCACCACCCAGCAGGCATTGCATTCAAAATACTCATAATCCTACACAAGACAGGACAACGTGAGGGTTTATTCTATTCTCTCTGGCTCACACACACACACACACACACACACACACAAAGCAGCTGAGTCAACTGATTTGCCTGTACCTATAACCATAAAACCATGATATCAATGTTTTCACTAAGAAAAGAACAATTTAATCACAGATAAATGTATCAAATGATGTTAATATTATGTTAATATGCCATTCCTGTACAAAGATTTCACATCATTAGTAGGAAAAACCACAGATTATGAAAATAATAAGGAAATGTTATATTATAAACAGAGCTGTAAATTATTCAAAACTGACCATGAAAGCCATAAAACACTGAGAATGAAGTTAAAATAAAACAAAGAAATTTTTGTATTTAGAAAGCGATGACTAAACCTCAAAGCAGACAGCCTGATACCAAATTATAATAAATATACTATTACAACATATTCTTTATTATTCAAACCAAACATACATTAAATGTCTTGTACTTTATAATATTTAAAAAGCCTGTATCCTACATTTCTCTTGTATTTATTTATTTTCTCCAGAGCTCCACTTAAGGCTTTTGTGCAGGTTTGTGTATCAAAAACAGTCATAATTCATTTTTACAAAACCTCTCTTTATCCCTTAGACTTTAACAGACTGTTTTCGTTTCTGTGGCTCATTAAATAGGCAGCCTGGGCTGAAACACTCCCTGTAACGTCTGTGTGAATGGGCGGGGCTAAACTGCTGTAAGCTGAATAGGTGAATATATGTAAATATGTTGGTTTTTGTGACATCATGAAAATGATGAATTCAAAAACAGGCTGTTTTTGCAGCTTAATCTCCATATATGGACTGTATAGACTTGAGTAAACAGTCTGTTTCAAAATTTTAACAATGTTTACTTATATTAAACTTTAATTTAATAAAAGAAATAAAAGAAAAATTTGGGTTTCCATGATATGGGCCCTTCACCGTACTAGTTACCCCCGTATATAAAATAACAAACATGCTAAATATGACATTTATTTATCAATTAGTTTTTTGTTGCTCCCAAAATACCTAAAATATTCCTTGAAATATTATAATATGAACAGAAACATGCTATGAATCATGCTATGTGAGTATTACAGTGCTACTCTTGTATCCTAGTTAGGTTTTGGATGAAAACAAAAGGGTTAAATTCTATAATGTCTCATTAAAAATTGACCAATCAGGACTTGTTTTTCTCCATTGTATCTAGGTAGATATATATAGGCGAGCTCTCCTATTGGTCAGGACTTCAAGAGTTGAAAAGAAGGCCTAACACATTACATTAACTATTAGCATAGATATGAAGTGACAGAGGAATCAGCCATCACTTTGATTTCCAGTAGCAGGACCAATCTTGTGAGGAAAAAAATGTCAGTCCAAGTGGGGGAGGGGGCGGACCGCAAAGCCCAAGCTCCGCCGAGGGATGCGAGTGACGGCGGGAGGAGGAGGATGAGGACGATGGTGCCGAGCTTATACTGATCTGACTGGCAGCGTGAGCGCCTTTTAAAAAGAGCTGAAAGGGAACAGAGCGAGGGAGGGACAAGAGCTCGCTGCTTCGCCTCCCCGTCACTGCCCCCAGCTCGTAGCTCGGCCGCCTGGGTCGAACGTGAGGTGTAGTGGAGCGGCCTCGCTGCGGAAGAGGGGGCGGGGCCCAGGCGGCGGAGCTGGGGACTCGCTCCTTGCCCTGGTGCCTCTCATGGCCGGCACCGTCGTCCTCGTCCTCCTCCTCCTCCTCCCGCCGTCACTCGCGTCCCTCGGCGGGGCTCGGGCTTTGTGCTCCGCCTCCCTGTCGTCCTCGCCGAGGTTCATCGCCACTGGGTGTTCGGGTCCCGCCTTCCTGCCAGCTCTCGCAGCCGTCATCGTCGGGGCCCGGGGGGCGGGCGCATGCCGCATCTAGAACAGCCAAAAATCTTAATGAGAATCAGCATTAGCTTAGCGCTAATGAACTGCTAGAATCTCAAAGGGACGCTAGCAGAAGTTAGCATTATCATATAGGTGGGTTTTGTTTTGACCGGGTCATTAAATGTGACAGGCACATTTATGGCTCGAATTAAGGCACATGCACATACGCGTCAATTCCTCAATTTGAAGCAATTTGAAAAAGTCAGTTTGACATGGTTCATTCCAAAATGCATTGAATGCCTCTTTCATGAGTTATATTTTTCATGATGTTTGTAGTTGACAGAGATATTTTTTAATTTGTTTTCATTGATTAATTTGACAGGGGCAGTGCTCATTAGTCAACAGAAAAAACACTGTAAATGAGCCAGAATTAACCCTATAGGCTAATTTTCATCTGTTGTCCCTGACCAGGTCTTACAATGGCCACCTAAAATTATAATAAAATGATTAATCACAAATAACACATACAAATAATACATACAAACTTATACTCAAGTCTACGGAAGTCTGGAGAGGCCATGAGCTGTTGCTATAATTTTCTGGATTGTTATCTTGAGATAACAAGATAAGTAACTTGTTATTTTAAAATAACAATTTTGTTATCTTGAGATAACAAGATCCCTGCAACCCAGATAAATAAGCGGTTTAGATGATGTGTGTGTGTGTGAGATAACAAGATAAGTAACTCATTTTTTCCAGATAAGAATTTTGTTATCTTGAAATAACAAGATACATAACTCATTATCTCAAGATAACAGCTTTGATATCTTGAGATTACAAGATGAATAACTTGTTATCTTAAGATAACAGCTTTGTTATCTTGAGATAACAAGATAATTAACTTGTTATCTCAAAATAACAATCCAGAAAATTAGAACTACCTCATTACCTCTCTGGACTTCTGTACAAGTCAGTACAATGCAAACAACACACCTTTAGCTAATATTGTAATATTCACATATTTGATTATGAATAAGCGAAAGATTTAGCTGACCAATAAAAGAACAGCAAGTGTTGGTTCCTCTAATATTGTTGTAGATTTATCAGCTTGTGCCCAGCTTGTCAGACTGTAAAGAATATATATAAAATATATAAAGTCACAAGAAATAATAAATGCCACCTTCATTATATATATATATATATATATATATATATATATATAGTGACAAGAAATATCAATGCTATATTGCTATAAATGCCACCTTTATTATAAAAATGTGTTTTTTGACAAAGTTGTTATTTTTCCCGAACCTCTTCTTGTTACAAATGGATATACAACACTTTGGAGTAAAACTGTTCATTTACTCTTCATTTCAGTGTCATCCACACAGCGTAACTGACAGCTGCAAAGACACGAGGTCACGTTCAGCCGGGGACGCACTGTGACGAGGTCAGTAAAATAGACAGGACCTTTCATAGACCCCCTCACGAAACACACAAAGGCTGTGTGTGACTGACAGTCGAGGACACAGAACGGTTCCTCACTGTAATCCCAGGACGGCGGAGGGCTCTAACTGCTAAATCATCCCCCAGTTACATTGACAGCCCCCTAACCTAACACTGACCCCCCTGATGTGTAATGTCCCATAATGTGCCATTAACTGAAACAACCCTGATGAAATATTCATGCTGTGGATGGGGGGTTACGAGTTTGCGTGTGTGTGTGGGGGTTATGACTAAGGGGGTCTTCTGCCTCAAAGAGCAGTCACTGTTCATCCATACATTGTGCTCATCCCCACCAACCCCCACCAAAATCTCACCCCTCCAGGCTGTAGGCCCTGCTTCAGAGACAGCTGCAAAAAACGATATCTTGGTGTTTGAAAGCAGCTTAAATGTAGACGAGATATCAAATATTTCTTAATATGTCCTTGGATGAATATTATAACATTATATCTGGTTATTCAGCCTGTTTCTAGACATTTTTGGTACAGTTAATTGATCTTGCCAAGTTAAATTATTTATTATATTATATCTATACTATATTTACTATATTATATCATTTTTATTACCATGTAAGTTAAGTTTGAACACTCTAGTCAAATTGTTGTTGATTTCCTAAGTGAAGCTAAGTGTCAGGTTGTTGATTTCCTAAGTGAAGCTAATTTATTTAACAATCTTAAATCTGAAGTCTCACAATGCCTCACCATGCCCTGCATATACCGCTCCCACATGAAGAATAAAAAAAAAATACATTTTAATGTAAAGCCTTCTCAACACTATCATAAAACTATATTCCATAACTTTGTGTTGCTTTCAGAGGCATTGGACTCTTCAGACGTCTGGTTCCTATCATCACCACTGTGAACAATTCTGACTCGGTTAGTTTCTCTGGCATGAAGCATTTCCCACCAAACCACTCTGAATGACCTTATTTACATCTTACCCATTTCACGATGCAGAATTGTTTTTAAATCAGTGGTATCACCCTTTAAGATGACTTGCCATGAAGCCGGTTTTTGTGATGGGGAGGTAAGACAGGGCAGGTCTGACCGCAGGCTGAGCGTCTCCTGGGATCAACCTTAAAGCAAATTACAAGGGCCCCATATGTGTATCCCCTGAGGACACACACACCCCTTCATATGTGTGTTTGGGTCAGACAGACGGTCTTCCGTCATTTCCACCCTAAACCTGACAGACCACGCTTAATGACGAAAGGGCAGTGTCTGACCCCTGACCGTGACATTTACTCATGCGGTTGAAACAGTGGGTTTATCACGCTCTGCTGGTAGCGTGTGAGTGTGTTTGTGCGTGTGTTTGAGAGAGAGAGAGAGAGAGAGCGAGCCTTGCTGTTGGATCTTGAAAGAGATCCGGTTAAACCAGGGGGAGGGAAAAACACAAAAGAGGGAGGCAAAATGAAAGACCCACATCAGCAGATAAAAGACAAAAAAAGATGGTGAAAATGGATAGTTTGAAGGGGGGAGAACAAGAGAGATGAAGGAGAACGGTGGTTGTTTGATGTGTCATTGAATGCGGCGCGTCAAGTACCTCTTTTCAACGTGGGAGGAAAACAGAGAAACTGACAGGCTTGAGTTTCCTGGCTTGTGTTCGTAAAGCGTCTCATGGTAGCTCTGCTCATTCAGGATCAGTCTTGCTTTAAAGTGGTATAAAAAAAAATCCACATTACGCATTAATTGTCACCTTACTCCAAATGTAGCTGATCAACCAAGACATGTTTCTAAAGTTTGCTTCTTCAGTTTAACACTTGAGCTATGCTAATGGAGGCTAATGTAGCTAACAAGTAATGAAGCTTATAGTTAAGATTTAGTCTCTTTCTTCAGGCCTTCTTGTGGCCATTCAGCCAGCACAATGGAAATTATTATTATATAATATACTAAAATTAAACATTTTTCCCCGTAACTCTGTTAACAGAATCACTAGGACACTGTTGGCTCTCTGTGTGTGAAATCTTGTGACTCTGTTGAGCTGCTAGTGAGCAATGAGTGGTGAAATGGGAGGGCTGAGAACCTCTACGAGGTAAAACAAACAGCACAGCTGCTTTATTCATATCAGAAAATCATATATAACTGCCATAACAAAAAAATTAAATAACATTTGAAACACAACAAAACATTTTTATACACCCAGGAAGAAAATCTAGTTCATGTGAAGGTTTGTAAATCATACACATTTCCTTTGAAATATGTTCCATCAGTTTTATTGAAGAAAAAAATGCATAGGTCAATTGAGGGACCTCCATAACAGACGGAAACTGCCTTTTATGGTTATTTATGGTGCCTTTTATGGTTAACATCTAGTCATAATATAGGATAAGAGGGCTAAAAATAACATATATCATTAGCTCACACATTGTAGCATTACAACAATGAATCAATAAAATAAGCTGTGTAGCTCAAAACAGGTCACACTTAAAGCAGCACTATGTAATGTTTTTTTGTTAAAACTGAAAGAAGTAGCATTACTAAGTAAGGAGAAAAAAGAACACACTGAAATATGGTGGGCGTGCGAGTCGCCCTGTAATGCCTGAAATGATTTAAAAGTCAGAGGAACCATGATGGATTTGGTGGGAGTTTTTTGGATCACATCACACGCATATGCTCAAAAAGTAGGTCCAACTCGATGTTTAGGTCTCAAATGCCTAATCTATATTGTACTGATAAAGATATGATGACAATAGTAGATAATTCAAGTTTGACTGAGTTCTCTTCATATACTCTTTCAACGCACTCACAAAAATCATATACATCTACTTGTGGGGGCCTGAAGCACAACCCACGTTACAAAATGCTCTTCCACACAGTGTGCAATTACATATTTCCACCAGAGAGGGCAAATCCCCAAATCTTACATAGTGTTGCTTTAAATCAGGGGTGTCCAATCTTATCCGCAAAGGGCCGGTGTGGCTGCAGACTGACTGATTAAACGAGTGGAATCAGGTGTGCTCTTCTTGTCTGGAATGAAAACCTGCACCCACACTGGACCTTTAATGGCCCTTTGATTGGATACCCCTGCTTTAAATGTTTAATTGTTGATGTGCACCATCACCAGCAAGCTAACAGAACAATCACAGTATATTTCACAGCAGCACTGAGCTATAACACAAACAGAACACTGCAAGATTAAAGTGCAAATCATTATTGAAGAACTCTAAAAGAGCAATTATTAAATATATCTTACCTGAAGCTCTTAATGTGTACAGTTGCTACAGGGCTTGGGAATGGATGTCACCATTCTGACATATTGGCAGGGTTTGTTCTTTACTGCGAAAGTATAAAGAATTTGCTGTTTTATTGCAGTTTTTCAGGCTTGTCTTCATATTGAATCAAATAAAAATGAGAGTGTCTCTTAACCAACTCTAGAGGGATGCCAAACAACTATGTAATGATAAAATTAGTCTTACTGACTACAAACTCCAAAACAATGAGTGGAGTAATGATCTGGATGTGCTAACGGTTCCTCTTTCTGTCACAGCCTTTTCCTAGTTGGTGTGAGGCTTAAGTGCCTGTTCCTTTCAGTTTTAGGTCACTTGAAGACCATGTACAGTTTACAAACGGTCCCTCAGCCACTGGTAGATTTACCTCAGTTAGCTTACTGACATCTTTCGCTCAGCCACTGGTAGATTTACCTCAGTTAGCTTACTGACATCTTTCACTCAGCCACTGGCAGATTTACCTCAGTTAGCTAGCTTACTGACATCTTTCACTCAGCCACTGGCAGATTTACCTCAGCTAGCTAGCTTACTGACATCTTTCACTCGGCCACTGGCAGATTTACCTCAGTTAGCTTACTGACATCTTTCACTCGGCCACTGGCAGATTTACCTCAGTTAGCTTACTGACATCTTTCACTCGGCCACTGGCAGATTTACCTCAGCTAGCTAGCTTACTGACATCTTTCACTCGGCCACTGGCAGATTTACCTCAGCTAGCTAGCTTACTGACATCTTTCACTCGGCCACTGGCAGATTTACCTCAGTTAGCTAGCTTACTGACATCTTTCACTCAGCCACTGGCAGATTTACCTCAGTTACTGTCATATTTCACTCAGCCCCTGGATTCATACAATCTTTGATTTAACTGCAGGTAGGCTTTTTTTTTATATCTTTTTTGCCAAACCGTCACTTTGAAAGGCAGGTGAGGACTAAAATCCTAAAACCTCAGATCGATAGTCTTTGAGATTATATATGATCACAGAGTCTTGTCAGCTTTGTAAAAAAAAGGGGTAAACTGGGCATCACAACAGCAGGACGCAAACTCATAGGATGAATAATGTAAAACCACCCGAGGCTGTATGTCCACTGTGCATATTACAACTAGGCCAGTCACGAGCCAATCAGAGAACATCTGGTAATGCTTAAGCTCTGTCATAGGTGTGCAGTGCGCTGATAATAATAAACACCTGAATGTCACATCTGGTGTGTTTGTAGTAAAATTACTTCCATGATATTCTTAGCATTATTTACTTTCTCAGAATTTGAGGTATTTCCACAGAACAACAGTTCAAATGTATCTACACTCTTAAAAAAGATGACAGCAACTCAGCCACAAAGTGTTACAGAGCAGGTCGCTGAGTGTTGAGGCGCATAGTGCATAAAAGTCACCTTTGCTCTGCTGACTCAATAACTGCGGAGCACTGTTTCAGCATGACTGAGCCCCAGTGTACAAAGCAAGGTCCATAAAGGCATGGCTGGGTGAGTTTGGTGTGGAAGAACTTGACTGGCCTGCACAGAGTCCTGACCTCAACCCCAACAGTTTTGGGATGAACTAGAACGGAGATTGTAAGCCATGTCTTCTCGTCCAACATCAGTGTCTGACCTCACAAATGCTCTTCTGGATGAATGGGCAAAAATTCACACAGACACACTTCAAAATCTTGTAGAAAGCTTCTGAAACTGGAGCACCTGGAGGAAACCCACGCTGACACGGAGAGAACATGCAAACTCCACACAGAAGGAGAGCCTGGTAGCCCGGGAATTGAACCCATATTTAAAAGATGTAATTGTACATACAAATATACAGGTTAGTTAGGTCACATAGTATTGGTACTTGGTACTGGCCGATACTTAAGGATTTGGTATTGGTATCTGTATCTGAAGGGATTAGTAGTATCGGTGCATCCCTATCTCAAATCATCTCTTGCAATTTTGTACCGTATAGGTCTTTTGCTTGTATTGAGGCCTACTGTCCATATCTTGTTTTAGAAACATCTCTACTTTAAAATATTTGAATGCTAGCATAAGTACATTATGAATATGATGTTAAAAATATTATTGAAATTAAAAAAATATGTCTTACTTTTTGTCCTTTTCTCACAGGCTAGCAAACTTCGACCAAAAAGAAGAACTGCAAAAAAATCCAGTAGCACTCTCATTAGCTTATTACCAATCAACTACATTTGCATTTGGGTGGTACCAAATTGCATAAATCATCATGAAGAACACCAGAAAAAGTGATGTCCATCGAACCAAGGCAGAATCTGAAAGAATAAAAGAAATATTTATCAGCTTAAACTCTGTCTGCCTTACTAGGATCTTATGGTTGATTACCACAGACAGTTGCGACATGTTTTTGTAGCCTTAGAAAAGAAGAGAATAGCTGTGAATCTAAAACATACCTATAATGGAAGCCAATAAAATCTGTTACATCAACACAATCACTGCCTAATACAAACTAAAAAACAGAGATGTGTTGTAATACATTTTAATCATGTGGAAATGATGGACACACTGGAATCATGTAAATGGATAAATGCACCACTCTATTTCAGTGTGTGTGAGTATGCGAGGTGCCCCAGTAATAATGAATGCGTGAGTCCTCCATCTGTTACTGGGTGAGTGTGTTTGTAGTCCAGCAGGCTAAAGCAGTAAATGCTCACGCATGGCCAAGCTGGGATTGTGGTGAAAAGCATGGCAAATTTTTACAGTAATCTGACTTGGCGGAACATCCACTGCATGCAGTAATCTTATGATCGCTCTGACAAATCCACTTTGCACCTTGTTATCGCCGAGAGCCTTCATTTGATTTCGGTGATAACAGGGAGGCCTGGGCTTTCACCAGGAGAAAACAGGATACGCGCACGAACCTGACTCACAGGCAGTATATTCACCAGCCTTGAGCCGCAAGGCCACAGCATTAACAAGAATTAGAGCAGGTTTAGAACTAAGCCTTACTAACATGGTCATTTGCAGAGGTGCCAAGGGGAGCATTTGATTTCCGCTGCGTGTACTTCAGCATAACTGGGTTGTCGTTGCTTCTTCTGTAATGCACATGAAACTTCAGGCTAAGGATGGAGCATCACCTGAGAAGGAATGGCTTCTGACACGCAAAATAGGTCATGTCCTCAATACGTGACCCACAAAACTATATACTTAGTCTTCAAAGAGTGGAAATTCTCATTTTTCTTGCTTTTTTGAAAGAGTTTGACATGCTATGTAAAAGTTTAAAAATGTACCACTCACTTGTCAATCCATACAGTCCATATATGGCAACTAGGGTGTAAGAGCAGCCTGCTTTGAATTAATAGGCATGACTAGAGCTGTGCTGAATTGTCTAAATTGAGTAGGCCAAACAATAAAAATGGGATTAACTGACCAGTAACATAGTATTTTTGTGACTCTTTACTATTTGAACATACATTTTCATATGCTTTCATTTGTCTTTTGCTGTATATATATGGCAAAAATGCATAAACTCTCTTAATGGGCCCATATAAACCCATGAAAACTGAATTTTCCCACACCTAAACATAGTTAAAGTTTCAAAAGGTACCATTTACTCCCAGTCCATACAGTTCATATATGCCAACTATGCTGCAAGAGTAGCTGTTTTAAATTCACTGTTTCCCTGATGTCACAAAAACCAACACATTTACATATTTCCACCTACCTATATTCAACCTACAGCAGTTTAGCCCCGCACATTCACACAAGTTAAAAAGACTGTTTCATACCACACTGAATGAGGCACAATACCGGGCAGCCAATCAGAACAGAGCATATTTACATATATCAGTCTTAATTCTAAAGGATAAATGTGGACCCCCACAGGACCACCACAGAGCAGGTATTATTTGGGTGTTGGATCATTCTCAGCACTGCAGTGACACTGACGTGGTGGTGGTGTGTTAGTGTGTTGTGCTGGTACGAGTGGATCAGACACAGCAGTGCTGCTGGAGTTTTTAAACACTGTGTCCACTCACTGTCCACTCGATTAAACACTTCTACCTTGTTGCTCCACCTTGTAGATGTAAAGTCAGAGACAGTAACTCATCTATTGCTGCACAGTTTGTGTTGGTCATCCTCTAGTCCTTCATCAGAGGTCACAGGACACTGTTGGCTGGATATTTTTGGTTGGTGGACTATTTTCAGTCCAGCAGTGACACTGAGGTGTTTAAAAACTCCAGCAGCACTGCTGTGTCTGATCCACTCAGACCAGCACAACACACACTAACACACCACCACGTCAGTGGTACAATATCTGGTCTGTGGTGGTCCTGTGGTGGTCCTGATCATTGAAGAAAAGATGGACTACAGTCTGTAATTGTAGAACTACAAAGTGCTCCTATATGGTAAGTGGAGCTGATAAAATGGACGAGTGTAGATTCCTGTTTTTCAGTGATGCACACAAAAGTGACGTGAGTGCTAATGACCGCTGTGCAGATCACAGCGTTACAATGACCTCTGGATATGATTCAGATTGCTAATTAATTGCTTGGTCGGCTCACTGAGAATGTAAATTACACTCAGTGATATTTTTAATTAATCATGACAGGCCTATTAATGATGTCACAACCATGAACACATTTATACATTTATATATGATTGCTACAGTCTACTGGATGTTGTGAAGTAAATTTAATTCAGCGAATTTGCCTTCCAAACATCCAGACCCCTGGACTTCAGTATGAATTTAATAAGTTGTTCTATACATTTCAGCATGGATTGCTTTTTTAAATATGGAACAACACAAGGCAGCCAATCAGAACAGAGGTCATCTACATACACCGATCAGGCATAACATTGTGACCACCTCCTTGTTTCTACACTCATTGTCCATTTTATCAGCTCCACTTACTATATAGGAGCACTTTGTAGTTCTGCAATTACAGACTGTAGTCCATCTGTTTCTCTGCATACTTTGTTAGCCCCCTTTTACCCTGTTCTTCAGTGGTCAGGACCCCCATGGACCACCAGAGCAGGTACTATTTGGGTGGTGGATCATTCTCAGCACTGCAGTAACACTGATATGGTGGTGGTGTGTTAGTGTGTGTTGTGCTGGTACGAGTGGATCAGACACAGCAGTGCTGCTGGAGTTTTTTGACCACTGAAGAACAGGGTGAAAGAGGTCTAACAAAGTATGCAAAGAAACAGATGGACTACAGTCTGTAACTGTAGAACTACAAAGTGCACCTATATAGTAAGTGGAGCTGATAAAATGGACAATGAGCGTAGAAACAAGGAGGTGGTCATAATGTTATGCCTGATCTGTGTACATCAGTGTTAAAGGCACTGTAACAAAGCTTGTTTAATTCTGATGAATAAACAGAGGTTGGAAAATTAAAAACCATCAGTGGACCGTAAGGTAAAAAAAACCCACAGAATTTCGTCCCTGTAAAAATAAAAGGTAATCTCTATGGATAAGTAGCAAAACCACATAGAAACACTCACACAGGTTTACACAGGTATGATGTGACCTGTCTTTATTGTTCTGGATGCAAAAATATAGGTGCATGCACGGTAAACAATAGCATAAATATCGTCTCAAAAATAGGACATCCATTCCGATAAATTCAGTCAGCTTTGTGAGATCTACAGCAGACCAAAGCTCATCAACATTCACCAATGGCGGAGTGTCTAAGGCTACTGCTGCCCCCTGCTGGTGATAGGTGAGTAGTGGAGTCACATGGAGGTGATCACTGTAGTGTAAAATACAACAGTAAATGAGAGAATGAATTTCTCTCCATGATGAATGAAAAATTGTCAGATTCCTGAATAAACCGTCCGACCACAGGCAGGTGAAAGCAGAACTGCAACTGAACATCGTTTTTGAGCTAATAAAGCCTGAAAAACAGGCCTAAAAAGTTTTCAATCTTTACATACACGAAACAAAACAATACACACTGTACTTGAGCATTTGGGATAGTAACTATCATCATTTTCCAAACTATTTTAAATTATATTCCTAAATAAAACAGTCGATAATAATAAAAATGGTCTTCTTGCATATCCAGAAACACCATGGCCTTGACAACTCAAATGGCTAATTATGGTTCTGTTACAACAGCCTTTTGCCATATAAAACAATAACATTAAAATATACATAATATGAAAGCATACATCATATAGCACCTTTGGTTACTGTGAATATTACAATGGTAAGCTTGGTCATCACACAACCCTAAAACTACACTCAGAACACACACATATATATTAACGACACACATACAGACACACACGCACACACCCCTGTTGTCTAGTCAGTAATCCTTCAGTGTAGGGGGGCATTATAATGCTCTTATTAAGCTTTATCAAGCCAGGAGCTGGTAATTAAATGCCTAAGTCAATGATTACACAATAACAACTGTGAATGAAGCATTTTCAGAGCATGCTTGTATATTACACATCATAATCATAAACATTTACCTAAACATTGGGTCTATAATGTGCTTATTTTCTTCCGATTCATATTAATACCTCAATCATGAGATCAACAATGACATCTGCTTCTGGCATGTAAGCCTTATTTGGGGGTCTCTGGTCAAATGACATGTTTTGTTGATTTTGTAAGTGAAAATAAGTGAACACATCCTCTACAGAGAACACACTTCTGCACATTTTAATGCATAATTACTACTTATATTTAACATATTGGGGAAAAACGAAGTTACGGCACAGATAACATGTATGTTAAGCCATATATAGTTTATATTTTATGTTATTTTTCCAATGTGTTAAACAAATAAACAGAAATTGTGCAGTAAAATGTGTGGAAAATTGCCATATTTAAGTCTATTCTAACTTATTTTCACTTTGAAATTCAACAGAACATGTCATTTAACTGGGGGTGTCCAAACATTTGGATACGACTGTATTAATATCACTTCAAATCAGTACATTAGATTGATGCAAAAGCGCTAGCTGGTGTCTTCATACCAATAAATGACATGCAAAAGACTATGATGCATAAAACAAATAAAATCTGACTGAAATAATTAGAATGTAATAAAAATAAGCTAAAACCATGGAAAATGCTTCCAGACCAGTCACTGCTTAATGAAATAGCAATGAGCAGCCAGTTAATTACCAGCTACAGGCTTGATAAGGCTTAATAAGAGCATTACTGGGGAGGATAATGTCCCCCTGTAATGAAGTGTTACTGTGTAGACTCTTTACACAGACTTTGCGTTGTGGATTATGTGTTTCCACTTGTCTTTGGTAGGAAAAACAGCACAACCTTAATATTGCCGTTAACCTGTGCATCCCTGAGGACCAACACACAAGGTGAGGACTTCCAAACACACTGCAACGTATGACAGTCACTCAACACGTAGCCCTTCAACTTCCATGTTAGAATTAAAGTGCCCCACCAAACACGATAGAGTGCAGTGACCTCGAGTCTAGTGTTCCATAAATACATGATGCCTGGAACCAACTGGAATTCACTGCAATTCAACGTTCCAGTGTGGTGACCGTGGTGGTCCCTGGTGTTATAGATGTGGATCTATTGGCAGAAATCACTCACATGGTTAACGGGTCACTTGCATGAATGTCAAATGTGAGATGAACTGTAAACATATTTAATCTACTAACAAAGTGTTTTTGCTCACTTAAGTTAGCAACACAGAACTGAACAAACAAATTTGATAATCGTGGTCGATACTGTCGATATAATACTAGGAGTTCATTTACTTACAAGAGAGACCGTCTGGCCAAAGCATAGCTCAGATAGCAGCAGTGAGCTAGCTAGCTTACATCATTTTATGTGAAGGCATCGCCCCAGGCCCAAAATGGCAAAAATATAACCTCATGATACTTGGACATATTTACAATGCATATGTATCACGATATTTCATTTTTCAGGAGGGTTAATGAGTAGGAACAGACAAAAATACCAGTAGTGCCACTTTATAAAATTACTATAAAAAATGTGTGAACATACATCAGTTGCTGGGAGTCCAAGACAGTGTAATTGTCCTCGCTCTCTCTGTGTGGGAAGGATGGGCCTCCCTCCCCCATCACTCAGCACAACGCAAGCCAATGCAAGCGTCTGTTATCTTAGATTACAGAATGCAGTAGGTGTTCTCCTCTAACCGCGCTGAGCTTTCCAATGACGCTGCGTTAGTGCCAGTTTGAAAAGATGTGTTGCCACTTCGCATGTTTTGGAGAAAGCATATGCCAGCCTTCACCCTCCTAGCTTTGGTAGTATTGTGCAAAGTGGAAGATCTAGCTAGTGGCTAGCAACAAGACATAAACTACACTGAGGGTCAGATTTTGAGGTCATTTTTCAGACCACGTCATGTTTTACGTCTTAACGTCACACATAGGATTAAAAAAAAGAAGGTCTGGCTTGATGTTTAAGGTTTCAACTGCAACATCATACTGATGAAGATATGATGACAACAGTAGATCATTCACTCCAAAAAAAAAAAACCCATCCTTCAAATTCTCATTCTATACTCTTTCAACGTGCGCGCAATCATCAGATTCATCCGATTAGGGAAGGGGTCTGAAGCACAACCCGCGTTACAAAATGTTCTTCTGCACGTTGCGTGCAATTATACATTTCCACCAGAGAGGCCTCCAAATCCCCAGATTTACAGAGTGTGGCTTAAAGACACCCAGCGATACAACGAGGAGATCTCACAGGAGTATGAGAGTCAAACTCGAAAAGCTAAACAGCTAGCATGGTAGAATTACTACCACTACCACTAGTAGCACTACTACTATTACTACTATATCGTCTCTGTCCAAAAAAATAAAAAATTCTACACCATGTGAACATGGCAGCCATCTCTTACATTGCATAAATTTTCATGACAAATGCAAACCAGTTTGCTGTTGCCTTCTTACCATTTTTGACAGCAACGATATGAGTTTGCTACTCCTCTATCACTCTACAAAATTAGGTCTTAAATTAAACAGGTAATAATTTAGTGCTGCACTGATGGCACCTAATGACAAAATAGATTGGAGGGGAACATTCGGTCACCACACTGGATTAATCTAGATACCATGAGGGGGTTCTTAACGGAAACATGGCTACTCAGTGTGTATATCTCACTCTCTCCCTTTTCTCCCTCTCTGTCTCTCTCGCACAGACACACACACACCCACACATACACACTTTTTGGCCTGTTGCAGCTGCTGCAGTCGTGGGTAATGGCTAGACTCTTAAAAATAAAGGCTTCTGCATAGTTCTTAGCCTGGATGTACAGTTCTAAGAAAGTCTCTAATCAGAATTAAAACTTAATTACTTCACACTAACTCATTTAAAAAATAGATCTTTAGCCATCCATTGGAAGGTTCTTTGGGGAACCAGAAGAAGCATTTGTATGGCACCAAAGAACCATTTATGGTACCTTTATTTTTAAGAGTGAACTTAAGAAGTGTTCATGTAACAAGTAAGGCACAGACAGAATACAGCTTCATCAGCATTTGAAGGCACTTTAAAAAGAGTCCATTAAAGCTCACTAGAATGCAACGCAAAGATATACATCCAGTCCATTTCTGAGACCTTAACCTTGCAAGCCAGCTGACCATTGCACCTGCAAATCAAACAGGGGTACAATATCCAATGACATGACATGTGACATGTCCTGGGTTAGAAGAAGCCCAGAAGCTGGAGGAGGTGCACAGCACCCGTCCACACCAGACTACTGAGACATCGACACCGCCGGCCAACGATGGAGAGTGGAAGAAGTCCGGACTTTAAGGCACACACTGGAAAAGCCCTCCTAAATCATGAACTGAGTGTATCCCTCCGCTCCTGTGACGATGACGTCCATCCAGATTCGCATGGCCTCAGGAGAAGGAGCCACCATGTAATACACACGATCGTGAGTCTTTACGCTGAAGGTTAGGGACGGGTTTGGACTCTGAGGTAGAAGAAAAAAGAAAAAAAAACATTCAGACCACAAGGGGGCAGCAATGGTATGGAAACCAGACTACTTTTTAACCCCTTAAATCTGCAGCATTCATATGCAGGCCCACACTTTGCAGCTCACTTTCAAACTACATAACTTACACAGTAGCTTCACAGAGAATATTACAAAAAAAAAATTACAGTTCTTAAATCTGATTGGCTGATCCACATTGAAAAAGTCCTGTGCAAAAGTTTGAACACTCCTAGAGAAATCATGTTTTGTTTATGTGAAAATATGTTATTCCACCAATTTTTCAAAATATCTTCATAATTAAACTGTTAAGATGCAAACTAAGCCATTCAGAGTTGTTTTATTTGAAATGCTCCGTTCTACAGAAACTTGCCAGGTAGTTGTGGTGATAGGACCCAGATGTCTTAAGTGTGTACTGTCTTTAAAAGCTCCCTCACAGAAAGTTATTACATGAAATAATTATGAAGAGTCTCAGGCATTGTTTCACGACAGTTTTGAGAGAAGGCTTCAGCCAAAAATCTTCCATGGAGGAGAGGTACGTGCAGGATGTGGCATGACAAAGAGTCCCCAAGCGGATTTAACACCATTTTACCATTATCAACATTATGTATATAAACTCTGCAGACCTGTAGATTCACTTGTCATTCTGGAGAGCAAACAAAATGTTTTGTGTTGTAGACATTGTGACCCCTGGTTCATCGTCACTGTAATGAAGTCATTGTAGGTTTCTCTATAATGTACCTTTTCACATCATACCACTCTGAATGACACTTTATCTCAACAACAAAATAATGCGGCAATTCTGAAAAATTGCTGGAAAACTGTCCTACACATCCTCTACAGAGTAAAAAAAAGGAAACATGGCAATTTTCTCATATTTTACTGCAGAAAATTAATAGATGTCATTTACATACATAAATCTTAAAGGAACAGTAGCAAAAAGAACCTGTTTAATTTTAGGGGATAAAGAGGAGTTTTTAACGTTCATGTTATAATCACTAGTATGCATGTTCTCTTGTTGCCGACTGCTTTAATAAGACTTAAGTTTAATAACTGCACAAAAAGCCTAGAGTTCAAGGTGTCTGAAGTTTTGGAAAACAATAATAACCAGTGAAATGTTACACAGCCTACCTTGTGTGCATTCTTTAAATGGTCGTAATACACCTCCTCAATAGCCTGGAAGTAAATGACTCCTTTCAGCTTGGCCTCATGCTTATCTGGAACCAGAGCAAAGACATGAAACCAATATTGCTTAATTTTAGACTGACAAGATCTAAGCTGAAGATTCGCAATCATGTACATTAGCCTGACCTGCGTAGTAGGACAGTGTCCTGCGGTTGCGGTCAAAGACGAACCAGCGCTTCTTCCAGGTCTTGATTTTGCCGCCCATCTTGATGAGGAAGCCGCGGCAGGTCTTCTCCGTGATGGACACATGGTAGCACGTCTCGATGCTGTGGCCGGCCGACTCGATGTGTCCCCGCAGGTCAAAGTCATCCTTCCTCACGGGCAGGTAGCGGGTAAGCGGCCGAGACTGGATGGGCAAGTTCAACCAATATTAGAAAGGCACACTGATGTCTTCAACAAAATGATTTAAGTGAGTCTTGTCTTTTTTGAAAATTGTAAAATTGAAAAATAGTTCGGCAAAAAATCTAATTTACACTTTTTCCTCTTACTCCCTAAATGTAATCAATCAGCCAAACTGAGTTTGCTTATTTATTTGTGTGCTGGAAAGATGAGACTAGTGTAGCTAACAAGTAATGGAACCTTATGTTCCCTAAACAGCATTGTCTAAACCGCAGGCCTCAGTCATTGCACTCTTGCCTCAGAACATGACAAGTAAGTACAGTAGATAAAAGCATAGACAAAATTCAGGTTTCATGATTGTTTCTTGTACTGTTTTTGTCTATGCGACTCACTTTTGTCCTTTTTTATAGATAACTGTACGTCATACACCGTCAGAAGCGACATAAGCAAGTCTACTAGAGATTACTTAAGGGGCCAATATTACTAAGAAACACATTTTCCTCACTTTTTGGAAATAAAATAGGTTTATCTTATCTATCTGCACATATGGACACCTTATTGCTCATCATTCATTATTGCACAACCTTTTTAATTTCCACCAAGGCCTTTCTGTGGGCTTTAACCTACAACAACCTCATAGCTTCACTGCAAACTAAAGTGCAAAGCTGAAACTGATCAACTATGTTTGTTAAGTGTTAATTGTGTAAACTTCTTTGTTCACCAAACTATCGCTTTAAGGCCATTTTTCCCCCTTTTCACTGTTTCTCTCACCTGGGCCCTCTGTTTCTCCCGTAGCTTTACCTCCCTCTCAATTAGTTTTTGCCGTCTGCTCGTTTCCTCCTGGAGCCGTTTTTCCAGGTCTTCTCTCCTCCTCCGCTCTTCCTCTAGAGCCTGCCGCCGCACCTCTATCTCCCGCTCCTGGATGACATACAGAACGCAAGGAATAAGGTTGGATAGAATCAAACTCCCTTTCTTATCTCCTTCCTACAACAAATATTGTGATTTCTCTGGATGATCTCGGAAATCGCACTGAAAGAGCCGTGAGTACAGTGACATCCGACATGCTCAAACGAGTATGGGATCAATTTGACTATGGCGTTGATGTTGTCTGTACAGCTGGAGGAGGTTCACATTGAGCACTTGTAAAGTCACATAAGCTTTATGCTCATTTAAACCATTTACAATTTACTGCATTGTTCTGTAATAATTTACAAGTGAAATAAATCATTTTGAAATCGGATGAATCACCCTGTATTATGATATCCCTAACAATTCTGTATATATGTACTTGGTGTAACCTTTGTGTTCTTAACTGGCCAAATAAGACTAATCTATTTAAGTACACACGTTAATGTCAAACCCAGCCTTGCAGCTGAAGGCTTTACTTAAAACCCTAGAATTAGCACTATCAGAGCCTCTGCAGCCTCCCATGACGCACCACAGGAAGAGTGGCTGGTTTCCCACAGCGCTCAGGCCCAGTTTGTTCCTCTTTATGCTTGAACGGTGAACTTCTAACAGAGTAAACAAGCTTGCAGTTAAAGAGCTGTAAAGCCCTTTAGCAAAGAGGGACTGGTTTCATGGAGGGGTTTATAGCCTTTGGCTGAAGTGTACTGTGGCCAGTGTGCATCAGCTGTACACTGAGCATATTAAAAACAGCTGATTGTCCAATCTTTCTTCTAAAACCAAAGGAGTTAATCTGTCACCTATGCTGCACTCTCCACTATTAGCCTCTAAGGATTTCTACTAGATGTTGGAACGTTGCTACTGAGGTACTGATGTTGGGCGATTAGTTCTGGATCAGAAATGCCACCCTAAATGTATTTGTTGGTGCTCCATCACTCCACTGACCTGGGCTTCACTGCTCAACAGCCCAAAAGTGGTTGGTATAGAATAGTGGGTGCTCCCCAAACAGCAGACTGAGGGTCAACTCCCTGTCTCTACACCCCATGTGTCAAACACAAGGCCCACAGGCCAGATCAGGCCCGCCACACAATCCTGTCCGGCCCGCATAAGTATTTTAATTTTCTATTAATATTAGCCTGTTTTACAATGTGCTGCACTACAATCCCCAGCATGCACTGCAAAGTAATGTGCTCAGACTCTCCTGCCCCAACAACAGTCTATGAGACAGCAGTTACACCTTAATTCTACACAATTCTGCGCAATCCCACACCATATTGTCATATTACCAAAATGCACTTAGCCACAGTTCAACCAATATAAACACTTGTCATAAGCTCAGCAGCTCGGAAACTGAACCCAAGGTGGCCAAGAAGAACCTACTTTAACAGGAACGGGCTATTTCACTGACAAAATAACCAAGCACAGACCTGTTTTACCATGAAATGTAGGGGGTAGGGTGTTCTCAAAAGGTGGCAACTGTTTGCAAAAGTCTATTTCATGTCTGATTGATACAAACTGGTGCACAGAAGTGCATACGCATGGAGGGGATAATAAAATAGAAGGCATCCAACATAAAACCCTGTAGAAGAATTCTTTTGCAGCAGCTGCCCTGTAGTATAAAGCTGACCAAAAAAACTTACTCAGCCAAATGAGCAACTAAGGCACATAACTCAGTTTCATAGCATTCTTAGTTTAAAATGATACGTATTTTGTATTTTTTATTCATGTAAAAGGTCACATTGTTGGGAAATTTGAGCTTTTTTGTGGCATGTTCATCAAGCTAATATTTGCAGTGTGGCAAACTGGTTGTCATTTCCAACTTGACTAGTTTTAGTTTGCTACATCACCCAGCTTGCCAGCATAATATATAATATAATATTAAACTGAATGTAATGTTCTGTCAAGGTTGTCCAACCTGGCAACAGCTACTAGGAAAGAGTTTGCTTGAATATACTACAGCGTATAACATGTACAAAAATCTACAGCAAAAATATGATGTAACATGAAAAAAAACAGTTTTGAGTCCTGAGAAACTTTGAGAAACTGAACCCAGTGTGTTCTGCTAGTATATATTATTTACACATCTTTTAAACTATATGCATTTCATGATTAGATGATTCATTCTATAAGGCAGGGGTGCACAACTCTGGTCCTGGAGACCAGTGTCCAGCACAGTTTGGAGGTTTGCCAGCTCAAACACACCTATTTAACCTGGCAGATAAATGTAATCAGGTGTGTTGGAGGAGGTAAATCACCAAACTGTGCTGGACACTGGCCCTCCAGGACCGGAGTTATGCACCCCTGCTTGAAGGCTTCCTATTTTATCTGTTTCCACATAGTTTGGAATGTCTGAGAGGCTATTTTTTGGTTTAGCCTTTAAATCAGATTACTGTCAGGCACCTGTAATAAAACCTTTTAACAACGGCTTTTAAGTTTAATAAATAGCTATAATACTTGTTTTTCTAAAGCAACGAAGTGAGAAAAACAATTACAGTTAACTTAAATAATTGAGATCAGCTCAAATAGTTGTTACCAGGTGATAACGTAATAATCGTGACCGGCCTAGTAAGAAGGGTAAATGTAATTTGTTACTTTCCACCACTGCATATAGTGTATCTGATGATGTGGCTGAAGGACGAGTATCTTACTCTGTGCTCCAGGAGCCGGTGTTTCTCGGCTTGAGCCTCGCGCAGAAGCCGCTCCATCTCTTCTATCTTGGCTGTGTTGGAGGTGCTGGCGCTGTGCAGAACAAATGAGATGAGGCGTTATTTTCTCCTTCATTACTGCAGACCTCCCACCCACAGACAACACGGCAGTACGACACGGCACATGAGCTGCAATGGCTCGCGAAAACATCTTCAGTTCACGAATTAACACACACACACACACACACACACACACACACACACACACACACACACACACGCTCATCCGTTGCAGAATGCAGCAGGAATCAATAAAGCTGGTCAGTGCTGGAATGCATTAGAGCCCAGGCGGCGAGCCGGAGAGCACAGACCAGATTCGGATTCCGATGCTTTCCACTCAAACTTCAAAAGCAACACGTGGAACAAATCGAAGCTGCCCCTACTCCCCCCCTAAAACTGCCCACTTTCCCCTCTGCTTTCTATTCTAAACTCTCAGTCTCCCCCCAACCTCTACAGACCCATCCCTCTCTGTCCAAACCCTTGCTCTCGACCTTGACAGGCCTACCGGTCAACAGTTTTGCAAAAATAGCAGACTCAATCAGACAATGTGTTCCTGGAATTCAAACTCACTGCTTAAAGTGAGTTCTACTGTTCCATAGTTTTCCCTTCACCCCAGATACAGTCAATCATCCAAAGCATGTTTGCTGTTCAAAGTTTGCTTTGCTTAGTTAGTTTTGCTTCGGTGCAAAGAGGCTAATGAAGCTCACAGCCCACCAGTTACCGCTGTAAACACTCCATGACTAAAGGATCAAACACTTGCCTCTGTTTGGAAAAACAGACTTGGTTAAGTGGGCAAAAGTACACTGTGTAGGAACTAACAGTAGCAGCGGTCCTGAATTTTGTCAATACATTTTTCCTTTCTTATAGCTAAAAACTTGAATTATTTGTTATTTGCTTTTGTGGTTTCTGATATAAAAAGGCTCATAGCTAAAAAGACTTTAAGCCCAGTTATCACTTTAATTTTGCATGACCTGTTGCTGACATGGGGATCTGAGCGACTTAGTCTGGTATGGAAGCCCAATCCAGTCAGGTAGAAGAGGAAAAAAGCCTATCGTTGTTGTTGGAACAAAACCGCAGCAGAAAGAAAAAAACCTACTTTACTGTTAATGGAAGTCAATGGAACCAGACCCCCCCGCCCCCCCAAGTCATTTTGGTCTTTTGGTCCATTCATCATGAAGTTTACACAAATGCAAAAGTCAACAGGTATTTTCAAATTATGGGAAAAACTGAAAAAGCATGTTAAAATATTGAGTTAATAATTACTTATTTTCTCAAAATATTGAGTTAATATCTCAAAATAATAACTTATTTTCTTGAGGTTTTGAGATACTATGTCTATGTCCCTCTTTTTTGAATTTACTATGTAAATAATAAGTCACTACATTTCAAGAAAGTAAGCAATTATTTAATAAGCCATCATTATGACATAACAAAATATTATTCTGAATCATTATTTCAAGAAAATAAGTTATTATTTATTTTGTGTCATTATTTTGACATATTAAGTCATTTTTATTTTTTAAATAAACTGTTATTTCGAAACAGTAAGCCAATATTTTGACTTACATCAGTAGTTTGAGAAAACAGTTATTTCATCACAGTGAGTCAACAGGTCAGTAAAAAGGGTCAGTGTTTCATACTAAGTCAACATTTTGACATACTGCCGCCAGAAACAGAGAAAGAGATTTTTCTCATCTATCTGGTGGGAATGGGTTTCCGTACTCTGGTCCTCAGACTAAATCCAGGGCAGGTGTGAATCTACCCTGAACTCCAGCACCACAGTTATGTAACGCGCTGTGGGAGCACCTACTCTGCATTTAACGTGAAACTGTTTGCCGTGACTAGTGACCCCTAATTACCCTAGTTCAGTGTAATCACAGCTTCACTACCTAATAGTTACTAACACAGACACAGACAACCAGCCAAGCCACAGCAAGAACCAGTCCAAACCAGCATGTAGACATGACTGTACCACTTTCAAAATCCTTTGGCAAGAGCAGCTGACTAACAACAGACAGACTGACATAAATCTTCAGTCCCATCATTCCTCCCTTCTTCTCTTTTCCTCCTCTTTCTCCATCCAAGCTGGCATGCATCTACCCAGCATGGGGCTCAACATCTGCACCTCCTCTTTCCTCAGCTCACAGCAGCATCACTGAAGCATTTCTTACCTGCGACGGTGTAAATGAACCGTAGTCATGTCCGCTCTAGAACCAGCAGAACCTGAAGAAAACCAGCTAGAATGTACTGCGCTGCAGCAGCACAAAGAACATGCAGCCACCCCGCGCTCTGCTGTTGATTACATTCAAACTGGGAAAAAAAAAATCCTCAAAATCTGCTTCCTCTAACTGTTCCTGCTGTAATCCGACCCCCCCTGTCCCGGGTTGAGTGATGAAGAGGGGAATGTGCCCCCCACCCCCAAACATAGGTCCTGGTTCTCTGGAGCTCCAGCCTCCAGTCCAGCACACGCTTTAAATTAATCCAGCATAGCACTCGTATTACACCAGCAACAGACCCCAGCTCACACGCACGCTTGTTTTCATACTTTGTGAGGATGTGGGGTCCCACATATACTACTGTACTACATATTGTAACATACATGTAAGTATCTATATGTAATTTTTTATTGACCTAAGCCATAACCTTAACTTCAATCTCAGTAACCAAAAAGATGAAGTTCTGGCCAGTCAGTTTAAAGCAATACAGCATGTAGCTTTTGTTAAAAGCACCTTTCTGTTAGTGAAAAGATCATTTAGCCACGTTTTTCTCTGGTTCTCCTAAAAAAAATCAGGACACTTTTGTCCTGGAAAAGTACAAAAACACACACACACACACACACACACACACACATACACACACACACAACGTATACAAAAGTAGGCTCAGCATTAGCACAACTCCACCGCTGCAAGACATGATCTCATACAGGCTTGTTTCACATTGCTAAAGCTTCCTCTAATAATCACTCCAAACACAGCTTTAGTGTGAACTTGATGGCAGCTAGCGCTGCAATGGTTACTCTTTTGCCTTTGGTCTTTGGTGGTCGCCAAGATTTTTGAGGGTACCTTGGATAGCGAAGAAAAAAAATGGATCTTTGACCGAATCAAGCCTCTCTTCTCACTCAAAGCCCAGATAACCAAACTGCAGCTTTTATTTTTGACATATAAGAACTAATTCACTGGGGGAAAAATATACTCGGAACAATTGAACTTAAAAGAGGACGGCCAGCAACAAGATGGATGGATACAATCAGAGGAACTATGAACCAGCAATTAAGAAGCAAGAAGATCTAAACAGAACACAGGATATGCAGGAGGAACACTATCCATATGGTCAACAGAAGTTGGAATCGACTTGACGGCACTGAATAATAATACATTTTTATTGTCACTTTATTATATATTAAAAAAAACTTTCATGCTCTATAATATTATCTAAAATAATGCATTATGACATTGCAATGCAATACTGTGACTGTGCATCATGGAGAACGGACAATCTACTGATTATGGCATCTAATGCAACTGAACTGTTTGAACAACAAAGTTTGCAAATGCTCAGTACAAATCACTCAGTCCAGCACTCCTCCTGCCTCCCAGCTCTAATGTTGTTAGAAAGCTGTTTCTTCGTTCAAATTTTGTACAAAAGATCATGAGAATACCAAGTTATGAACCCAGTTTTGCAAATCAAATCATGAATCATAAAAGAAGAAACTGCTTGTCACATGGATGGAACAATGAAAGATGGCAGCATTTGCAAATGGACAGGAGGCGAAGAGGGTATATCAGCTAGAGTTGTTTATTGTTCTAATTATGGCCGATAGCAAAAAGTCCAACTGACTACACAAATAATCATCAGCTCCACAGCTAAGTGGTGATATTTCTCATATATTGATATTCTGGCCTTTCCAGGCAGAAAGGACAGAGAGGCTGACCTGGAGATGTTGTCGGGTGAACAGGCGGAGATGCTGGTCTCCATGCTGTCAGAACTGTCCACGCTGAGCGTGTCGAAGGCGTGGCCGTTGTCACGGTAACCCAGAGAGTCCAAGTAGACGTTGGTCTGCGAGGCAGCGCGGCCACTCAGCTCGTTCAGTCTTGACCGGTTCTCTTCCCCAACCAGCTGCTGACTGTAGCCTGAGAGAGAGAGAGAGAGAGGGGAGAGAAAAGAGAGACAAAAGAAGAACGAAAAAGAAAGAAAGCAAGAAAGGGAAGCAGAAAAAGGAAGAAAAGAGAAAGAAAGAAAAAAATTACAGAGATAAAAAAATAATAAAAAGAGAGCAGAGTGAGAGAAAGATGAATGAAAGATACAGAAGGGAAAAAAGAAAAAAGAATGAAAGAGAAAACAGAAAGAAAGATAGCACAAGACAGAGAGAATGAGGGAAGAAAGAAAGAAAGAAACGAAGAAAGGAAAAAAATTAAGATAAAGTATAATAAAAAAAGAGTAGAGAGAGTAAGAGAAAGATTAAAAGAAGGAGTAAGGAAAACATGAGTGAAAGAAAAAGAAAGAAGAGCACAAGAATGAGGGAAAGAAAAAGAGAGGAAAAAGAAAGAAAGACAAAAAGGAATAAACATGACGAAACAAGAAGAGAAAGTAAGAAAACACAGGTAAATAAGTGAATAAATAAATAAATAAAGAGTGAGAGAATGAACAAAGAATGAGAGACCGGAAAGGAGAGGGAGAAAGAAAGAAAGAACAAGTAGAGCAAGTAAAAGTGAGGACACAAGAAAGAAAGAGAAAAAGTGACAGAAAAAGAACGAGAGAAGCAAGAGCGAAGATATTAATGGCAAAGAAACTGAAGTGTTCAAATCTCATATCAGAGTGAAGATTAATACACTCTAGACAGAAAGAGTAAAAGTCCTGAAATGAAATCAGGCTCTATTCCATTAGCAGTGACCCTCTAACCCATCCATGGACCTTTCCTATCCTTCCTCTCCACTCGTTTACCTGAGCGAGCAGTGGCAGTTTTCCCTGGGGCCCATACTTCTCCATGCTTTTCAGCCAGGCTGCTGCCCACAACCTGAGCCTGCAGCCCCTCTCTGTCCTCACACACACCGGCCACCGTGCAGCAATACACACACACACACACCGAACCTCAAGAGAAACTGATACTAATACTGCTGTCTTCAGCTCTGAATCCACAACATTAAAGAAGCAGCACGAAGCTCACAGACCGGCTACATATAACTCCAGAATACGAAGGTAAATAAGAGGCGTCCTGTAGACCGACTGGTCTACAGGTCAGCGCTGGCTGAGTGTGGTACGTGTGAGGATGGCTCCAGCAGATGTGTGACCGCACAGGAACCTTGATATGGATCAAGCAGCACAGGCATTAGGACCGCCCCGCCCTGCTGATGACCCGGCCCAAGGGAACCCCAGATAGACCCTCCACCACAGCACAACACCACTCTACGAAAAACAAATGCTCCTAAATGTTGGCATAGATGTAAATTTCTAGGAAAAAAAAAAATTTTGCTGATATAGAATCTTTACATTTTGCGGAGGCTCCTTAAAGATCTTTGCCCTCACATACAGTAGTGTTTGTCAGACCACCCTTCATTTATTTAATTTCCACTCAAAACATCCATCATGTACATGTTATTCGTTTTTCAATGTGCATAAAAAAAAAGAGAAAGTCAAAGAAAAATAAGGGAAAAAAATTAAAATCTAAAATCTAAAACGAGTTCAAAAAATGATTCAAGATTTTAAAAAAATGGCACTCCTAAAAATCACACAAGGCCTGGAAGACCATCAAAACTGCCCCCATCAGATAAACAGCACTTAAAGCTTTCACGTTCGAGAGAGAGGAGAAAATCAAGCTCCACTCTTACTTGAGAACGGCAAAAATCCACATCCAAAAAAGGAGAAAATTGGAAAATCAAACTAAGAAGCCGCTGATGTTCTCAGAACAATGGACTGGCTACTCTGGAATGTGTTTTTGAATTACTGAGATCATGAGAAGCAGCAAGTGCAACCAACTTCTAAGACCTCAGAGGTGTGGAAAAATATCTCTGCATATTTGAAAAACTGAAAGTCTCCTGAAAAGAACAGAAACTGTAATAAAGGTACTGATATAATACTGAAAAATGCTGTCATATTTAGTTGATCTCATTTTCTATTAAATATGTTTTCCTCTTTTTAACTGATGCTGAAAAATGATAACTTCTGCCATTCTGACTGACAGTTAAATAAATAAAGGGGGGTCTCTAACTTATGCACAGTACCATATCTCATTTAAAGATTTTTTTTAAACAACCATCCACTAAAAGGTTCTCCAGGGAACCAAAAGTGGTTCTTTTATGGCAGTGTAGAATTCTAAGTAAATGTTCCGAGAGGTAATGGATGTCTCTTATCTGATTATCTGATTTCCAGCATTGCTAGGGCCACATTTAGGGTCAACACTTGTTAGTTAAGAAGGTCCAGCGTGTGGTGGAGGGGGACATGAATGCCCATCTCTAACAACACAAGAACATTTCCTGCCTCTCATCTTACCAACATTCTTCCTCTATCTCAGCAAGCAAATAAACAAATCCACAAAGTCTCCGCCCTGATACATTAACCCTTCCACACCATTTAGCAACAGCTCAATGTGCATTATATTCTGCTATCCTGCAGCACGACATCTACCCTAGTCTGGACACGCCTACTAGAAGAGGTTTTTTTATAGTTACTATTTTCCACTTCCTAGAATAACAGTGAAGACTTCAAGACTATAAAATGACAAAGATGTATGCAGTGCCCAAAAAAGTGATAAAGAAATCTAAACTATCTTCTCTTTTGGGTTTGTTTAAAAAGTATCCCCCATTTGTTTTGATGCAGCTTTGCACCCCCTTGGAGTTAAAATCAAATCCAATGCGTTTTACCCCTTTCTAAAACCTCAGCAGTAGAATAATAATACACTTTCAACACACTGGTTGAAAATCAAACATGCATACATGCTTTAAGAAATATAAGCATGAATAGTTTCTCTATCAAGCTCCACTTACTGCTCTCTCTTTTCACTGCATAATCCTTTCAATGTCCTTCTGTCCTCTAACCCTTCATCAGTGGTCAGTTTCTGACCACATAAGGACCGTCAGCTGAATATTTTTGGTTGGCTGAGTTTAATATACACAATTACTTTTGTGAAAACAAAGTTCCATCCAAAGATTTTTTTTTAATTTTTTTTTTACAGAAATTTTTAATACTTCAATACTGGTGTTCTTCAAAACTTGCAATTTTCTAAAACAAAAAATCGGAAACTTTTTTTTCTGGGAAAATATAGCACATTTCCCTCAACAACAAACAGGTTTTAAAAGGAAAACTGCCTCTTTTCAACATAACTGTTAAATAAAATTAAATAAACAAAATCTCTGGCCGGTTATGGGGAAATCAGAGAAGCCAAAAGTTACGTGTGAAATGTACGCCACATTTTTAGCAATAAATCAAAACTTGTCACCTTTTTTTGCATTTTCAATGTACTGCTTGCAGTTTGCATAGAAAGTCAATGGAAACGTAGCTTATGTAATACTTTTAATGGTAAAAATAAGTCAATTTCGGACATTTTATTACCCTAAATGTTTAAAATCTATACTAAGTCTTCATAAGACTTTTTAAAGGATCTGTCGTCTTCAAGATCACTGACGAACTTCATGTTTCATTACAAAGACAGCATAATGAGTCTTACTTATCTGGCTTTAGTACAAAGCAGGATGTTAAATACTAAATAAAAATCAATGCATTCATAGTTTTCGACAGTATTTTTAAAAATGTTGCACTACTGTTTTTTTTTTTTGTCTGATCTAACTTATCAAACCTTGGAAAAATTAAATACTGTCCTACTTCTCATGTATCATGATAATGTCGAAGTATTATGATATATTTTTCATATTGCCTACCCCATTGAAAAGTTCATACATCAGGCATCAGCTTCATTATTCAGAAACAAATCAAGCATTTCACTTAAGTCTTTAATTTAAACTGTGACACATTTAATCAAACTGTCAGTACCAATCAATTTAAAATGGCCTGTTGCTGCGCTGCCAGTAGCTTCTCTGAAAGAGATGTACATAAGCTAGACTAGGCATGGTGTTAAAGGCTGAGTATTGAATGTCTCACCACGCTCTCTAAGAATTTGACTCTGTAATCATGCCCAAGGCTCTCAGACAGGATGCGCTATCCTCGCCAAAGACTCCAGTTACTTCTCAGTATGTAAACTACATCTTCGTTCTGCATTCTCTTCAAACTTCCATAGCGCCACCAAAAATACACCCAAAACCAACCCAGGAAAACCCAGCAAATCATATACCAAAAGAACAATAACTACAGCTCTAATCATGCCAAGAGTGTGTTATCCACATTTCATACAAGGCACTATCCTTGTATGTGTTTCCAAAACCACAACCCAAACCCCAAATCTGACATGCACTATAGTGACCACATACTACAGACTCTTCCACTGCAGAGACACTGGATTCAGTCAGAGCAGCTGAGCTATCAGTGGACTAGGGCATGACCGATGAGGAAATTCTGTCCTCATTATAGATACCTAACTAAACAGTGTTTTAAAGATGGACAGAACTGTCAGTTGTACATGACTATTTTCCAACCTCGCTTTATCCCTCAGAATTAAACAAGCTGTTTTTGTTACTGTGCCTTTAAGACTGACATATGTAAATTACCTTTGTTCTGACTGGCTGCCCTGTATTGTGCCTTATTCAAAAAGCTGTCTGAATGGGCGGGGCTAACCTACAGCAGGTAGGCTTAAAAGGTGCAGTATACAACTTCAATCCAAAACACTTTGTCAAATTCAGTGAACGTCTCCTCACGGTCCACTAGCTCTCTGTTCTGAATGCATGCTGGAAAAAAAATCTGATGTTTGTACACAGTCCTGGCTTGGTAAATGGGAAATAAACTAAGTGGTTTGAGACAAGAAACGCAACACCATTCTGGCCAATCAGGAACAGGGGGTGTCCACACTCATGGACAGGACAGGGAGCAGCAATCAAGAAGGAGAGATGGCCGAGAAACAGCCACAGAGGAGAAAATCTGAAGAACCAAGACGGAAAAAGTAGTTCTTAGATCCGTTGAGGGTGTTTCAGCTGTGGAGAGACCTTTGAAAGTTGACGATGCTGAAGCTGCTTCCTATTCGCATTTTCTCATTACACCTTAAATGCTGCAGTAGTTCCACTCCGGTGCCTGTGGTCTCATAGGTTGCTATATGCTATCTAAATGCTGAATGTCAGGATCAGCTGTTTTAATGTTTTTGTTATTGTAACCATAATGTTTCATGTTTCAATTTACCAGTTCAGCCTATTCTATTATCACATAAATGTATAGAGTATTAAAGTACAGAAGCAGATAAATATCAGTGTTTTATCAATGCCATTTTTGCTGATACCAATAAATCTGTGTAACCTTAATATTAGCCCATTTTATCTTCCAAACGTTATATTGGTCAGGCACTACAGAGGTCAGCTTGCAGTCCACTGGCCGCAGAGAAATTCCTGTTATGAGTGAATAAAATGAGAGCTATGTGCTATAATCTGCACATCGGATTGATGAGCTACAATCCCAAATGTCGCTGCAGTGGAAATTGTATTATAGCAGTAGCACTCTACTGTGGGCTATGAAGAGCTCAGACACTGGCCTACCTTTCTTAGACTTGCCTGCAGGAGGAGAGAGTGAAGACCCAAGATCAGATTATGTCATACTTCAGAAGAGAACAGTGCTATATTATTATGTGAAACGTGGTGTGTGTGTGTGTGTGTGTGTGTGTGTGTGTGCAAGAGAGAGAGAGATAAAGAGAAAGAGAAAGAGAGAGAGAGAGAGCAAGCCTTACCCTTGTGCAGACGGCGTGTGTCCGTCTCTTTAGGAGACACTGTGAGGACCCGGTTCAGCACACTGCCGCAGCTGGAGCTCTGAGCCAATGGCAGGTGAGACTGAAAACAAAGAAAGAGTAAACAATGAGAAAATATCTTTAACGCTTGCTTTGAAGACAAAACTATTGTAACCATGTAGGAAAACCAGACACAACAGCTACCATATATATATATATATATATATATATATACATACATATACATATACATACATATATATATATATATATATGTATATATATATATATATATATATATACACACACATACACACACATACATATATATATATATATACACACACACACACACACACACACACACACATATATATATATATATATATATATATATAGATGTAAAGGCGGGGCCAGGAACCACCAGGGGAAGTGTGGGAGTATGTGTGAGCTTGCAGAGAGAGGAGAGAGACGTGAGACATGAGCTGAGTCAGAGAGCTAGCTGTAAGAGATGAAAGCTTTGCTTATGTACAGCGTGGCTGTACGGCGTGGCTGTGGCCGACAACAGCTGGAAAATAAAACACCATGACTTGTGTGAAAGCTGCTTCTCTTAATAGCGGTAAAGGCTTCAATATACACAGAGCTGTGGAAAAGTCAGAGAGCACCCTGCATTATTATTACAATTATTTCATTTTCAGTTAAAGGGGTACAAGTAAAAAGTTATTAATATTTCAGTATCAGGATGGAAAAAGCCTAAAACATATTTAACAGAAAATTACACAGAAGCCTCAACAACTAAATATAACGTTTTTGCAAAAGCCTTTATGGCAGCTTTTGTTCTTTTCAGGACACTTGCTTCCAGTTTATCAAAGAAATCTGCAGGGATATTCTTCCACACCTCCAATGTTCAGTTGTAGAAGTTGGTTGCTTTTTCTGCTTACCCAAATAACGCCAACACATACACAAAAATGTTGAGGACTGGACTCTGGGGTGGTCAGTCCATTGTTCTGAAAATACCAGCAGCTTCTTTGTTTGATTTGCAAATTGTCTCTTTCCTTTTTCAGTAAGAGCTTCTTGACAGCTACACATCCTTTCAGACCCATAGAGTTGAGTTGTCTCCTCACAGTGGAAGGATGGCTGTGGATGTTTTCAGATCTGAAGCAACAGTGGAGCTTGACTTTCTCCTCTCTCTCAAAGATGAAAGCTTTAAGTGCTGTTTATCTGCTGGTTTCTCTAATGTTGCACAATTGTTAGGAGCCCCATTTTCTCTATATCTTTTAAACATTTTTTGAAAACTCCTGTTTTTTTGTTTAACTTGTTTTCCTTTGACTCCCCCCTTCCTTATGCAAGAAGATTATTTTGGATCTAATGTCCCTAGAAATATCTTCTGAAAAAAAGGAAAATGACATCTACTGGTTTTGACTGGAAATTAAATAAATGAAACCCCTGCCTTTGCACAGTTCTGTATATATACTACATATGAGACACATGACACATAGGTACCCACATACACATAACATATGAGACATATTATTACATATAGGCATTTAACACGTATGGAATATATGTACGACCCCATGTTCTAACAAAATATGTGTGTGTCTGTGTGTTTTCTCACTTTAGAAGGCATGTTGCGGCCCAGCGTGGCACAGCTGAACTGAGGGTTGATGGCTGGCTGCGTCTTTTTCCGAGGAAGCGTGTCGCACAAGTGTCCGTCCTTACCCAGCCTCCTCCTTTCCTCCATACTTCGGAAATGCTGAGGAGAAAACACACGTGAAGAGGAAACAATATCACATGAAGTCACGCTCACCTGTCTGCAGGAACACACACAGAGCGCACACGTGGTTTACCTGCCTGTGGCGTGGGTGCTTTTTGGCAGGGAGAGGTGGAGGGGTGGAGTCAGGGAGAGGAGAGGGATTGAGGTAGGTGACCATATCCTCCGGCCAGTGCACGGAGGGGGGTTTGGGAGCAGGGCGAGAGCACGCAGAGAGAGAGGAGGAACAGGGAGGACAGAGCAGCGAACAGGAAGAGACACAGAGCTTTGTAAAGGACAAGAAAAGAAAAACAGGGAGAAGAAAGAGGAGACAGATGAAAGTCTTAACCCCTACGATTAAACGCACATTTAAGAACAGTGGTTTGCCCCAAAATCAAATTTACATGTTATCTATTTTTATAGATTTGTCCTTTTTCACAGTTCACAGTCAAACAGTGCCTAGAAACCATTTAAGCAAGTCTACTCTAGATTATTTAACAACTTGACCCAGTTTGAGGGAAACGTCAGACGATTTCGACCTCATACATATGCACCAACAGCACTGCTGACAATCTGTCCATCCACTCGAGCATGCCAGCCCAGTAGGGGCCGTAATACCTCGTAAAATTTGATGTCAAATGCCTCAAGAAGAGCAATGTGAGCGGACCACGCAAAATATAGACAGCACCACAAAGCCAAAGCAGAAATTTCCTAACAAAGTGAAGGCATTGTGTTATAACCACAGCAGGGTTTGACTAATTCTATATCTCAACACCTGATTTCTGCCAGAAAATAAGATGCAATGGGACTGTTTACGCTGCCATGGCTATACCACATCTCTGAAATGTCCACACAATCCTGATCTTGTAGAAAAGCTGATTAGGATTTTTCCAAGTCACATATCTTTAGAATCATTAGGAATTTTTTTCCAAATTTGCGGTTAATTGAGTATAGTACATTCTTACGCCTCTTCACTACATGCTCATTCAAATTGTCAACAGTGTCAATTCTCAAATCACCCTCAAATTGCTGATAACACAGAGTTCTGCATGCTCAATAAATGAAAATAATAACAGCTTCACGCAAGTTAATGGTGTGGTCTTTGTTTTCAAAAAGCTGCATTTTGCCCTGAAAATGTAGTTTTCAAAAATCTCTGAAAGCAAAAGCAAAAATCTCAAAAAACAGAGAATTTTCTTTTTTAAATGCACGGACACGTGTGGACATTTTCTTAGGTATTCGTTTAGGCATTAGATATAAGTGATGCCAATTTCTAAGGTACGAGCTTACATTACTTGTTAGCTCAGTGTTCCCCACACAGTTTACTGACGTCAAAAAGTATATTTTTTTCCTTTTTTAATATGGTCCAATTGCCGTTTCATCACATTTTAACAGATAATACTTCATATTTTTATGAATACTAATGAAAACTATGGTGCACAATGTCACTGATGCAAAACAACGCTCTTTTTTCCTCAACTGAAACCTAAACTCCATGAGTTGCTTCACATCTAAAAACAAAAAAAACATGGAAGGTTCAACAATCATTTGTTTTACGGCTTTTTCGAATACCCGATTCAGTAAAACCCACGCTATGATGAATCTGGCTATCCATACTATGAAATAACCCCCCACCCCTCTCATCACTCAGTTCCCCCCGGTGAGTTTCAGATCTGTAGGAAACACTGTAGCTGCTTTAGCCTCCAGTACAAAACTAAAGAAGTTAACTTTTGGCCTGTAAACAAGTCTTAAATGAATGGCTACATACAGGCTAAGGGGAAAACTGTGCCAATTTGTTTTTTGGCCAAACCATCACTTTAATTACTGAACATAAACACTGTAATCTTGGCACCGACACTCAAATAACCCAAATAACATCATGATGCTGCTGACAGCCGCATGTGGAGGCTCCACATCAACGCGCGCACACCCATTCACACACCTCGTCCTGTCCGGGTGGGGGGCTTCTGTCCTCGGGACTAGGCCCAGGGCTGGGGTGGGGTTCAGGCCCAGAGGTGGGGGCTTCGGGGGAGGGCTGTGCTGAGGCAGGGAGGGGGGCTGGGGTGGGGTCTACCCCCAGCTGAGAATATAGTTCATTGATCTCACTGACTGTGACATAGCCCTGTGGAACAGACCATTTGAAAAACAGGAGGGGGCGGGGTTAGGAGGGTTGAAAGGAAAGACACATTAGAGTAGGTTAAATCATCACAACAGATGGCAAGCATTAATAACTGAAAACAAACAAACAAACACATCACCATATGTTAAGCACCCAAAGAAAGTTAAAGATGCAGCGTAGAGCAGGTCACAGGTTTGGTGTCACAGGTTTAGCATCACAGGTTGCAGAACTGAATTTGGCGTCATGCAAGCCCATGCGGTGCAAGCACAGTACTAATGTGATACCTCAATGCTCTTGATGGACAGAGAGGACAAGAGAGAGGAAAAGGCCAGGAGGTCAGCAGGAGGTAGAGAAAGGCATTTATGGGTGTTGCTTAAGTTGCTTTGAGGCTGACACACATCAGCCAATGAGAAGCTATCCTGGAACACAGGGAAAGAGACCCACCAGTTTCCATGGTCATCACCCAGGCACATTCCAGTATCAGGGTGAGCTACATGAGGCCGTATGTGATGGGTGAGAAGACAAGGGTGCTACTAGTCCTTCTCGCGCAACATTGACACTGTTGTGCTGTTTAAAAGTGCACGGAGAACGTGAAGCACAGAAAGACGTGGCACTGACTAACACTGCATGTGTAGTCCAGTGCAAGAGGGAAAGTATTATAGTCCTTATCCTCAATGAAGGACTATAAACACTGCCAGAAAATCAGTTAATGTTTCAGACCTACCTCTTTCATACTGAGGGGGTTGACAGGGAAGCCCCGCCCACCTGTGAGCTCAGCATACTTCTTCTCCAAGCTAGCCAGACTCTCCTTTTCCTATGAGAAAGGTATGTTTGTGACATTTCAGTCAGCAACTGAAGAAAACTAGGTAGAAACAAAAGCCCTTTTCACATAAGAAATCCAGAGTATTGTCTGATTAAAGGAATATGGCAGCATTTTTGAACATAATCTCTATGTGCTGCATCTGCATCGTCCGTCGACTACCGTGGATGATCATTTCTATACTTTTTGCTGTACTGAAAAGAACTGAAAACTTGTTCACCCCAAACCCACTTATAATACAAGCAAATAGGCAGCTGCTGAATTCTCAGGCATATTCACACCTGCAGTTAGGGGTGGGCAATATCACAATATCACGATAAATATGCTTTTCTGAGCACATTGTGGGTATCTTAAGTACTTAAAAACACTAACCAGCTGACTGCTTCATTACAAAATGAGCATAATTAGGCCTGTTTAAGTGGACTAAGGTTGACGAAAAATCATTGTAGCTGTAGTATTTTTGTGGCTCTACAGGTTCTACTTTGTCTGCTTCAACTATTAAATCTCAGTAAAGTAGATATTGATGCATATTGTGTATCACGAAAATGTCAAAGTATCCTGATATAATATTTTTGCCATATCACCGGATCGAAGTCTTGCTTTTCATTTCAGCACTAATGTTAACAGGTCAACACATTTACACCAGTTTACACCACGCAGCAAAATACAGAAATAAGGTCTGAAAATCAGTAAAAATAAATCAAAAACACAAATAAAAACCTTAAATTGTGACTGTTAACAAATGAAATACTAGCTGATATTTTGTGCTGCATATACATTTTCCGGTAGGTCTACCAAACTTGAAATGACTGCCCAAGTCAGAAAGCTGTGGAGAGTAAACATATTGCATTAAGTAACTGATTCCAGTACTTGACTCTTTGGGAAAAGGATGTCTGTAGTGCCTGCAGGCTGCATCGCTCCGCATCACAAACGCTGTATGTGTGAATGGCCAGTGTTTGTGAGCTGTAGAAGTCACGCAGAGGTAGCATGTGTGTGAAACAATCATTATACAGCGATATTCTGTTTTTCTTGTTCACACTTTTGTACCCAGAACAATTTTACTAGCACTCAGCCCAGTAAATCTCTGCGTATCTTATTGCATATCTTCGTTGGCATTTAGCTCTTGGCTTGCGTTTACACCCAACCCCATCTTAGAAAACTGCTGAGGGTAAAGCTGCATGTGAAAAACGGGTAAATGAGGTCTATGTCCTTCCTGTTCCTTATTCAGGGATGACATCAGGGGTTTTATTCAAAAACCACTTTAGAAATATAAGACTGCTGGTACAGAATTATTTTTTGTGACCAGCATTGATAAAGAGGAATCTGATCTGAGTTCAGGGCTGCTTGGTGAAGAAACTCACCTGCTGAAGCATCATCTGCAGGTTATTCTTCTCCTTCACAAAGCTATCCTTCTCCTTCTGGGCCTGCTGGATTATCTGTGCTGACTGCTTCTTCAGGGCTAGAAGCTTTTCCTGGAAGTGGAAGTTGTAAACAGTTAACAGGAACACACACAAAAAAAAACAAAAACAAAAACCTCAAAACGCTCTTTTTGTCTATTTTTTGGGACATCACTTTGAAACAGCACCTCCCCTGTACATTGTGTAAATGTTTCATGAAGACTGGATCAGCAGTGAACCTTTTCTATTTTTAAGTAACATTAACAGATGACAAGGTCATTTTTCTTTGTCCTGTTAAGTCATTGCTTGGGTCATACAGGGTTTTCTTGCAACAGTGACAATATACATGCATGCCAACCAAACACCTGTTTGCGCTACCTTGCGGGTGACGGTGCTGCGCTGGTACTCTGCGATCTCTCTGAGGATCTGCTGCGTCTGGGTCTCTTTCTCTTCGTCCTGACGACTCTCTTTCTCCAGCTGCTGGAACTCCAGATCCTCAAAGCGTTTGGTCTCCACTTCCAACACCTCAGAGTCCTATATCACAAACACATATCATTTTAATGGCTGGGTAAACCAGACCAAGTCCAGCTCTGAGGAACTGAACTTCACTGGTGAAATGTGGACATACTAAAGGAACCATGTGAACCTGGTCCTCATCTGGCAGACAAAAGGCTTTTTCTCATTAACTGGTATTGTTTTTAACACCCTCTAATCTATTGGTTTGATATAATATCACATGCAGAATGTTTGTAGTCTGCCAAAAATATCTGCCAGACATTTTCAGACATAATCATTTAATTTTGCATGTTTATGAGCCTACACTGTGAGTTCTAGCATGAAGTACTATCAGGTATCAGTTGAGGCTACTATTACTACCACGTCTAACTTAGGCTACTATAATTATAACTAACTAGAATAACTTTGCAGCTGATTTTCTGCTGTGCTTAAGGTTCGACCTCCAGGCCCTCAGGACTAGACCCGTCATGATCATGAGATTTTAGCTGATGATTAACTGCCGTAAAAAAAAATTCTGCAGATTTTTGTTCAATGTATGCTATTAAATTACAAACTTAAAGCAGCCAAATAGGCTGATTAGCTAACTTGCTTCCAAGCTGTCAATACTTAATAGCTCCCATTTGGTGACAGAAACAGCTCAAACTCAAATAAACCAACAATACACAGTGCTGCCCTCTAAAGGTGTTGTATAAGTTTGCACTTTCTTGTTTTTGTAAGACCCATGACATCTCAATAAATGTGCTTTCTTTACTTACATAAATTGGCCTCAACCTGACATAAACATATGACTGTGAAAGCTAACACCCACAGAAAACATCTGCGATTAGCATAAATAATCACAATCAGGTGATTTTAATTACTTTCAGGCGATCAGGTAACAATTGTGACAGGCTGCACAGGACACTGTACAGAAATGTGCAGGTTAGCTAGTTATGTCAAATTCAATTATGTTTCCTTTATTAAGTTCCTAAGTTATCCTTATTAAGTTCCTTTATTTTTTTTTTTAATTAAAAACAAACTAAGTGAATATTTATGTGAATACTTCACATAAATAAATGTAACTAAACAAATAAATTGCCAGTTCATTAAGGTCAATTAGGGTTTATTTCCACCAATTAATATATTAACCACATTGCATGATGAGTATATGTGACACACTCCAAAAACACCCACGTGCTCATACATGACTGTGTTAAAATGAAACATCTGACCGTCTCCCCAGTCCCACCACCTGCAGCCGCCCAGAGCTCAGTCCACTCATTCCAGCCCCTGCAAGTAAGCAAAGTTTCACCCCGCCTGGAGGCAACCCCAATCACACATCTGCTCTCCCGCTGGCCGCCACTCGAGACGCAGCAACTCTCACTGCTGACCCCTGACCTTTACATAAATCAAGTCATCACATACATAACCAACCAGACTCTCCAGAGGACATTAAAAACAGCCGTCATCCAGTCCAGCTACAGCCACTGCCTTCGTTCCCTGCATTCTCAACGGTTTCGTCACTGACTCCTGCCCCCATTAACCACACACACATTCCTCCTGCTCCTGCCTTTCACCCGCTGCGTGATAACTCGGTGTACAGACAGTGGGTGGTCTCCGATCGTCATTACACAATGGCCATCAGCTTTCTACAGTGTGTATGGAGCATGCAGGCACGGCTTGATAGCAACAGCACTGAGAGCAGAGCTGCACGATAATAACAAAATACATCACAATTATTAGATATTGCAATCATGATGTGCCAAAAGACTCTGAGGGACACAGTTGAATATTGGAAGCATTATTTTGACCATTTGTCTGGTGGTAATAAACTACATGTAACGCACGCTCTTAAAAAAGATGGTTTGCATAATTAAAGGGTTCTTTGCATCGTGAAAGTGTTCTTCAGACTGATGGAGAATGTGCTGTAGATGGTTCTTTTTGAACCGTTTTGAAAAGGGCTCTATATAGCACCAAAAAGGGTTCCACTATTGTTACAAGCCAAAGAACCCTTTTTTGGTATTATATAGAAACCTTTTTGCTAAGAGTGTAGATCAAATAATCTGTTTACTAATTAGTAAATATTATAATAAAATGTATAGTAGGACACCTGAAATGTTATATGGAGATATTTAGATTAGTCACTTTTTTGAAGATCCAAAAAAAAAAAATAAAAAGCAAGTGAAAAGATCTCAAACCTTTTTTTCCTCACTTAGACATTTTATCCTATATTAAATAATTTATGTCACAAAACAAGAACAAAAGTCATCAATCAGGTTATTATGATTATACTGTCCACAGTTATGATATTAAATCAGGACTTTGTTTCAACAAGTAGCCTTCTCTTACACTGTATTACTTCAAGTTTAGTTAGTTAGATAATATCTGATTTTGATTGAAAGCTGTTGTAGTACTGAATTTAGGGGGTTAATTTTGGTACTACTTGATAACTTTCTTTGTCAGAAATCTTAGAAGTTGACTTGTTCACACAGTATTTGTGGTGTATTCAGATGTGAACTGAAGTTAATAGAAGATGATGCAATACTCAGATTTTCTGTTGCTCTATTTGGTAAGCAGTCTTGACGCATAATGGTTTAATAGTATGAAGCGTAACATTGTGTCTCAGATAACTAACATTACAGTCTAGACAAGAGAAACTGACTCATATTGAGCCCCTGTGGCACATTATTGGTAATGGAAACTGAATCTCAGATGCTTATATGAAATATTTACATGAATATTCCATAATAACATGAAATACTTACATATTTTCTTCTTATTACTGAATTATATTCATTGAGGTCCAGTTATGACATATTGTGTGCCTTTATGCAATAAAATCTATCATAATTCACTTTTACATGACCATTTTTCAACCTCTTTTTATTCCTTAGAATTTAACAGACTATTTTTTTTACTGTGCCTTTAAGACTGATTTATGTAAATGACCCCTGTTCTGACTGGCTGCCCTGTAGCACACCATTCAAAAAGCAGTACAGACTAAAACACTCTTAATAACTTTATGCGCAGAGTTAAACTGCTGTAGGCTGAAGGGGTGGATATGTAAATGATTTGATTTTTCATAACATCACAAAAAACAAATGAATTCAAAGGGGGCTCTTTTTGCAGCTTAGTTTCCATATAAGGACTGTACAGACTGAGGAGAGAATGGTAGTTTTGAAACTTTAACAGTAATCTACCAACACTGATTATGACCAAATGTAACTACTCTTGCTGAATCATGTCTTAATTTATCCCAACAGCTATCGGGAATGTCTGTAATTGGTCAGGATCACAGACATTCTGGGAATTTGTTAAAGGCGCATTAGCATTTTTTTAGCCTTCTGCAGTGATGATCATAATGGCCAATATTATGATAATGATCAACAAACACTACATATCGTGCAGCCCTGATATCTGGAGTGAGTGAGCAAGCAAACACACACAGGAGGAGGAGGATGAGGAGGAGGATGAAGACTCCACGCAAGTACTGACCCTGGAGAGCTGGAGGAGGAGCTGCTCTGTCAGGGCCTCGGGGCACGTGTCCAGCTGAGCACGCTGATCGGCCAGCAGGGCGGCCAGCCGCTCTACCTTTACCCGCTCAGCATCGAGCTGGGCTTTATCCTTCATCGCACAAACAGGGCAGAGAGAGAGGGCAGAGGCGTTAGTGCAGGCGCAGGTCAGGCAGGCTGGGTTAGTTATCACACTGGGATCAGCAGAACACATGGAACATGGAGGAGGGTGATGGATGAGCTGTGATTACGTATTATAGTATTATGGCAAGGGAAAAATGCAATATGGATTAGTGTGGCTTTGAAACAGGAGAAAAGCTTTGATCTATTTGTGACAATAAATCCAAACTTTGAAGTTAAAGTGCCCATATTCTTTACTCTCCCTGAAGTCCTCTCACAACATTTTATGTACCAAAAACAACACAATTCATTACACACGACCAGTTTCCAGCCTCTCTTCTCCCTTTACAATTAAACAGGCTGTTCTAGTGCTGTTTTATGTCATTGATATGGTAATGACATCTTTTCTGACTGGATGGCCCTGTCACAAGTGAAACGAGGTGCACCATGTAATTTATGGCACAAAACTAGAACAAAGAGTCATCAATTGGGTTAGTACGATTATACTGCCAACAGTTATGATATTAAATCAGCTTTTTCACTTCAACAAGTAGCCTTTTCTTACATACTTGGATTACTTCAAGTTTAATTAGATGATTGAAAGCTGTGTTGTAGTGCTGAATTTAGGGGGTAATTTTGATACTACTTGATAACTTTCTTCGCCAGAAATCTTAGAAGTTGTTTGTTCTAGAAGCAGTCAGAACAGTTTGTTCTGTTTGGACTCAAATCCTCAGGGATTTTCAGCCGCGATTTTCAGACAACGCCTTTTTAACCAGTATTCAGTCTTTCTCATCCGGAAAAAAAAGCAGGACAGTCTTTATAGGGGGCTGGTTAATGCAATTGATCGACAAGCAGGTAAACACCTGAAAGTGATTTGAGAAAACATGAAAGACAGACACAATAAACATTTTGAAATGGACATACAACGATGAGCCAAAACATCATGACCAATATACTCTTGGTGTCTACAGACCTCTGAAGGTGCCCTGTGGTATCTGGCAGCAGATCCTTTAAGTCCTGTAACTTGTGAGGTGGAGCAGTAACAGACTGGACTTCTTGTTCCAGCACATCCCACAGATGCTGGATCGGATGGAGATCTGGGGAACCCAAGGCACTGCCCAGAGCATTACACTCCCTCCACTGGCTTGTCTTCTTCCCACAGTGCATCCTGGCGCTATTACTTGCCTAGGTAAACACTGCGCATGTACCTGGCCATCCTCATGATGTAAAGGAAAACGGAACTCATCAGACAACGTGATCTTCCACTGCTCCAAGGAACCGTTCTGATGATCACGTGTCCTTTGTAGGCACTTTTAGCGATGGACAGGGGTCAGCATGGGCACTCTGTGGGCTACGCAGTCCTATATGCAGTAGATGTACTGTGTGTTGGGACACATTCCTCACGTAACCACCATTAAAAAAAGGGTACCACAGTTACCCTTCTTTCAGTCTGGACAGATGGGATAGTTTTTATTGCTCTCGCACTTTGATGAGCCTTGGGTGCCCATTGTTCTGTCGCTACTTTGTTGTTTGTCCAGGCTCAGACCACTGCCGGTAGGTACTCACCACTGCTGACCGGAAGCATCCCCCACAAGCCTTGCTGTTTCAGACCCTTAAATGTGCCGTTGTTAGGAGACAAGCAACGTTATTCGCTTTATCTGAGAGTGATGATAATGTTTTGGCTCATCTTTGTATATTCATAAACAGCAAACTCAAATATTCAAATTTGAGGTAATTTGGGTAATTTGTGTTGAGCGTTGAAAAATCTGGTTGTTTGAAAACCAAAACTAGCTTTTCCCTCCATGTTGGATGAGAGACAGAGGCAGGGTTTCTGCTAGAGAGAAGGCGATACTGATTGGTCAGCTGTCGAAGACGTGTGATGCTCTTTGTTGGGCGTTCAGCAAAACAGTTGACAATTTTTCAACCTAAAAATGATTTATAAATGCAGCATACATTGCTCATGCTAGAGGAGTGCTTTTAAGTCACTGTGCATGTTGCTCCACATATAACAATGAAAAGAAGCAGGCTAGAGAGATCTGAATATCCCCTTAGGAAGCTATGCAATCATATTTGCTTACCTTGTTCATATGGACTAAACTTGTTTTTAGTGAATAAAACGTCAAGAAAGCAAAGCAAATTTAGTTCCACTATGTGGGCCCTTCAACGTCAATAGGAATTATCAAACGCTAGTGGTACAGACGCCAACTTGCACTGCTATCCTAGAGTCCAGCACCATCACAAGACCTCTCTAGCAACATTCACACTCTAACCTCTCTCTCTGTCTAGCATGGCAGATGGACCTCGAGTGTCCAAGCAGCTGCCAGAGTAACTGGACAATGCCGGAAGTCGACCTGAACTCGAGCCTACAGATGAGCGGGGCCACAGGTGCTGTCAAATCACCAGCTGAGTGTGTGGAAACAGAACACACACACATACACACACACACACTCCAACTCAGTATAGATATATATGAGCCTAGGAGTGAAACAGATAGGGGGAGCTTATCACCTCTGAGTAAGACTGGCCGGCTGCCTTACAGCGTGTGTATGTATGTATGCATGTATGTATGTATGTGCGTACGTATGTGTGCACACTGCAAAAAATGTTACCATCTTGGCAACTAAAATCATCTTAAATCAAGCTGATATATCTAATATTTCTCACGTTGAGATTGTTATAAGAATACTGTAAGATATATACTTAAGAAATATATTTAAATCATTTATTTCTTGAAATAAGCCAAATTTTCTGCCAAAAGAAGTCACTTCACTTTACAAAATTACTTAAAACAAGTAAAAACATCTTAAAATTAGCTGAATAATACTAATGCACCAAAATGAATATCCATGGCAAATTCAGCATACACTAAGCTGAAACCGAAAACAGCTAACAAAACAAAACAAAAATAAACAGTCTAAATGAAATAAATGTAGTAAAATTATTGCAGTATGCACATTACAGCATGCACCACAAAATCCAACGTCCTCGACAACAGAGACTGACTGGTCATTCAAGGCATTCAAGGTCGTTTTCTTCATCATTTCAAAAATAGACGGCAGTGGTTTGCTCACGTTCCATTCTGCTTCTGTTTTGCTGTATTCGGCCTGTCTAATGTCCCTTGTAGAAGCTGAAATAGATCTAAGTGGCTGACATTTTTGCTGCTCAAACTGTTTCAACTCCCTACGGAATGCTTTTATGATATTTGCAAAAATATATGCAGATTTTTTGGAACAATCTCAAAATGAGAAATATTAGATATATCATCTATATTTAGGATATTTTCACTGGCTAAGATGTAGTTGTTTTCACAGTGTGCATGTGGGTTCAGTTGAGTACCTGAGATTTCTCTGCCTGCACTTTCTTCTCCATGTCAGCCATCTTTTCTTTGAGTTTCTCCAAAGCCTCCTTCTCCTGCTGCAGCAGAGCCATCTCAGAGTCCTGCTCTCCTTCCAAAAGAGCACGCTCCACCTCCATCTACACACACACACACACACACACACACACACACACACACACACACACGACACAGTTATTACAAAATTAACATTGCATAAAATGTGCTAGAACAGAGACGATGTATCTGCTGCCCCATCCTTGATCAAGAAAGTAAAGAAGTCAGCATTTTTTTTTTTCACTAACTTATTATTAGGTATATTTTGAACCTCTCGTGTTGTTATTGCGCAGTCATGCCTGTATGAGGAACTCCTGGTCAAAAATGTTCCAAACCGACACGTTTTGCTAGACGTACGTTTTCCCCCAAAATACCACTGGATCCTCTGGAGCCACTACTTTTTCCCATAGAGAAACCTGTAGTTCCATATAATAGCATGATAAGGACCACAGCATTGATCGACTTGAGAGGTCTATGGAAACAATTTCATTATTGTTTTCCATTCATTGCCAAATCACTGGGTTAGGCAGTGGTGCAACCATCTATGCGTTGGGCCTTGTTGTCGGCAGATCGCAAATTAAATCCCCAGGGATGCCACAGCCATCCGTCTCCAAGAGTCCAAGACAGCAGAACTGGCCTGGCTCCCTCTGGTGGGTAGGATGGACCTCCCTCTCCCTCATTAATCTACTGAATGCAGGCCAATGCAGGCATCTACTGGCTGACATAACAGAACTGGCAATTAACACTCTCCTCCAAGTGCACTGAGCTGTCTAATGACGACTCAGCAGTTAAAACAGATGCGGTGGTGCTTCTTGCTTGGAGGAAGCACATGCTAGCTTTCATTCACACAGGTGGGTAGGCACTGTGTGATAGGGGAGAACAGGCTAGCAGGTGGAATTGGCCATGATTACATTAGGGAGAAAATGTGGTAAAAAACTTAAATTATAAGACTAAAGAATAAAAGTCTGGATCCAGAAGGTCTGGGAAGTTTAAACAGGGTAAACAGTAGATAAAGTGAGTAAAAACAATAGAAGTCCAGTGATGACATCCTAAAGTATTACTGGTTCATATTCTGAGACCTCAGGTCTCACACAGACTTAAAAATCTGCTAATTTTCCTACATTCTGGTCTCAGGAGATTGTACCATGCAAAAAACCACTGTCTAACAGCCAAAGCTCCAGGAGTTATTAAAATAAATTCCTAATAAGGGGCAGAGAGTAACTGTCTTCTACTTTTGGCAAATATAATCCAATTGGCTATATTGCACAGTAATGAGGAAGTGCTATAAGATGAACAAAGCTATCACTTTCATTCAGTCTCACTATTAGTACAATCAATTCTAACATTCCTAAACAATGCACTTGTATTATCCCCTTCAGACTGAGGCATCATGATGCACTGATGCACTTTTATACCTCTGCTGAAGGCTCTGTCACAGATCCTGATTAATGCTCCACACCTACCCCAAGGCAAAACTACTTCAGGACCAAGGTGAGCAAGCACTGACCTTGTGCTTGTTTCATGAAGAAACACAAAACAAATACACTGACTCTCTCTTTTTCTCTCAGTTACATGGACTTCTCTACCTCTCTGACAGACTCCTCCATCTGGTTGTCCAGCTCTTTGATCTTCTGCTCGAGCTCCTCCATGTTATTGAGCACTTGGATCCTCTCCTCCTCGATTCGTGTCACCTCCTGTTTCAGCTCCTCCTCGGACCCCTGCGGACGACATCACATCCTCAAAATCCAAACATACTGTCGTACACTGATGACGCTACTGTGTGGCAAATTAAAACAACAACAACAACTATTATGATCTTATCTACTTTCTTAGCAGAGAAAGTCAGTAACTATTTCAAAGTCAGGCTAGCAAGAGAGTCTGGGATGAACCGTTAGTGGAGGAATCCCTGAGCCCCACTCAGAGAGGTGATGATAGCAGGCCAGCTGTCCACACATGCTCTTTTGCCCTTTAATTTAATAAACACTCTGCCTACACAGCATATATACCGTCTGTCAGAAGTTGGCCTGTCTTTGAATGACTCTCTCTGTTATTTTCTACTGAATACTAAATAACATCGACAAAGTTTTTTAACATAAACAGTTATTTGCTAATACTTTGGATATATTTAGCTTCAACACCTTTCTTCAATATGAAGGGAAGGTTTGGCCTAAATAATGATTTGCCTGTTTTCATTGTTAACAAGACATGAAAATCTTCTGGACCAAAGCTAAAAGGTTTGAGTGATGACATTACAACAAGGGGATAAAATGTGGGCCCTTTGGCTTTATCCTCAATGTGGCACTGACACAAATACTGTCTCAAATACAGGAAGATTCATTCGAAAGAGGCCCTGAATATTCTGTAATAACTCTCGTTAGGACGAAGCAATCTGAACGAAACAATGTGATCCTCAGTATATGGAGCTTTGAACAAGCCGGGATGCCCCTCGGAGCGATCACTTCCAGCATCGCATGCAATGCAATCGATTACACATACGTCAAGGTATGTAGTGGATTTTTTTGGTTCAGATGGCTTCATCCTAACAGGAGTTACAACAGAATATTTGGGGCCTCTTTCGAGTGAATCTCCCTGTGTTTACACGTGATACTGTTTTTCTCTAAATAAACCTGGTGGCTGTGTCAAAAAGTAGAATTCCTTAGGTCAGATCACTCATACACACTTAAAAAAGATGGTTCTTTAGTAAAGAAAATGGTTCTATATAGAACCATGAACATTCAAAGAACCCTTTGCATGCCTAAAGAGTTCTTTGCATCTTGAAAGTGTTCTACAGACTAATGGAGCATGTGTTTTATATGGTTCTGTATAGAGCCTTTTTCAAAAGGGTTCTATACAGCACGAAAAAGGGTTCTTCTATTGCTACAGGCTTGACATTGAAATGATAGAAGAACCCCTTAGCATGATATATAGAACCCTTTTCAAAAAGCTTCTATAGTGAACCATCTATAACACATTCTCCAAAATATGAAGAACATTTTCATCATGCAAAGAACCATTTAAGCATGAAAAGGTTCTATTTAGAACTCAAGGTTCTAAATATAAGCATTCCATTTATTAAACAACCATCTTTTTAAGTGTGTACGTCTTCTTTTATAGCTACCTGAGCTCTGCTGTTATTTCTAACTAGAAATAATGTTATTTTACTCTCCTAGCTTTTCTAGTTTGCAAGCTAAGAGCTTCACAGCTCGCAACAACCAAACAGATGGACAGTGCAGCACAGTTCCCATTCTATTAGCCAGACAGAGCAAGTATTCATAAAGTCTATGTTCATTACACTCAGACGTCCCAAAAAAGTGGTCTGCTGAGGGCAAGTTCTCTACTGAAAAACAGAATTTACAAAAGGTTCTTTATAGAACCATCTACAGCAGATTCTCCATCAATCTGAACAACCCTTTCACCATGCAAAGAACCCTTTAATCATGCAAACGGCTCTGAGTGTTCATAGGTCTATATAGAACCATTTTCTTTACTGAAGAACTCTTGAGGAACCATCGTATGAGTGTAGGGCAGAGAAAAAAAGAGGATCTGTTGGTGATTTTTTTTAGCCACATGCTAACCTACAGTACAGCACAAAGGTCACAGACCACCCTTCACTTATTTTACTTAGTGGCTAGTCAAAACTTTTAACTCAATTTTTCAACTTCCATTCTTTCTTTAAGAGACTGGTCTTCAGTTTTTCAAAGAAAACTGCAGGGATATTTTTCCACACCTCCAAAGTTCAGTCTTAGAAGTTGGTTGCATTTTCTGATTCTCACGATCAAAGTAACCCCAATTACAAATTTAGACTCATCAGTCCATAAAACCTTATTCCTAATGAGGTACAGTTTCAGTGCTCTAGTGTAAGTTTTCATTTTGTCTGTCTCCTTTTCTCAGTGAGGTTCTTCTTGACAGCTACACATCCTTTCAGACCCACAGCGCTGAGTCGTCTTCTCACAGTGGAAGGATGGACAGAAACACCTGTGGATGTTTTCAGATCTGAAGCAGCTTGATTTTCTCCTCTCTCTCAGAGATGATGGTAGTCAGGAGAACCTTCTCTGTATCTTTTAATAATGTTTTGAACTACAGTTTTGGAAACTCCTGCTTTTTAACTTATTTTCATTTGACGCTGCCCTTGCTTATGCAAGTGGATTATCTTGTATCTAATCTCCTCAGAATGATCTCCTGAAAAATAAATGAACTTGGCTGTTTTGACTGTAAGTCTTCACAGATACGTTCAGATGGGGAACCGTAAGCACCAAGGAATGCAGATGGCAGTTAAGTGCACGTGCAACAGCAGAACAAACAGGTGAAAAGAGTGATGGGCTTTTCTCTCACTGTGGAGCTAAAAGAATGACGTGTCTAATCTCTCCCTCACTTTAGTACAAACACACTGCACATAACCTCACTATATTTGGACAATGATGTTTATCTGTGAACCACACAGTTTAGGATATGGAGTGTGTCCCAGACCTGCACCACAACAGAGAGAGAGAGAGAGAGAGAGAGAGAGAGAGAGAGAAGCAGGCAGAGAGCGGGAGGGAGGGAGAAAGAAGGTCCGAGACAGTGACAGAAGGGGGGAGGGGGGGAGGGAGGGAGAGAGAGCAGAAAGATAGAGAGTGAGTGAAAAAGAGAGAAAAAGGGAGGGAAGGATGAGAGAGAAAGAAGGAGAAAAAGAGGGAGAGAGAGAAAGAATGAGGAAGGGAGGGAAAGAGAAAGAAGGAGAAAGAGACAGTGAGTGAGTGAGAAAGAGAGAGAAGGAGAGAGGAAGGCATGAGAGAAAGAATGAGAGAGAGGGTGGAGAGAGAGGGAGGGAGAGAGAAAGGAGTGAGTGAGAGAAAGGGGGAAAGGAGGGAGAGTGAGTGAGAGAGAATGGGAAAGAGGGAGGAAGGGATGAGAGACAAGGAAGGATAGATAGAGGGGGCAGAGAGAGAGAGAAAAGGAGGAAGGGAGAGAGAAAGAAGGACAAAGAGAATGAGTGAGTGAGTGAGTGAGCGAAAGAGGGAAGGGGGAACAGAGAGAGGTATAGAGAGAGAGAGGGGGGTAGAGAGAGAGAGATAGGTAGAGAGAGAGAGGTAGAGAGAGAGAGAGAGAGAGAGAAAGAGAGAAAGAGAGAGAGAGAGAGAGAGAGAGAGAGAGAGAGAGAGAGAGGGGTAGAAAGAGAGAGAGAGAGAGAAAGAGAGAGAGGGGTAGAGAGAGAGAGAGAGAGAGAGAAGGGTAGAAAGAGAGAGAGAGAGAAGGGTAGAAAGAGAGAGAGAGAGAGAGAGAGAGAGAAGGGTAGAAAGAGAGAGAGAGAGAGAGAGAGGGAGAGAGAGAGAGAGAAGGGTAGAAAGAGAAAGAGAGAGAGAGAGAGAGAGAGAGAGAGAGAGAGAAGGGTAGAGAGAGAGAGAGAGAGAGAGAGAGAGAGAGAGAGAGAGAGAGAGAGAGAGTATGGACTGGGGAAGTTATCTATGTATGTAAACTCTGACACTTAATTACATCAACCCAACTTGGAGGAAGACCCGCCCCCACATTCTTTTGTGTGCTGGGGGGTGTGTGTGTGTGTGTGTGTGTGTGTGTGTGTGTGCGCGCACACAAGCATGCCTGAGGAGGGCGGAGAGCGGGCTTGAAATCCCTCCAAAAGGCAAACGAATTAGCAGCAGGAAGAATGACTCCTCTATTAAATATACAATTAACTCACAAGATTACGCTCATCGGAAACCACATGAGGCAAACTAAGAAAGACCACAGAGAAGACACATCTCACACAGAGTTCACCAGAAAAGCACTGAAAATTAAATCAACTGGGAGAATAAACGTCCTCAGACCAGTGTTGTTTGTACTTGTGCACAATAAGACCTCTTTTCTTATGAGCGATAAGTCTGACTTTCACAATATCCATGATGCCATTACTTTGGTGCAGCTGTTCATGGTTCTATTACTTTGCCATTAAAGCTGTGTGCCAATGTGGCAGACAGATATCACACCTGCACAAAAAGCTGCATATGCATCAGATAAAACAGCTTCAGGTCTCAGGAAACAGCGTCACGTCTCAGCTCTCATACAATTAGACACCAGGTAAAACGGGCTCAGACAAAAAGGCCTCAGGTTAAGCAGCCACTGACAAAACAGGCTTCCACCACAGAGTTCATGTGACATTCGCAATTCTGTTCTTTCTTACTAGATTAATTACAGTTTTGTGACCAAATTAAACATGGCAACATACTACAATCACAACTTTTAAGGAAACGTGGTTTTATTACACTCTTTTATATGTCAAAGATTAAGTCACATACTGTCTAATTCCACATCCACTTTAGTGTTATGACCTGTTGTAATATCACCAGAAGAAAAGTGCTGGTATTATTATCGCTATCATTATTATTATTGCTGTGTACACAAACGCTTAACGGAAATACAAAAAGGAAAGTCAAAGCAAAGCTGCTTCACCCCCCCCTTGATCTGATTTGCCCATTTACTGCTGCTATTTTCCACACAGTCACTTGAAAAAGAGGATTTTGCTACCCAGGTCATTTTGGGTCATTTCTATAAGACCATTCTTCATTAAATGTTTAAACAATGTCAAGGACAGCAGGAAACCGGCCACTTCACTAAGCACATTGTATCAGCTCTACTTACCATATATGTGCATCTTGCAGTTCTACAAATCTTCTACAACAGACTTTAGTCAGTTTATCTGTATAGTTTCTTCTCTTTCACCCCGTTCCAACCCCCACAAGACCACCACAGAGCAGGTATTATTTGGGTGGTGGATCATTCTCAGCACTGACGTGGTGGTGGTATTTTAGTGTGTGTTGCGCTGGTCTGAGTGGATCAGACACAGCTGTGCTGCTGGAGTTTTTAAACACCTCAGTGTCACTGCTGGACTGAGAATAGTCCACCAACCAAAAATGTACAGCCAACAGCATCCTGTGGGCACTGAAGAAGGACTACAGGATGACCAACACAAACTGTTCAGCAACAGATGAGCTACAGTCTCTGACTTTACATCTATAAGGCGGACTGACAAGGTAGGAGTGTCTAATAGAGTGGACAGTGAGTGGACGCAGTGTTTAAAAACTCCAGCAGCACTGCTGTGTCTGATCCACTCGCACCAGCACAACACACACTAACACACCACCACTTGGTCAGTGTCACTGCAGTGCTGAGAATGATCCACCACCCAAATAATACTTACTCTGTGGTGGTCCTGTGGGGGGGCCTGACCACCACTAGAGCAAAAAATGCACCTATATTTAAAGTGGAGCTGATAAAATGGACAATGAGAGGAGATACAAGGAGGTGCACTTAATGAAGTGGCCAGTCAATGTCTATTGGGGCATAACCCTATTGACATCTCACCTTGCTGGTCTTGCTGGGCCGTGTCAGTCGAGGAGAAGGGGTGGGGGCGGAGCTGTGAAGACTTAAAGCAGGTGACTCCGCCCTAAAGTCTCTCTGCCCGCTGCCGCGACGCTGGCGTACTTGGCGCTCCTCACTGGCCTGGAGGTCCTGGGATCTGGAGCCGTAGCCGTTCTCCACTGGACCGCCAGACGATTCCATGAATAGGGGCTCATCCTCAGACACCTGCAGCTTCTCCAGCTCCTTATTGATCTTCTGCAGGTCTGCCACAGCTGAGCCGCTCTGATTCCGCTCCGAACACAGACTAAGGATGGTCTCCAGACGCTGGCGCTCCTGCAGGAGAGACAAAACAACAGAGTGTGAACACGCGAAACCCATGTAGTCTCGTAAGAAGTTCATGGTTCAAGCTGAGTGCAAGTACAGATTTGAGTGAAGTTTGCTTTTTATAGTTTTACACTGGAGCAATGAGTTTAACATGGGTATGTTTTACCTCTTCAATTAGCACAGGGGTGTCAAACCCAACCACTAAAAGGGCCATATTAAAAGTCTAAGCGTTGGCCCTATCATCAGGAGATTGCGAGTTTGATCCCTGGTGATGCTACAGCCGTCCGTGACCGGAAGTCCTAGAGAGCACAACTGGCCTCGCTCTCTGGGTAAGTAGGATGGCCCCCCCCCTTCCCCCCCTTCCCCCCCCCTAGGATTGCATTGTGGGCCTGATCTGGACCGCGGGCCTTGTGTTTGACACACAGGAATTAGCACTACGCTAACTGCATGTTTATGCCATCACATGCTTGTTTCAAACCAACTTGTTAATGGCAATTCCGATGACTTGTAAAAAAAATCTGCATAGTTCGGTTGTTGAGATGCAAATAAAGTCATTCAGAGTGAGCTGATGTGAAATGGTGCACTGATGTTTTTCTCTAAGAACCAGGGTTTGTGATGTCTTTGATGCAAATATAACCATTTTATTTACTGTCCAAAATGACCAATGAATCTACATGTGTCTTCTGAGTTTTTATATGTACTATTAAATCATTTTGACAGAGACAGCCCTGCATGCGTCCCCTCCACGAATGTATTATAGCAAATACGTATTATGCCAAAACCTTATTGCAAAACTATGGCAAGACAACGTCTCAGGCATCAATCAGTGTATTCATAATCATTTCATGCCACAACTTTCTGTGAGGGAGCTTTAAGAGGCATGAAGCTTCAGACATCTGCTTCCTATCACCACCACTGTGAACAATTCGGACTTGGTTTCTCTAGAATGGAATATTTAATATCAAACCACTCTGTTTGACTTTGTTTACTCTATTTCCCCCTTAAAGTAATCATAATGTATGTGATACTGTATGTCATACTGGTTTCTATAAAACTGGACAAAAGTAAAGATAATATTTAGGCTTCAAGGTGGCTTATTGGTTTGAAGTGTGTCATACAGTGTCAGAAACCACATATTTGAGATTACTTAAAAATCAGTATGGTTCAATGCAAACTAATGATGAATGCTAATTGGTGGGTAGCCACTTTCGCCTTCTAGCTCCAGTCAGTGAAAGTCTAACTGTGCAAATTGAATTTCTTGCAAACGATCACTTTAATATCACAACACACAACAGCATAAATGCAGGCAGTCTCCACTCACATCTGTGGAACTGATACATTTCTGACTTGGAGATGCTTCATGGAGATCCCTAACGAAGAACACAATCATTTCACACTCAGGTTCCGGCTGCAGGTCGCACAAAGCTGCTAACTCACATCTCCAACTCACACGTTGAAGCTTTCTCTTCTAAACTGTGACTCTCCATTCACTAGCACTCAATTATACCACCCAATCCCGGTCAGTCTAATAGAGAGCACAGTCCTTCCTGTCTGGCACATGCCCACTCTGAGCAGCGGAGAGAGAAAGAGGAGGAGAGGAAGAGAGCCGTGGAAGACACAGCTGAGAGAACACGCTCCCCTGGGAAGCTACTTTGAACCTGATTAACAGGCCGGAAAAGCCCTGCATGCAGCCACCACTGTGGAAATAAACACTCCATCCCAACTCTTTCCACAACGCTTGCGCTGGAACTTTGAGCCGGGACAAATGATCCAGCAGGTGGAGCATCATAAAGATGCACATCAGTTACACAGTCTATGTAGTAGCCAATTAAAAGATCAAACCCAGCAATAACTCACGTGATGTTGAGGTCTATATAAACAGCTCCTAGATACCTTTGGCAAATGTCTTCTACCTGCTCAAATCAAACCACTACTGTAATCAGCTTCTCTGACTTATTTTCACTCTAGGTGTCCGATTCTGTAGACAGCTTGAAGTGCAGACTTTCAGGACTGACATCCAAACTTTCATACCACCATTTTCATACAGAGCCCCCCACTTCTAGGGGCTCAGAAGTGTGAGCTCATATTCATTATTTCACTTCAACTCCAAATTGTGGTGGTAGACAGCTAAAACAACAATAACCTTGTCAATATCCAAATATTTATGGACCTGACTGTACACTCAGTGGTTGGACTATGTGGTAACACTTTACTGTAGGATACAGTACATAAGGCAACATGACACCGACACAAGCTTGTCATGACAACCAACACAGACCTACACAAATGTTTATAAATGCTTATTCCAATAGGCATCATTCGCTATAAAGGTTACATTTTCCAATGTTGATCAAAGTTAGTTAAAACAACCTTTATGACAGATAATGCCAATTGGAATAAGCATTTATAAACATTTATGTAGGGTTATGTCGGTTGTCATGACAAGCTTATGTGGGTTTCATGTAGCCTTATGAATTTATGAACCTACGGTAAAGTGTTACCGAACATGCAGCCACTGTTACTCCCACTGGATATCGATGAAGAAATCCTGATGAAGCTCATTTGTCCATTTTCAGCTCGGACTGTCACGATCATAAAATCTTAGCTGACAATTAATTGTCATATAAATAAATTGTTCATTGCATGCATCTAGGAAAATGACAAAAATGGCTTATTAGTCAAGTCAAAGCTTATTTATATAGCGCTTTTTACAAGCAATGTCGCAAAGCTGCTTTACAAAAAATCAGGGTCCAAAGCCCCAATCAGTATCGCCAAGGGCAACAATAGAAAGAAAAACTTCCAAAGAGCAAGAGGAAGAAACCATGAGGAACCAAGAGGCATCAAGACTAGGACAGACAGCAAAACAGTAACATAAATAGAACAATATGAATGGAGCATAAGATTTCACAGTTACAGTACAATACAATACAATAGTCAAGTCAAGTCAAAGTTTATTTATATAGCGCTTTTTACAACCGGTGTTGTCGCAAAGCAGCCTTACAGAAAAATCTGGGTCTGAGCCCCCATGAGCGTCGCCAATGGCGACAGTGGCAAGGAAAAACTCCCTAAGAGCAAGAAGAAGAAACCTTGTGAGGAACCAAGAATCAAAAGAGGAACTCGTCCTCCTCTGGACGACACCGGGTAACAAACAGCGTTAGTATAAAATATTAGAATACAAAACAGGGAAAAACAGGTGGAGCGATGGTTAATTACATAGCTTAAGTTCATGCAGCAGCAGCATCATCATCATCATCATCAGGAGGGTCAGTTCATGCAGGTGAGGTTTGCATATTAGAAGTTATTGGTTGTTTTTTTAGTCCCATGATGTATTTATGTGCCCCTACACAACATACTCACATTCTAACTGCTGTGGCTTAATAATACTGTGAAATCTAACAACTGTGGACAATGACTGCAGTCAGGTAAAATAATTGTGATTATCTCAAATAATTGTGATTAGGCAATTATGTAATAATTGAGACAGGCTGCATTTAGTCATAACAACAAGTTCTGCTTTTAAGGGTCGAACTTGAGTATGTTTAGTAAGACAAATGCGATTAATTGCAATTAACTACATAATGCGACCAATCACAGTTAGCTGTTTTAACCGTTTCACAGCCCTAGTAGCAATGTAATTGCAACGTGATATTTTGAGATCATATAGAGAGAGCCACACTCACCATGGCCACGGTCCCTAAGGTCAAGGGGCCAAGGTGCATGGTGATGGCCCCGTCACACCGAAAGACGAACACCACGGCCTGCCTGACCAAACCCGAACCAACGTCCAAAAACAGCCCTTTTAACAAGACTACAGATGATCCTTCTGAATGGTGGGAGAGATCTCTGACTGTCTGAGGGTCCAGCTCTGAGCAGGTGGGTGCTGAGTGAAACCAAATGCCCTCCAAAACATAGCTGGCAGCGGACGGCGGAAGAGACGCAAATATAGGAGCGAGTGATTTAATCCTTCCGCTTTCTCCCGTGCCCCACGTTTTCAGCTGGCATTACAGAGGGGTGAAAAGTTCTCATCAGCCCCCCACCCCCCACCCCCCACCTCTGATCAGATATACATGACCAGCTCAAACATAAACAGGCCTAAAAGTGGAGCGGTCTCTCTTCGCTCTCACTTGATCTCTTTCACTGCTGAAAGCTGACATGTTTTAAAAGCTCGGACAGAGACCACCTTTTAATTGAAGTAAAGGGCCGATAGGGAGTGGGCGCAGCCCAAACACACCGACACCACACTTAATTAACTTCTCCATGTTTAGAACTGAACGCTAGGTCTGGATCCTGTCTGCAGGCTGATGACCATGACCTTGTCAGTGGGGGTGAGGACTGTGACCCCACTGCAGGAGGGCAACTCAAATTACTCACCACACTGTGAACTCAGAGAGGGGTCTCTTCTTGGCTGAGTGCTGGACGGACATACAGTACTATGAAAAAGTGTTAGGTACCTGAGAAAATTGGATTTAGAAAAGATATTTATCTGGGCAGTAAGCATTTAATGGCCCAGTAATAGTAGAAGAAATACAAATAATATTAATTAGAATGAGAAGTGATTTTATGTATGTCAAAGTGTTTATCTAACCGTTTCCGAATCTCTCCACAAGGCAGCCCAGTAATATTTGTAGTTAAAAGTTGCATTAGGTGTGCTGCTAATAGAATGTCATAAACCAGTGTGATGGCTGGAAATCTGGACCAAACTTTGTTTTTCTTCAAACCAGCTCACAAGATTTTTTAAATAAGAAATTCATGTTACTTTCTACTGTATTTATGTTAATTTGCTTCTAGTTTAATGCTAAATGCGTTTTATCAACCAATATCTAGGAACCATAAAGCGAGCACACCATTTCACAGTAGCAGAGATAAAGCAGGTACCACGTTGCTCAGTCCCCACTGGTAACTGCCACATCACTTCGCTCCAAATTTGCATCAGGTTCAACTTTGCTCAACTTTAACACGTTGCCCACGTAATGCTGGAAATAGTCAGCTCTTACTGAAAATGAATTGCTTCCTTTTTGTAGTGCCTTGTGGCTGCCGGTGAGAATGTAGGGTAAGACTTTAGCACTGTAGTGTCCTCAACACAGTAACTGCACACACGAAGAATAACATGGAAAAGGTGTATTGAGAATATGGAGATAAAGCTGGGTGACAATCTTTTCACAATGTTTCCACGTCACTCAATACCAACAAATATCAATAAATATTATGTGCATATCCTCAAATAAGTCTGAATAGAATCTTGAATCTTAAAAAGAAATAAAAAATGGTGTAATTAGCATCAAAATAAAATTTAAATAACATAAAATTTTAAACTTAGAATAAATAAAAATTTAGAAATGCCACTTTTGTCACAATTTCCTCTTGTTCTGAGACATTTTCCTCAGTCTTATTTCAGTCTCAAACTGAAGAGTCGCACACTGCCACCCAGAGTATCCATCAGAGAAAAAGAAAAAACAAAAAAAAAAAAATTAAAGAAACAAACAAACCAAAAAATCTTCCTATTTTTAGATTTACTTTTTTACCTAACTGCATTGGTGAGGCTAAAACATTCAAAACCACACAGGAATACATTTCAAAATATCTTATTATTCTAAAATAGCCGAAAATCAGAAACTTTTCATGTGATGAGTAGCAGGGGCTGCCTTTTCAGATGAGCCACTGAGCTAACACTGCAGCTAACCGGTACATCAGATGATAATAAGGTATCATTGTCTTGTACAGGAGGTATTTTCTCCTCAGTGAACGATGTGCCAACGTATTAGTTTGAGAAACAGCCTAGTTACCCTAGCCGCAGCTTTTTTCACTACACAGTCAAGTCAATAACAACGTGCTCACCTTAAGACACTCGTTCTTCATAGCAGCAAAACATAATACAATAAACATACTTACAAACGCAAGCAAAATGATCATATATCTTCTCGATCTTTGTGATGAACCACAACAAATTCCCAAAATGTGATTTTGCTAGTATTCAGGTACCTGTGCACACTGAAGCAGTAGGAATTGCCCAGAGTTTAAGCCTTTGGTAACGACATCGGATTGAGGGACAAAATGAAAGAATCACTTAATCGAAAATACAATTAAAATAACACTAATTAACAGTAGCATGTTTAGCCTGGGCCTATATGAAGGCATGTCTCTAAAACAGCACACAGCAGTTTTCACCACAGCCTGTGTGCATGTATGCATACATGTTCTCGTCTCCACCTGCAGTTCACTAGTGTTTACTCTTCCCAGAGTTAGCCTCTAATCCAGAATCGTAAAGCTTCACCACAGCTACAGGCCTGTAATGGCTAATGAGTGAGCGGTCATGGTGTATGGTCTGGACCGGGCCCAAAGGGGCAATGGTACAGGTGGCCTTACTAAACCCTGAGAAAGCGTACAAACATCGCCATCTTTCATCAGTACTCCACTTCAGCCAGCTGAGGAGCAAGAATAGGATTGTTAGGGAGGGCAGACTGCCAGCGAACCCCGCCTCAGTGGTCGGCCTCCCAAGGCGAGTGTGTTTGAGAGGCTACGGTCAATGAAAGTGGATGCGGTTCGAGGTTGGCTATTAATAGGACGGGGTACGCAGCTCCACCTCTGGTTGGGTCTCCCCACTACAGAGACCGAGTGGGCCGTGCTTATTGCAGCCAGCAGTGCGCAGGGTCTGTGTGTGTTTAAGAAAGTGGAATGTCGCTGTGTTTGTGTGCAGACGAGGGAGGGTTTTCTCCAAGAGATTAATTTGGAGGCAGGTGGAGGCCTCTCCCTTCCCGACCTCCACAGACCTCAGAATTCCATTCTGGACGCCTCCACACAGCGACACAGAGCAGATATCAGGGAGGACTTTGTACGAAGGATATTTTTGAAGATAACAGTTTGGTAATACAGCCTTTTAATTCCATTGAGCTGCTCTCCGTGACAATACACAATGAAAATAGAAGGCAAAGCTTCAGGAGATCTTAAACTGGACCTACACTACATGACTTTTAGCCTATATTTCACCCCAATTTGCTCTTTCTGACAAATTTTCAAATTTTCTTCTCAAACTACACAATTTTTAGCCTGATTTTAACCCCTATTTGCCCCTTGTAATCACAGTCTAAAGCAAATTTCCAGGTCGGGAGCATGATCAGAAGTGACTGACGGCACGGATGAACTAGAGGTGTGACAAGAGAAATGAGTCGATCTTTAGCCTTCAGATCTAGCGCCAAACTGATTGGATACATTCTTTTCTCAACCGTTTGATCCTTACGACTCAAAATGTTTAGAAGTGTGAGATGCTCAGCGATAACGTGCAGTTCAGGCATCAGCCAATGAGAGAGCTAGGAGAGAGCAAAAAAGGCGTGTATGCCCAACGTGTGTGTGCAGCAGACCACAAACGCAAATTAGAGCCTTTATAATGTTTATAATGGATGGATTCAGACATCAAGTCACTCCCTTGACAATTTCAAGTCAGCTGCCAGTTTATAGTAAAGTTCTCGCTCCAAAAAAGAAAGAAATCCACGTTTCTCAACCACATATTCATCACCAGTTTGCCGTCTAGTTTAGCTTTGTTTGTGTGATAACGAGGGAACATTTGGGCTTTGGAGGGCTTTTTCATAGCCAAAACTGAGTGATGGCCTCTCTCTCCCTGATCGTCTAATTTGAAAATTCTATAAAAGACTGGCGTTAAATGTGAGACGCTCTTCATTTTAGACCTCTGCTAAGTCGTGTAGTGTATGGTTGGCTTCAGAATAACACTTCAAACACTCAATTAAAGTGAGAGTTGGGTGGAAAAAAATTTCCACTTACCGCAAATGTAGTCAAACCAAGACACATTTGCTGTCTGAAGTTGCACTACAGCTACAAAGCTAATGGAAGCTTACATGCACCACTTAGCATTTTGCAGACCGCTTAACTATGTGACATATTTTTGTCCACTTTTACAGTTCACAATTTGTCACACAGTGCCGGGAACCACATAAACAAGTCTACTTGAGAGTATGTGATGATTTAGGCTTGCAGTTTTCACGATGCTAATCCACAGGTATAAGCTTTTTTTACTCGTTAGGTACATCAGCTTTGCAGTTCTAGTGCAAAAACTATCTTGGTTGAAACAAACCATCTTGGCTGATCAACTACATTTGAGATAATGTGAAAACTGTGTAAATGTGATCAATCAATGTGATCAAGACAGAGATGTTAAAAAATATGTAAAACAACTTTCTGACCCCTCTGGAACACAGTACTCACCAGTCTCTCCACCTCCTGCTCTCGCAGTCTCTCATCCCGTTGTCTCTGGTGGTAGTCCTGGAGCTCCTCCTTGCCACTGAGGGAGCTGATGCTCCCTTTCCTCTCGCGGAAGCCGCCTTGTGGGCCCAGGCCGGCCTTTCCGAATGACTGCCTCCTCTCGCCAAGACCTGTCTCTGGAGCTGGGGAGGGCCCGCGGGCCACCAGCCTCTCCAAATCTGAGCAGGAGCCTCCGCTGGAGATCAGGCTGACCTTCTTGGCCTGCCGGGGGCTGGTGCTGGTGGTGGCACCTGAGGGCACGGTCACGTCTGGAGGCGCGGGGGTGCTTTTGGAGCTGGACCTGGTGGAGAGGGAGATGGACACCACCTCTGTGAGAGCGTTATGGTGGTTTTGCTCTGGGGAGGGCCGAGATGAACGATTATCCAGAGAGCGGCGGGGTGCAGGGAGGACGAGAGGGGCAAGAGGAGATAGTGAGGAATCAGTCGGGCGATAAAGGCGGGGTAAAGAGCGGCTGTGCACGCCCAATCCGGTCAAAGAACCAGCTGAGTATTTCCTCTGGCGGGGTGCAGGTTCTGGAGCACCGTTCCGGCCTGTGTCCTGAGCACCGAGCCTGCGGGCCAGTCGCGGGCTGGACGGCATGCTTGCTGTCCCGCTGGAACTGCCCCCTGGTGGTGGCGGAAGGGAATCACCCACATTGGAAGAGGGACCATTCCACATAGACAACAGAGAGCCGGACGTCTGAGCACGACGACTCTCCGAGAGCAGGCTGTCCTGGGACTGGTTTCTGGTAATAGGCCGTGAGTACGGCAATGAGGTGTCCCGCTCCCGTGAAGGGTCTGAGCGCCGAGGCGAAGGGGGCATGCTGCCGGAAGAGTGGGTGGGCACTTTAACCGAAAGGGGTGGACGATCAGAGGTATAAAGACGCCTGGCCTGCTCTTGATAGGACGATATAGGGCTGGAGGTGGTCACAGGTGACAAAGAATTGGGTGTAGTGGGTGGAGACTGGGTCATGCTGAAGTAGGAGGGGCTGGTGTCCACGCTGGTTCGGAGGCTGTTCTCCAGAGCCTGTTTCTTTCTCTGCAGGGTGTCCATCAACTCTCGCAGCTCGGAGACGGAGCGCATCCCTCTGGAGCTGGGCCCGCCCATGCTGTGGCTGAAATCACTGCTGAACTTCAGATAGTCTGGAAAGAGAGAGAGACAGAGAGGCAGAATGAGACTATCAGGTCAATAAAGCGTGCATACCTGTAACCTCACAATGATTCAATTTGATTCTAGTTCTTTAGAAAATGATTCAGTCCAGAAATCTCCACCAGAATTAGATTCAATTATATCAGCATGATTCAAAGGACGCACACTATAAAGAATTGTACGTTAACAGATTCGATCATTTTAAAATTGACGCAGCCAAACTGCCAACCTAAGATCAATGCAGCGCGATGCAATGATGCATTTTTACAACCCTTGTCAGTAACTTGGCTCACTTTTCAAGGGAAATGTAATGAATGAGAGAAATGCGAGTCCCACATGTTCACTTTGGCAAGCATTTTAAAGAATTTGATACTGCTTTAAAAACAGTTACAAAATCTTACATAACCATCAGGTTAATGCCAAACTGTCCGCTAAAGCAATGCTTAAATTAATGATTCCTAAGAAAGCACAGAGCCATTATTAAAATGTACCTGAGATTGGTCTACTCATAGAAACAGCAGAAACCTGCCTTTAAATGACCCAGAACCCAAAAGCCTCAAAAAACCTCTGTAAAAATAGAAACTGACTCAAAGCCCAGTCAGAAGAAACTTCAGCTTTAACTTTTGGTAACCACACATACGCTACATGCAATATTCTGCTACAACCCAGTGGTTAACAAACTAAATATAATTTTTGTTTAGTATCCTGTCTAGTCTTACAAAAAAACATCATTCAATCTTCATGTGTTAAATTTCCACTCTGAACACCATTAACTACAAATGATTCACTTATCAGGAGATATATCTGAGGTGATAACCCACTTGCATAACGAAGAAGAAAGTCAAAGGAAAATAAGTAATAAAAACAGGAGTTTCCAAAACTGGAGTTCAACAATTATAAACAGGTAACAGAGAAAACAGGAGTGCTAACAACTGTGCGAGACCTGGTAAACCACGAAAACGGTCACCATCAGATAAACAGCACTCAAAGCTTTCGTCTTTGAGAGAGGGGAAACAAATCAAACTCCACTCTTGCTTAAGACTGAAGCTACAAGAAGCTGCTTATAAAAAAGTTGCTGGTGTTCTCAGAAGGATGGTATGTTCACCCCAGGGTCCAGACCTCAACATCATTGTATGTGTTTGGGATTTCCTGGATTGTAAGAACTGAAAATACAACCAACTTCAAAGAATTGTCTATTTAGTATAAACTTGTACATGTTTAAAATAAATTATTAGTATTATACAAAAAGTAAAACTTACCTTAAAAATGTTTAATATTATTTATTATATGTAAATCAGATTACGTAACTTGTTGGCATCCAGTGTACTTGCAGTAAGCTTAATATATGAACAGTAAATACATTTCGGTAACACTTTCTTTGGATAGTCTACCTTAGATGCTTTGTGGATACTTAATTTACTTTCAAGTTACATTCAACTAAATATCTATTAAATTGACCACAATTTTCTTTAACTCTTAACCTGGCTCTAATCCTAACCCTAACCTTAACCTCAACCCAAACCCTAAACCCAACCCATAAACCCAACCCTCACCCAGTCCTAGCCCTGACCCTGGTCCAAATCCTAACCCTAACCCCACCACCGTTTAGAATCAATAGATATTACAGGGTGATTCAAAAAGATTCATCCAATTTCAAAGCGCCATATTTTTACATTTTTTATTTTACATTTTAGGTGCTTAGGAACCAATCACATTCCAATTGAAAGAGGGGGTCATAGAGTTTCTGACTGTCACCGGAAGATGGCTCCCTTCAGTCTGCAAGGAGATGCGACCCCTGAGCAGAAAGCGCTTTGTGTTCTCAATAAGAGTGAATCCATCATAACTGTGCAACGTGATTTTTGTCGGCAGTGAACCTCCAACAGCTCAGAGCGCTCGTCATTGGTTCCACAACACCGGATGATCTCCGAAATCGCACTGAAAGAGCCGTGAGTGCAGCGACACCTGACATGCTCAATCCAGTATGGGATAAATTTGACTACAGCGTTGATGTTGTCTGTACAGCTGGAGGAGGTTCATATTGAGCACTTGTAAAATTACATAATAAACTTTATGCTCATTTAAACCATTTACAATTTACTGCATTGTTCTAGAATGATTTACAAGTGAAATAAATCATTTTGAAATCGGATGAATCATGTTGAATTACCGCGTCATTTCAACAAATAGTTTGTTAACAATTTGAACATCTGTAGATAATCTATAGGGGAGTATAGTGGACTATCTAAGCAAAATGAGACCTTTATTCTACAGTATACTGCAAGTACACTGTACAGTCGTCTGCAAAAGTTTGGCCGCCTCTGGTCTAATTACATGGTTTGTTAAGTAAGATAAGTGAACACATCCTCTACAGAGAACACACTTCTGCATATTTTAATGCACAATTGCTGAGTGTTCAGCTATGTGCAGAATTAAACATCTTGAGAAAAAATAAAACTTGATTAAAAATTACGGCACAAAGTTATGGCACACTTTATATTTATTTTTCAGTATGTTAAATACAGTAAATACATGGAAATGGGGCTATAAATTAGCATAAAACGTCATCTTTAAGTGTGTCCTCTCTAGTACTTTGACCGTGGGTGTTCAAATGTTTGCATACAACTGTATGTACCTAAATACACACTAAAATATACTAGATTTTCTTAAAAGTCATCGAGAAACGCTAGTTATTCCAGTCCACCTGTGGAAGTGGATGAGCCAAAGATGGACAGCAGAACTCTCCGTTCGAAACTTTTTGGCCTTACGCTCTCCGTCTGTCCCCCTCACACACTCACTCACACACACACACACACACACACACCATCTGCTCTGTCTCTGCGCTGTACAGTTCAGAGCAGCTTCTCTCTGCTATGTGCCAAGACAGTGCAAACAGATCAAAGGATATCTTCCAGCAGACGTCTGACACATGCACACTCGTACAACACGCATACCAGCAAAGACCATAAACTCACACAGGCCTCAGCCAAGAGCAGAGAAATCCCTTTAACCTGAGAGGACGAGGAGGAGGAGTGTGTATGTGCACAGTGTTTAAATCAGAGTTAAATCTCTACCACGCAAACAGACAAGGAAATAGAGCAGAAACTGAGAGATATCACAGGGCTCGGCTGAGTCGCTCAGGGAATGGCATTTAAGAACACCCACAATCCCGCACACATACACCTAAACTCCAGCACTCTTTTTGCCATACATGGAAATATTTCAACAGTCTACTCAGTAGTACTCCAGATCTTTCACAGAAGCAGTCTCTACTTTACACTGGTGGCCTGAAATCTACATGAAACTACATTTGACAGTATAAAAACCTCATCTTGAAATTTGCACAACCATCTTAACTTTGGTTGTTTCATGAAACTTGCTTCGCAGTCAAAATGCTAATGATGTAGAGGAGCATGAGGCACAACCGGCCCCGCTCCTCCATAGAATGTGATCATATTAATGTCATTTTAACTAAATTATTGACTGTTATAATTATTGATTATTGAAACAGGTGGTCATTTCTCAGACGGCTGAGAAGGAGAAGTCTGTACATTCCTTCATAACGCACCGCTTCACACCAAACCACTGCGAATGACTTTGTTTGCATATTTTAATGCTATTCAACTACACAGAAATTTTGAAAATATCGATACAATTCCCCTTCAACATGACAGTTGTCTGGTTTTGTTAGTTATCGTGATTTAGACAGAATGATATGATAATCGCAAAACACAAGCTGCTAATCTCGCTAATTAGTAAAATAATCAAATGGGTTTATTATGAACTGCTTTGTGTAACTGTCCAGCTCCAAATAAATTATGTTTCATCCAACTCACCACTGCAACTTGTCAAAAGCCAGCCTTACAATAGCACCACAGGGAAGCGTAGATTTGAATATGGGGGCTTTTCTCCCATCTGCACTGTCTGGGACAGCAGCAACAATGTGTATTCATTTCTACTGTCTACAATACAGACAGAAAATGATCTACAACGTAATCCCTCTCCCCCAAACTATCAATCACCACGGGGACAACAAACCACATCTGTATACAGAAAAGGAGGACATTCCACACGACTGGCTGCCTGCTGCACATGGAGCATGTGCGTGTTTTGAGAAGATATATCCGAAAAGACAGAAGATTCTTAAAAGGGTTCTCGCACTTCAAAGGCTCAGAGAGCGCTATTGTGGGAGTCTGCTGTGTGACAGATAATGCACACCTGTCCAAGACGGCCCCCATTACCTGAAACTGAACCCATTTTACACACACACAAAAGGGGTTATCATAAGGGCTGTGTGAGATACAGGATATGGGTTCTCTGTGGGTTCATGGGGGTTAAGAGTCAAAAACGGGGGTCCTTTTGGTTACTTTTAGGGCTGGACCAAATAATTTGAATACTTGAGTATCATTTTGTGACGCTGATAATCGATTCTGTGCTTAGTATTCGGACGTGAACACAGTTTCAGTGGCTTCATTGCCTTGTAATGTGCCTTCTGAGTTCAGTACTGAGTCCAGGAGGACAGGCTACACCAGCCAAGCGAGGTACCCGCCGAGCTGCTTCTAGGGTGGTCCTCACTGAGGTCATATGAGCCTTTAGCTCCAAAAGCTCCTCAATCTTCCACTCCACTCTCTGTAGCTCCATTGTGACTGAGCTCAACTCAACAAAATAACTCAATTAATAAAAACAACTGACCAAAACAAACTAAATAAAAACTAAACTAACTAAAGTTAAAACTGTGATGGTGACAGATAAAACGCTTTAGCACCCACGTTAAAAGCTGTATTTGAAAGGAAGGGCTACAGCCTAACTACTAATTCATTGCTGCTGCCAACTGGTATATTTTACAGTAATGAACTTATTTAAATTATGCACACGTATATATTATTGTTTTTAAGGGTGGTTTTGAGAACTAGTGTTTACATACTTGTTTGAAAATACCATCAAGTATTTAAATCCTGTAACACTGAGCAACAACACCTACACACTAAAATGGTGGTTCTTCAAGGGTTCTTTAGTAAAGAAAATGGTTCTATATAGAATCAACACTCAAAAAACCCTTTACATGTTTAAATAGGGTTGTGTGTATCGAGAAAGCGTTCTTGAGATTGATGGAGAATGTGCTGTAGATGGTTTTATATAGAACCTATAGAAGGGTTCTGCTATTGTCATGATGTCAAGCTTGTATCAAAAGGGCGCTATATAGAACCATCTATAGCACTTTCTCCATTAATCTGAAGAACACTGTCACAATGCAAAGAGTCATGCATTTAATCATGCAAAGAGTTCTTTGAGTGTTCATGGTTCTATACAGAACCTTTTTCTTCATTAAAGAACCCTTGCAGAACCATCCTTTTAAGCGTGTACCAGCCTATCAAAGTGGTTGATGGAAGTTTTAGACAATGGTTACCTGTGCTGTAGACCAGCGGAGACACGGGGCTCTTTTGAGGCAGCATGCTCTTCATCCGGTTGGCCTCTTCTGGGTGGTTGAAACGGAAAAAGTAGGATTTACCCAAACAGAGAGAATACCCTATAGAAGAGAGAGAGAGAGAGAGAGAGAGAGAGAGAGAGATTTACAGTCAAACCAACCTGAGACACACAACATTTGAGATGCTTGCAACCATCTGACTCCATCTATTTGGCCAGTGTAAGCAGAGCTGCATTGGAGGTGGCCATCAATTTGGATAAAAACCCAGAGCATTAAACAAACGTCGAGGTCACCACCTCACCGTGACAGAGCCACAGCTGTCCAAACACCTCACAGCATGTATGAGGAACAGGGCCCAGCTAGAGACTCTCACTACCTCTAAAGACCACCATTCCTAAAGCATGCAAAGAAATGCTCTTCTCCATCAATCAATCACACACTTTGGTTTATATAAGACTGAGGCATCTTTTTCCACTTGATGGTCAACGTTAGGGCCTGACTGATGTATCGTCTACACTATGGTCCTGCAGTTTCATCAGCCCTGGAGGAAATCATAAGGATTATTAACAGTTCAATAGAAGTGTAGTACTGTAAGCTACCTCCATGCTCCCCTATGAGAGAGCTTAGGCCCACTACTCCGTTTTTCCAGTGATTTGAAATCAGAGACCATTGAGCGAAGAAAAAAAAAAATTGAAGCAGAAAGCGGAATAACAGATTGCGGAAAATATTTGGGACCTCTTTTCCTCCTCTCCACCAAACCCCAAACCTCTGGCTTGAGGATTCTGAGCTGCTTGCTAAGGGAAGAGAAAGGAAGCTTGTTTTTGATGAGTAAAAAGGTGCGAGGGTTTTATTAAAGAGCTCTTCAAATGAGAAATTCTCTTTTGAGGAGCTGAAATAGTTTTGTGTGTCATGTTTGGTGGAGCTTCTGATACACTTTAGAGTGCAAGTCACTGGTGCTCAGTGCTGGACAAGACAGACACTTCCTAACCAGCTGTGTAAAAACTGTCTGTGTCCTTGTCTCACACGTTTCCCTCTTGCTGGAAAATGAAGATTGTTTAGCCTACTTTCCTCCAAATCTGATTCCAAAGCCACAAGAGGACAGTGGGGCTGCACAATATAGGGAAAAGACTAGTATTGCAGTTATATTATTGCATTTTGTGATTCTGATAGACCTTGGAGTATTTAAACAGGCGTTCAGACTTAAAACTAGAGCTGAACATTTTATTGTTAAGTTAAGCAGTACTCTGTAGTACAGGATTATACTCCCTCAGCCTCAGCAGTTTGACAGAATTCACAATTTTATATCTTGTTTTTATTCATCAAAACACTGGGAATCCCTGTGGTGTCAACCAATCATGACTGCTAGCCTAACCACCGAGCTATGGGCTAATAAATACAACCAAGCTAGCACTGTTGTGATTCTTGTCAATCAAAATTTAAAATGAAAACAGTGATTCTATCTTTACTCAGCAAAGACAGATGCCAGAGGGTTATTTTTACCTTCCTTGCCTTATGTTTAGCTTCCTTGCTAACTTCAGCTTTTAGCTTTTTGATCTCCCCATGTGACGAGCCACTTCAGTCATTTGGTTAACCCATAATCTTGATTGAAATGAAGATTTGAAGCCAGTTACTAAAACACCATCATCTTCCTAGTTGTCATCCTTCTGCCATCCTTTTGCAATTGCAAGCTAACGGGGAAAAACAAAGCCCCAAAAATCCCCCCAAAGCAACTGTAGTCTTTCAAAAGCCCCTCCCACCTTCAAAACACATCATCAGAACAAGGTTTTCTTACTCTTTAAAATGGAAAATCTCCCCGCCGAGACTATTATGGTACCACTGTAGATGCGAGTAAGCATGTTTACAATAGATACGGTTAAATACAGCAAAAAGCAATGTTAGAGGTTCATTTACATATTGGAGCCTTTGGTGATATCAGTACTGCAAGGGCAAATATGATATTTATCAACAAACGATACTACTAACAATCTCTACTACTTTCCTCACACTCTGATTCTAAAGAGGACGACACGCACATGCAGAGATAAAGAAACGTTTCTCTGAAGAAAGTGTGGGCCTGATTATTATACCATCCAGCTCAAGCCAAACTGTTTTGCAGGCCCAAGATAAGCTACTTAAAAGGCTCTTGTCCTTCGTGACCCTGTACATCCAAAATGCTCGACCAGAGGCTTTGTTAAGTCCGCACCTTTGTGTTTGAAAAGCTGGGCCACATTTCAGTGCCCTCAGTTGAGAGGCTGGAGGCCTTGTGCGTCGTTAACATGCCAAAGCCCTGACTTTCGGCCTCCTAAATCTTTCAGACGCATTCCACTGTTTGGTACACTGGCAGACTGCTCCCGTAAGGTCTAGTCTGATTTCTTCTGGATTTTTCCATTCTATCAGAGCCTTATTGGTAGGAAAATTAAAAAGGGCAAAAAAGGACAAAAGCAGCCTCGACGGCGATGCCGTACGGATTTCACAACAAAACAGATGGACACAATAAGCCTGATGAATGCTTCATGCTGCGAGACGTTTCATCATCACAAAAATCCCCACAGTCTGTCTAAACAGTGATCTGAGAGATAACACTGTCAGATAAACACGGCTTGGTACAGTGACCAAAACATGCATATCCATACACGCAGCTGGAAAGGTTTCTCAAGTGCAGAGGTGAGTGTTTAGTCTACACAGCTGTGATCCTGTGCCTAAAAAAACCTAAATAAATATGCTACAGGGAAAATGAATGGCTGACATTGTGTTCCACATGTTGATACCTGTGTACAAACTCTTGCTTTTGTAGTGCTTACCTAAATACTAAGGTCTGAGCCAGTGTGAGGATGTCGGGGGGGTGGGGTGTTACAGTAGCATCAATAAAACCATTTCTAGGCCTCTTGAAATTTTATATGATAGTTAAATGTCTGCTAAATGGCTGTGATTAACAACCAAATAGTTTGTTCCTGTTTACTGTATGTAGTGATTCAGGTACAAGCCTGAAGTGGCCAGATCAGCTGTCCTGCTTCCACGTTGATAGAATTCACAATTTTATATCATTTTCATGTTTTCAATGATCAAACAACTGGGAATGCCTATGGTGTCAACCAATCCTGACTGCTAGCCTAGCCACTGAGCTGGCATTACCGCAACTCACACAAAATTGTAAAGAAAACAGTAACTACCTTTATTCAGCAAAAAAATGGACACCAGTGGCCAAAGGGTTTTTACCCTTTCACCCAAAGAAAAGATGGGCTGATTAGATCTTGATTCCAAGCTCTCAAACAAATGTCGACAGAAATAGCTTGAGCTCAAATAAACAAATGTCTCACTGCTGCCCCCTAAAGGTGTCATAGCACCAGTTGGACGTTAGAGCTTTTGATGTTTTCGTAGGATCCATGGTTTCTCAATACGTGGAACAAAACCTCATATCTCCAAAACGGTAACTATACAGGAGAAGGAAAAAACATACTTAACTTTTAATGTAAGTCAATGGAACCAGACGTCTTTCCAAGTCATTCTGGGTCGTTTCTCTTGGTTCACTCATCATGATATTTACACACAATGTAAAGGACGACAGGCATTTTCAAATTATGTCAAAAACTGAAAAACAGCAAATATGGAGATATAAGGTTTTCGTTCAGACAGCAGCGATATTCTGCTTTCTTTCATTTACATCCATTTGACTCAACCCAACTGATCAATGCACAGCAATTCACTTGTTGTTTGTTGTGTATTGTGACAAACATATGATTGTGAAAGCTATCAACTATGGAAAATAACTGCAATCAGCTCAAACAGCTGCAATCAGACAGTTTTGTAATAATTGAGACGGGCCTAAACTCTCAAAATAGACACTGCTAGTATTATCTTTAATGAGTTTGCACTGGCTGTTTACTGTTTCTTCTCCAATTTCCTTCTGCGCTGCAAATGAATACGCTCACTCATAAACTTTTTTCCTTGGATTAAAAAACAAAGTGTCTTTGATCTGATAATTAAGCGTGCGTGGTACTTTATATAACAGCCTTTTATAGAGACTAAATGACCTCAGCATGTCAAGTAGTCAATTTTCTGCTACGATGAAAAAAAGCTGTTACTTTAAGACCTCACGAACTTCTAAAGGCTTTACTGACTAAATCATTAACTCTCAACTGTGCCTACACTTCACAGAGCTGACCAATTAGACGCTTTTATTACGAGATAAACTTTAACAGTGTGCTGAAAGGCACAATGATTAATCAAGACTGTATTCTCATCTTCTCCACATGCAGCGACTCTAGATTCAGTGAGTAAGTCTGAATGCTTCTATCCACCAAGACGGTCAGATAAGCCAAGCACAAAAACATAACAGAAAGAAGAAGCCAGCTACTGTCTACAGATGGAGTTTTTTTAACCCATTAATGCCCATATTAAAAATCTGTTCTCTAAGCTTTGCTGAGCATGAATCGTCAAATCAAACCACGTGACTAAAAAGTGAGCTATCATCACAGATTGTTCCAATTTCTGCGTAATTCAATCGGTTAGACAAACAAAGTCATTCTAAGTGGTTGGATGATTGCTCAGTCCTAGATAAAGTGATTCAGAATTCTTCACAGTGAAAGAAACCACCAGTCTGAAGTGTTTAATGCTTCTTAAAGCTCCATTACAAAAAGTTATACCATGAAATGATGTCTATATGCTCACACCTTATGCTTAAGACATTGTTTTATTATAGTTTTCAGATAAGGTTTTGGCTTAAGCCAAGGCAAAGTAGCTCCCAAATCTATTTTCAGATTTACCACTTTTCAACCATTCTCAACATTACATATACAAACTCATGAGACATGTAGGTTCACTGATCATTTTAGATAGTAAATAAAAGGTCTGCGTTGTGACCCCTGGTTCTTGTCACCACCAGGGTAAGGAAGCACAACTTTCTCTACAATGAATCATTTATCAAACCACTCTGAATAACTTTGCTTACACCTCAATGACTGATTTATGCAGAAACTTTGAATAATTACTCTTTAATTATATTAAATTGAGCCTTTTGAGCATGTGGGACTACAGATTTTTACCAAAACAGTGCAAAATCCAATTGTGACTGTGAAAGAAGGTGACAAAGTGAGCATAATCAGACCTGTTTAATTGAATTTTGTGTGCTGCAGTAAAATATTAAATAAAAATCACTGTGTATATTATTATTATTATTATTATTATTATATTATTTTGATATTTTTATGTGTGGCATTGATTCCATTTAGTCTGTTCCCACTTACTAAACCTCAGAAAAACAAAATATCGTGCATCGTGAAAATGTCTTGAAGTATCGCGATACGATATTTTGCCATATCGCCCATCTCTATTATGCTCCAATTTTAGCAGTGCTTCAGAGTAGAAGACTCAGAAGATTCATGTGGACTGAATCGGTTCGACCGGCTTATAAAAAGAGCCTGTTCAGACGAACTGATTCGTCCAGGTGAAGGACACAGCTAACACCTTTAGCATCGGTTAAACCGAAGAGGAGAGCAACAGTGGCGCCACACAGCTTAACGAACAGCTGTTAGACATGAAGTTCAGGAACATTTTACTTAAAACTTAACTTTTTAACGTCAGCGAATCCAAATGAGTAGCTTATTAAAATTTAACTAGGATTAAAACCGTCAAGTCGTCAAAAAAGTGCTTCTTAATAGAATTTTCCCGTTCCACCTTAAATGGTGCAGCAGTTACATTCTGGCGCCTGAATGTAACTGCTGCACCATTTAAGGTGGAAAGGGAAAATCCGAATAAGAAGCCTCGTTCAAATAATAAAGTATACCTATTTTACGATAACGTTATGTAGGTAAAATCAGTTTTGTGATAAAGGTTTCTGATAAAGACTAACCTTCCACTGCGTGCCATTCAGAGGAGCTTCACAACAGCTTTCTCCACACAGTGTGACAGAAAGGAGGAGAAAGTGAACGGCGTATCCTCTGTGTTCCTGCTCGGCTCAGAGAGAGATGAATGAAGAGCTACGCTGAACACGTTAAACTAATTATTCTACACCGTAAACTAGTCAAAAAACATTTCTGCAAACTCTGTGAAAGTCGGTAATGGAGCTGTAGTGTAGTACTAGCCGACTGCCGGGAGTCGAGCGGAGTGACTGGAGTTGAAGGAGTGTAAAAGGCAGGCTCAGTCCCCGCCCCTCCTTTACCCCTTATTCCCCCTTTGTTTACCTCTGAAGATGGAGAAAATACCTGAAGGTGAACCGTTAAAGGAGAAGTCCACTGATTTTTCAAAACTCTGCATAATTACCTCTTGAGGAGATGTAAAGTCATTCAGAGTGGTTTGATGTGAAATTCAGAGTCAGAATTGTTCACACAGATGGTGTTTGGAGCCAGATGGCCAAAGAATTTAAAGGGGAATTCCACCAAATTTTCAAAATCTATGACTAATTCAGTGCTTGAGATTCATTGGAGTGGTTTGGTGTGAAATGGTTCATTGTAGAGAAATCTACAGACTCCTTTCTTCTGGTGATGGAAAAATTGTGATAATATGACAAAATAAGTTCTCTCTGGGGACTATTTTGCCTTACAACTCCCCCCCTGTGTACCCCTCTGCCATGAATGGAATAAAATAAATGGATTAAAATACATTTTAAGCCAAAACTTAACCATTCAACCAACATCTAACCATTTCATGTAATAACTGTCTGTGAGGGGGCTTTCAGAGGCACTAAACTCTTCAGACGTCTGGTTCCCATCACCACCACTGTGTGGTAAGTTTCTCTAGAACAAGGCATTTCACATTAAACAACTCTGAATGACTTTGTTTACATTTAAACCATTTAATTATGTACAATGGTTTTGAAAAATCCCAACCTCCAGAACTTCTAAGCGACTTCAGAAAAAAAGCCTGAGTGTGGGTGTGTGCATAGCACAAGCCCCGCCCCTCTCCGCTTGCTTTATTGTGATGGGATCTACCCATACAGCTAGTGGTTTCCATGAAAGATGATGAAAGCTTGATGCTAAGAAGGGACTGACGATGTATTAATGATACAGTTTTAAACTTCAACACTCTTGTTTACCCTTAAATAATGGTTAAAAAAAATATATGCGCATAATGCACAAAAACAGATTCATCAAAACTTGCAACTTTTCCAGAAACATTTCTAAGTGTTCTACACATCAAGTACTGTTTACCTTTTATCTCTAAATGTATAACCCTGGTGAAAATCAATGACTACGACTGTTTTAGAACAGACCTGGAAAGAGACAGACATGGAGAAGAACTTTGCTCCTTGTAGCAGGTTTGTTTTTTGGCACAGTGGGGGCAGATGTTTCTCAATCTCTGCATTTGTGGGTCTCGAGTGCACTTTGTGCCATCAGGGTCGAACGCACTGAGAGTGCAAGTATGGTTGAGAAACATGTTTTTTGACCTTATCATGGTGAGGTAAAGGCCTGAGTTAGCAGGAAGGCCTCCAGCTCTGAGCTCATAAAATGGACCATCGTTGTAAGAATTCTTACCAATTTAGTGGATGAAGAGGGAAATGTTGTTCCACTGTGTTTTGAAACGAATCCTGGCTTAAAATTGTAGCTGGAACAGGAATGGTGTTTAGCCATCCAGCCGGAGCTGACAGGATATTGAGTTTCGTAATAAAAGTATTTGGGAATGGAGGTGGAGGAAAGACCTTTTATTGAGCTGATGCAAGGCCCATGGTTTTAGGTGAATGAGCGCTTCCGAATAGTGGAGCAACTTTGCAGGTATCCAATATTACATGAGCCTTTCTGAATTCAGGCTATTAACTTTTAATGGGCTAAAAAATAGTATAATAACAACTGGAGCAGTCGGCCCATTCAATCCCTGCATGAAGTCTTTTCTGTTTCACCAAGACGTCTACAGACTACAAAGAACCTAAAATAAAAGTTATACTATATAGAATGCGATGCTGTAAATACTGAAACCAAAACTACATCTCTAACCTAAATCTCTAACTAACCTAACAAAGAGGGATTTCTGTTAACCAGATATATTAAACCTAAAGTAAAACTTGTCCAACAGGAGGAAAGATAACCTCTAGGAACCACCTACACCTGCTTAATCATGCGGTTTTCCAATCAGCCAATCATGTGGTAGCAGCACAGTTCATAAAGTCATACAGACAGGAACTCAAGGAAATGGGATAAAATCTGTTTGTGTCATGGTGGTTGGTGCCACATGGGGTGGTTTGAATATTTCAGAATCTGCTGATATCCTGGGATTTTTACAATCCAGGCCTCTAGAGTTTAAACCAAAATAGTGTAAAAACAAAAATGCAGAGTGGAGGTTCTGTGGGTGGAATCACCTTATTGAAGAGAGGGGTCAGGGGAGAATGGCCAGACTTGTTCATACTGACACCTTGAGGTGGATGGGCTACAACAGCAGAAGACCACATTGTGTTCCACTCCTGTCAGCCAAGATAGGAATCTAAGGCTACAGTGGGCACAAGATCACTGAACCTGGGTGGTAAAAGACTGAAAAAACGCTGCTTGGTCTGCTGATGGTAGGGTCAGAATTTGGTGTTAACAGCATGAAAGCAGCCTGCTGTGTATCAGTAGTTCAAGCTGGCAGTGGTGGTGAAATGATGTGGGGAATGTTTTCTTGGCACACATTGAACTAATACCAATCGAGCATTGTTGAAATGCCACAGCCTGTCTGAGCACTGTTGTTGACCATTTGTATCCCTTCACAGCCACAGTTTACCTCACTCGTCTAATGGCTACTTCCAGAATCGTAATGCACCCTGAGTCAACTCAAATTGTTTTCATGAGCATGACAATGAGTTCAGTGTCTTCCAATTTGTCCAGTTGATTCAATTACATGATGCAGTCATGTCAACATACAATAGAATCTTTGAGGGACGATTTCAGCACCTTGTTGAATCCATGCCATGAAGAGTTTAGACTATCCTGAGAGAAGAGGGGGCCCTACTCAGTATTAGAATGGTGTTCCTAATAAAATGGAAATATGTTGTAACATATTTTCAGTATATTACTTTTTTTGCATCGATTTTTTTTTTATTAGACACTCCTGACTTTTTGCTTAAGTTATTCAGTTGTACTGACAAATCCTGCTTTGTGTATTAACCTGCTGATCAGGAGCTTCAACAGCCACTACGTCAGACTTAAAATTTAATTCACTCGAAATGTCTAGCGCCTGGGGCTTAGCCTGAAGACTGTTTCCATTTCATGCTCTCTGTTTGCACCCTTTACGCCAGCACGTGGTGCTCCACTGCTCTGGAGATGGGTGATGTGGTTTTGAGGTTAACCCCCTCCTCTTTCCATCTCCTCCCCCTTCTGCATTAGTCTCTCTTTGAATCGTCCCCTTTAGTCTCATATTGTCTGGCTTCTCTAAAGTGTCTCTGAAAGTGGTGAACTCAGCTCTTAGTTGACAGTTAACCAAAGTCCTCCAGCACCACTGATTCTACACAGTACCCTCCCCCCCTCCCTCCTCCCCACACACAGACAAAGACATGCAAAAATTTAAGACCCAATAGAAAATGCTGGCACTGTTTGCAGTTTGCAACCAGTGCAAAAGCAAAGCAAATATTTGCCAGAAGGACTTAATCACTTCACAGTGAGTAATACAACACTTCAGTAAGCAATGGGACTAGTGAACGAGCCCAAAGCCGGTGATGATTAAGTAGAGAAGCTGAGATAAAGCTCAGTCAGAGAAAATTGGAATAGAATGGGCAATAATAGTGAGGCCTCCTGCTCTGCTCTGGTGCCTGTGGAAGCTCTGAGTCACAGCATTACAGACAGACAACACGGCCCAGCGCTCCAAAACCACTCTAATTAAGCTTGCTGTGACGTCTAAAGCCAGCTTGCTGCTGGAAAAAGACACATCAGTCACTTTTCCAACACACAGCATGCTTCACTGCCAGGGTCATAAACCCTTCACCCCATTTCGCACCCATTTTGAAAGATAGCAGCTGTCACTGTTGAATGTTAGTAATCAAGTAATCGATTCTGATGATTAATCAAATCATCTACAAAGGCCAGTTTAGTGGAAAAGAAATTAAGAAGACTTTAAATGGGAATTGCACTTTTTCTATGTAATTAAATGGCTGAGATGTAAACAAAGTCATTCAGACAGATTTGATATGAATGCTCCGATCTAGAAAAACCTGAGGTTCTAAGGGGCGTTCTAAGGCAAAATAGCCTCCAGAGAAAACTAATATTTTTCAGATTTACCACTATTTTACCATTATCAACAATACATATAAAAACTCACATGTACGTTCATTTTTGGTAGTAAATAAAATGGCTGCATTTGCTCTGTATATATCACAACCCTTGGTTTTGTTACCACCACTGTAAAGAAATAAGAGCAGGTAAATTTCTTGAGGCTCTAAAATATCTTCTTAGCAATTAAGATAAGCAGAAACAAAACAAATTCAGCACTGAAATTCCCCTTTAAAAGATAAATAAAAAACACCATACAGTGTGAAATGCACAAAAAAGAGTGCGTCAATCAGGCTAGGTTTATTACCATAAGAGAGACAAGGAAGAACATTTAAAATATGCATTAACATCAGGGAAATTGCCAACTAATTGATGCCGATTCACTGAGTTTTGAGTAATCATAACTACTAACTCACTCTTTATATGTATATAGATATAGATTGACTGTGTAGATATAGCCCTAACTCCCCTGTCTCCAAACACACAAACCAAATGTGTGATTAATTGATGTAAGCCACAAGAAGAACAGCTGCATTCCACATTTTAACCAGCAGGGGGTGGCAACATCGTTTATGTAAGGCTTGACCTCAAGGTCTAGTGAGCTCTCCAAAAACAGTGCCATGGTGGTGCTCTTTTTTCAAACAATTAGGTTAACAAGGTGCTCCATGCAGGTCATAAACAGTAAAACAATGGCTGCTGTGTGAGTGGAGAGGCTACCTTGCGTCAGCTGGGTGGGTCTGGTGACGGGAACTCCATCAAGTGAACAGAGGTGTCCACAGGGGTCAAGAGTGATGACCCCGCCTCTGTTCTCAATAAGGCAGTGCTCTGCGTCAATGCCGGGGCCTTCAATGGTGATGTCCTGGGGCACAGGGGCGTCATCGCGGCCAATGCGTGTTATTCCTACAACACAAGAAAGATCAGTGGGGAATTTTAATTGTGTATAATAGAACTGAAAATCCTGCCTTATTACAAAGTAAAAAAAAACTATTAATCGTTCTTTGGCTGCCAGTTTCTCTGTCTACCTTTAAATCATCTTATCTGTTTAATCTACACATGCTGTGCCTGTTAGCTCAGCTAACAGTGATGCAAATGAAACCTATCTAGCTGTGTGGTTTTGCTCTGCCTTCTCTGCTTTGCCGCCTAAAGGCTCTTTATAATTGAATTTTGATGAAAACACAGGCGCTGTACGGGATTTCCCACTGGATGAAAGACGCCATCCTCCACGGTTTAATAGCGGAGCAGAAATATGGCCGCCTTTAGACAAATACTGGCAGCAGGACCGGAGGCCTTGTTCGGAGGAAACAGTCTGTGTGGAAATGGCGCTCTGTGTGAAAAACTGTTCAACATTTCCACTCTGGACTAGCCAGCACAGTCTCCCACACTGCAGATGTAACACAGATCCTCCTATAGGCCTCCCTTCAGCACCTCATGGCCTACAGTCACTACAATGGAGAACACAAGTCTGTTGTGTTAATATGAAGCATAGTTAGTCATATAATACTCTCTTAATGAGTTACAGAAGTGTCTGGGCATGTCCAAATCTTTAGCTGGTCCACTCTTTGGCCAGTAAGGTCCTAGATCAGCACTCCTACTCTGAAAGGTTTTGTGAGTATAGGCTCAGGCTCTTATCAGGGTCATCCTTATCATATCCTCAGGGTCCTATGTTCCCTGAGTCCTTTATTTTCTCACTGAAATTTCTAGGCAGCAGCCCTATGTTTCCAGGGCCCTGTGTATCCCAAACCTTTGTTCCCTCTTGGAAACAGCCCTATATTTGCAGGGTCCCACTTTCCTTTGAAATGTTCATGAGCAATAGGTCTATGTTCTTGTATTGCCTCAATCATACTTCCTCAACATGAAAATAAGAGTAACATCCATACTTCTGATATATTTACAAACTTATATGTTTAGTAAATAAAATCGGAAATAGTTTTATGTACTTTCGAAATAGATCCCCTTATTGAAACACAGTCTGATTGGACATTTCAGTGAACACAATGAGAATATATTTAGTGATAAGCAACATTTAATGGTTTTTAGTCTGAATTTTATTTGAGCTTCACAATATTAAGAACATTGCAAAACATTATCAAAGCTGGCATCCGTGCTAATAATGGAAGTGAGTAGCATGCTAAGGGCTACAGAATTAACAGCAAAAAAGAAGGGCAGTGCACCACACTTAAACCAGACAAAGCAATTATTCAAAATGTTTATGTATTCTGCCCTCTAATTTCTCAAAAAATGGACTGAATTCCAGTTTCTTAGATCACAGTTAAGTCTAGAAATCTGATTACGAATCCGATAATGAGAGCTGGATTTTAGCTCAGTAATCAGATTTCTCAGTGCATGTAAACTCAAGCGAGCAGCGCTGCCACGAGATGCAGCAAAACACTTTTGCTACACACTACATGCTTCACAAAATGAAAGCTTTAAATATTCTTCATCTTCTAGATGATGTATGTTCATATTTTTAGGTGTGGTGTGATGTTTTTACAAAAAGCTGTGAATTTATTGGCTGGTTGCAAAGCAGAAATCTGATTACTGCCTGAGTTTTTCATTATCTGATTTCTCAAGTGCATATAAACGCGTTGATAGGATTACTGACAAAATCTGATATATTGCAGTTATCAGATCGTTAAGTGCATGTAAACACACTCAGTGTGCTTTTCTACTGGAAGAAAATGCTCCTCTTTGTTCCTTGTATGGCCTTTAATGACCACTTGATGTTAACCAAGAGCTTGGAAACCCTTTCAGAGGTTCTCTTAATGTAGCCCTTTGAGATATGATGTATCATAGAAAGAACTGAACATAGGAAGACAGGTGCATTCCCTTCTTATCTACTTGAATCAGAAGAGACACACAAGCCTGAAACTGATAGCAAAGTTAACAATAGCTAAACTAATGAATAATGTATTAGAAACAGCCAAAATCGGCCAAAATACCATAAATAATTAGCTGTCTGGCTCAAATCACACATTTTTTGGTTGTTCTGAGTACCATGCATGCAAACACCTCCACAACAAGGAAGGCTTTTTCCTCAGTTACACCTTTACAGATGGTATGATTTGGTGAAGGGTGGGACATCCTGAAGTACAGATTGCCATGCTGAGTGCTGAGAGCTATCCCATTCATATTTCAACCAGTGAACTCGCCCCTCTTCTGAAAATGCCTCTGGCTCACCACTAAATCAGAAATCCAGGCTTTTATTTTTGCTGGCTCCCACCGGGAGGAAGCGAGGTCGACTTCTTGTCCTTTCTCTCGTCTGATAGTCCGCATTCTTCATTTCCTCTCTCTGTCTCTGATTGCATTCCTGTGTCTCCCACGGCAGCAGTGATAACGAGGTCGGAGAGGTGGACAGAGTGATGGTCTGTTTTAGTACTGTTTTTAACATTCCCTCATCAGCTCGCCCTGATGCCATCTGTTTCACTGCTGTTTTACTTCACATGGAAATTGGTAGATGACCGCTTGGATAGGCAATGAAAAACACTGCGATCTGATGCAATTTCTTTCTCAAACAAGAAAAATGAACAGGATTGTCGATAAAGGTGCAGCCGATGAAAAAGCTCCCACTGTTCTTGAGATATGTGCATGAATACTAGCCAGAACATCCTGAAAAGAAATATTCTTGTGTGTTATTTTAGCCAAAGAGCAAATTATTCATGACATTTTGGCAGATTTTACCAGCAATATCAAATGTGTTAATCATTTAAGCCAGAACAATAAAATATATCCTATTTAAAACCTGCAAAATTTGACTTGCTATGTTCAAATAAGGCTTTAAGTGGCTAACGACACGCTTTAAAAAGATGGTTGTTCAAGGGTTCCTTAGTAAAGAAAATGGTTCTATATAGCTCTATATATGAACGCTCAAAGAACCCTTTGCATGATTAAATGGTCATTCACATCATGAAAAGGTTCTTCAGACTGATGGAGAATGTGTTGTATATGGTTTTATATCTATCTATCTATCTATCTATCTATCTCTCTCTCTCTCTCTCTCTCTCTCTATATATATATATATATATACATATATATAATCTTTTTGAAAAGTGTTGTATTTAGCACCCAAAGGGTTCTTTTATTGTTTGACTTTGTCCCAATAGCAGAGCCCTTTTGGGTGCTATATAGAACCATATACAACACATTCTCCATCAATCTGAAGAACGTTTATACCTTGCAATGAGCCATTCATCCTTAACATGTGAATGGACACTTATAAAGGAGATGCTACGCTAAATGAATTAGGGGATGAAGTTGGTGACACCATGTTAAAAATATGATTGACACGCAGAGAGAGAATTTGTGCTTGGCATGCGGATGTGGCGTGTCCAAGGCAAAACCCGGTGACCACATGAAATTAAACCCAGGTGAAGCCTCCTCATCTTCTCTATAAGACAAAGGCAAAATGAACTCCACCCTGTTTTGTGCTATGGGAGCGTCGGCATCAGAAAGGTGACCCCCTCCCCCCATCCTCCTTCCTCTTAGATAACCTTAGCATTGCATTCATCCTCCGTAGCGCCTTAGGCCCCCGAGTCAGCGCTAACAATAGAAGTCACATGCATCCTCTGTCCCACAGAGACAATCACTTTCAGCAGACAGAGCAACAAAGACAGTCTGCCTTATTTACAGCCCAATAACCAACAGACGCTCTTCACGTGGGCCACATTTGCTTGAGCCTTGTAAAGAATGTGTGTGTATGTGTGTGAGCGTGATGGAGAAAGACTTACCCTCCTTCAGAGGTAGTACAGTGATGGCCACGCTTAGCCTACCACTGCCCAGACTGACCAGATGAGGGGTGGCTGTCTGTACCTTCAGGCCTTTCCCTGTGTCAATCAGATCCAAGGGTGGGCTCTGCACAGACAACACCTCAGCTTAGAGGACCAGTTGGGCTAAAAAGCAAATTTATATGATATTCCCCTTTTCCAGAGTTGTTCCAGGGTTTTCTTTAGTTTTGCACTGAAACTATGAAGCTAATGTAGCTACCAAGTAATGGAACCTTAAAACCATACTAGTAATAAATGTAGGTAGCCTAAAACACTTGCCTTAAACTCCAACAAGCTAGGCAATCTATAGTCTTATATACAGACGGATGACAAATTAAAGGAAGAACATGATGAGTGCAGATGCTTCCAGGTGTACTGCATGGAACAGTTTGGCAGTTAACATCCTACAATACTCTGTGCCATCTCTCAAAATGGGGGCTCAGGTAACCTCAATTTTGGGTAAAATTTTAGATTAAATTCCATATTCTTGACAACAGGGCGAATGTATGTAAGAACAGTACAGGCCTAAATGCTTGATCCCTACAGTGAGGGCTCCCGGTGGCTCTGTTATGCTACGGAGCGCATTTTGTTCTGATGTGTTGGGTCCACTTGTCCACTTAGAGGGAAGGGTCACTGCAACTGTCATCATTAAACCAGCAATTGAGGGGATATCTTTTGGAAGAACGGTGTTCCATCTCAACGATACAATTCCAGCATAAAGTCCAAGCCAAGAGACACCAAAGCTTTTATGGAGGTTTGTTGACCCAACACCTTACTAAGACCCTTAATGCTAGTTTTTCCTTTGTCATAAGTCATTATGTGGTTTCTGGCTCTATATGACACACTGTTACACTTAAAATGGGTAAAAACACAGTGCATTGCTAAAGACAGTTCAAACAGCCATTTTGAAGAAGAAATTTGAATGTACTTTTAGCCATTTTTATAGCATAACAGTATGTCATACAGTGTCTGACACCGCATGAGCAAGTTAATTTAAGATTACTAAATAACTCAATCCAGTTTGAGGAAGGAATTTGATGATTTAGAATGCAGTTAGCAATACTAACTGAATGGTAAATCATCTGGTACAGCATAAGCTTTCATTATTTGTTAGCTACATTAGCCACATAGATCCAGGGCAAAGCTAAAGAAGCAAACTTCAGACACCGAACATGTCTTAGCTAAATTTGGGATAATGGGAAAATGTTTATTATTTGCCAAAATAATAATAATAATAATTTTGTTATAACCACTTATTAGCATCACAAAATGTGATTCCAGTCCCTGAATAGTCAGAATTGGTGTACCAGGAGCTCATCACTGACCTTAGGAGACTCGAGGTTCTGGTCAGATTCTGGTTGCAATATGTTCTCTGAACAGTCTGTCTCAATGTCCTGCAGAACAAAGGAAAAATTTAAGTTGCAATGTCACATCTTTACACACACACACACACATATTAGAACCAGACGGTGCTCCAGATGCAGACCATCCGTAGAAGGGATGTCTGCAGCTGGATGGCTGGATGACAGCACAGATTGGAGCTGTAGTTTGTCACAGAGCGTTCTGCAGCGACTCTCCCAGGAGAACCCCAATCACTCTGTGACTGAACCCTGAGAATCCAGATAAGGGATTACAGTTAATTGCACTAAAACAAGTGTACTTCAACACTGACACTAGTAGTGCCCTGCACCCCCACAAAAACAGACCCAAACACAAGACTTAGTCACTCTCAAATGCTCCGTAATATACGGTGGAATGTGTGTGTGAAAATAAAAAACCTTCTAAGAGGGACAAAGTAAATGGCTGCAGAACAGGGGGTGGGAGGAACAGGCAGGAATGTTCTGGGCCTGCAAGTTCCCACGAATCACTGGGAGTGTTTGGCACATGGTGCCAGTGGAGGTACGGTGAGAATGGGCTGCCCTTGCTTTGGTCCAGCCACCCTGGAGCTGACTGTTACCACGGAGCTGGACACAGCAGCCCCACCCACACAGCCAAGTGTTCCACAGCTGTGGCATGAGACTCCCACACTGCCCTCTGTTAGAGCTGTTTGGTACAGCTGAGGTGGGGCACAGCTAGGTTTATGGGGGTCAGAACCTAAAGGTTTATTTATATTTTATACAATCATATGTACATGTACGCCATTCCTACTGCTTCCTACTGATATGACAAAATGAGCCCATACTCTACATTTTTCTCCTTATTTTTTATTTGCCCGCTGAAGTGCACAAGTTAGTTCCCATCCCCGCAGTCTGATTGGTTGAGAAGTGTTACCACAAATAGCAGCACATTTTTTCTCCACAATAACAGTTTCATTCTGCTGAGCAAAATAAAAACTTGCTTTACGCTGCAACTATCTGCTATTTTCTACTGTAACACATAACACACATACAGAAACTTGATACATATAACTATTTGACCTGCAGCCTGTTTGGTCAGATTATAAAGAAGACTGTGACAGGACAATTACATCAGATGCTGAACCTGTTGTTGCCCCAAGCAAGCTTTTCAGTCAACAGCTGCGATGGCAAAACAACAAAACAAACTGGAATCAGCCAGAAATTAACACAATACAAGGCAACAAATATAATGAGCTGTCAAAGGCTTTACAGTCTGACTGGAACAAAACGTTCAGGTTAATCTGGCAAATATTGAAAATGCTGAGCTGAACCCAATATTGCAACAGTTTCTTTACAGTTTGAACCATAAAACTGTCACAAATACTGAAAACGCTGAGCTGAACCTGATATTGCCACAGTTTTTTTTTCAGTTTGAGCCATAAAACTGCCGCAAATATTGAAAACACTGAGCTGAACCTGATATTGCGACAGTTTGATGGCTCAAACAATAACACAAAAGGGTATTGCTTTTTTAATGGAAGAAATTGCCAGTATTAAGGCACATATGATGTGACCACATCACAGCCATGATGTTATTTGTGACTCCCTTTGTTGCTTATTATAATCCTTGTGTGGTTTTACATATCAAAAACTTTTTAAATTTATTTATTATTCATTTGTACATGATTATCTTCCAACTTTTAAGTAAACAGTCCATTTTTATATACTGTTTCTTTAAGACTACAACATTTAAATGACCTCTGTTCTGATTGGCTGACCCTTTTGCAAGTGAAATGAGGCACACCATGTTTGAAACAAGAAGTGAGATGAAAGGTACAGGACAGATTGTTAGGTTTGGACCGAAACCCTCACTGAAAAAATTTCAGCTTCAGCGGTTGTGGCATCACAACCACTATGAGTTTGGTTTGTTTTGGCAGCTTAGTTTCCATAAACAGACTGGACTGTATGGAGTAAGGAGTGAAGAGTATGTTTTAAAATATTTATATAGTACATTACACTGTTTTGTTTCAAAGTTAGTTTTTTCATGATATAGGCCCCTTAAATGGCCCTTTGTAGAGTGATGTTATAGTTTGTGCTGGTGACAGGGCTGTCCACTCTCCATGCAGCCTGAAATAGTCATTTAAAAGTTGGAGGCGTTGTTTTTTTTATGGACCACGTCGCACATCTTTATGTACTAACGTCACACGCACAAGCCCAAAAAGAAAGTCCAGCTTGGGTCTCAAATGCAAAATCAACATTATACTGATTCAGCTATGACAATAGTAGATAATTCACTTATATCCTCATGGGACACAGCCTTCAGCATGTTTTCAGTTTTTTTTGAATACTGTCTCAATGCGCTCACAACCATCAGATTCATCCAAGGACTGAAGCACATCTAAAGTTACAAAATGTTCTTCTGCACATTGCATGCAATTACACCTTTCTACCAGAGAGGTCTCCAAATCCCCAAAACATACATAGTGTAGCTGCAATGTAATGAGATTTTATTCCGAACATAGCTATAATGGAATTCTATGATATTAACATCCGTATCCTCAGATCACTTATCAAAGTCAGCCAACCAGATTAAGTGCCAATCAGCCGTAACACCAGATGAAATGTGCCATAAGCCTGAAGAGAGTTTATTAGTGCCTCAGGCAACCCTGGAGCCTCAGGCTAACCCCCTGCAGCCCCGCTCAGGCTTGGACAGAGAGGAAGGCCGTGTCACAGCCGGCTTGCAGCGCTCCTGTTTCCTTAGATTGAGAATTCACTTCCCGTGTGAGGTCACTGCTGTTCAAACACTCTACTCTCCGCTCACACGCTGGACTCCAGCTCAGGCTGCACAGCTTATTGCTCTAATCTGCTTCCCCTTATCACGCCGAACACAATACACGTATCGTATTTCACCTCGTAAAGCAGCGCCCGTGGCAGTGCTTTTCGCTTGAGGGAAAACACAAGCAGGTTCTTTGTGCAATGACTCATTCAGACGTTTTTAACTTTGTTGATGGTGGTTCAATGGAGGCCAATGCGGGGGGAGGGGGGTGCAGGATAAACACTTTTCAAATCACTGTAGATATGGATTTAAAGGGGAGTTCCACTGATTTTTCAAACTTTCTGCACAATTTAGACCTTCAGATGTAAACATCATTCAAATGGTTTGGTATAAAATGATTCATTGTAGAGAAACTTACATGGGACTTCTTTGGGATTTGTGGTGGTGATAGGAACCAGGGGTCATGATGATGCAAATAAAGGCTTTTTACTAACTGTTCAAAATGACCAGTTATCAAACACATGAGTTTTTTTACATAATGTCAGTATACTGGTAAAATAGTGGGAAATCTGGAAAAATAGGTTTTCTTTAAAGACTATTACAATGCCCTGCATGTGCCACTCTGCCATGAATGGCTTGTTAAAAATAGGGAAAAATCTCATCTCAAAGGTTTTGCAGAACAAAGTCACAGGTCAGGCGTCAGGGAGTGTGTTAACAAGCATTTCATGTAACTTTCTGTAAAGGAACTTTGAGAAGCATTAAACTCTACAGACATCTGGTTCTTATCACCACCACTGTGAACAATTCTCATAGCATTTCACACCAAAACACCGAATGATTTTGCTCACATCTTAATGATTTAATTACGCAGCAATTGGTGGGATTCCTTTTTAACGTCCATATAGAGCCAACAACTTACATTTATACCAGAAAATAGTGAACCATTTTCATCTATTCTGATTACTTTGCTTTATTATTATGTTGTGTTAATTATTCATGTCTTATTTGCTTGTTCGTCTATTCTGTTTCAGCAGGATGTCAATTCCTTCAAGCAATGAAATATTATCTATAAACCTTGTTGAAAATGGAAGTCTCTAGAAGTTCATGTTTACTGACCTCTCTGGAAGGGCTGTCTACAATGACATGACCTACTTTCTGACCATGTAAGGGCCTCCTCCACTTACTATAAGCTCAAGCCCCCCCTTCCCCCAGGTAGGTGAGCGTGTTCCTACAGGCCTGAGTCTGTGTTATGCCTCTAAGTATCGCTCAGGTATGTCGCCCCGGGACATGCATTCTGCTGCCAGAGACATTCCTCAACGCCACAGTTCGATCATATCAATGGCCTTGGGTGAGGGTTTTACTATGGCCAGATAAAGGTAAGCTAGGGGTCCAAGCACTGATTTCTGTACCTTAACACATTCTTTATGCCATTGACTTTTTCTTTAAAGAACTTGTGCAGGTGAAAACTGAAAGAATGCAGGCATGTTTAGCCAGCTACAGCCACATCAAACGGCAAAAAGAAGCTTCTAATGCTGCCTGTTTTGGCTATTTGCACATAAAATGATGGTGTTGGTAGCAGAGATAGGAAGTGAGGGAGGATCTCTGGATTCAAAAACAGCGTTTAATTCTGAGGATTGATGAAAAGAACGGAAAGAGAAGAAACACCCAAGCACAATAAGCTTGAAAAAGATCAAGATGTCAGATGTTGGATGCAGAGACAGAAGAGGAAACAGGGGTGGTACAAAGAGCTATTTGAGTCCATACTCTGTTTACTAGCTGCTGAAGTGGGAGGGAGTGATGGAGGAAACCTTTATTTCAGCTGCGCTGCAAATGGAGCCATCAAAGGGTGTATGTGGAGACTCCACATCCTTGATTGGACTCCATAAAGACTCGGATAGTGTCGTGGGAGCCCACACAAGGTGCCAAGGCCAATGGGCTGGATGGGTGGGGGTTTTTAAAAAGGGAAACTGTCTGTCAACCTTGCCCCTGTTTTCATTCCTCCCCCTCATCTAATCTAGCACAAACATTGGGCTAAAACACAGCCACTTTCCAGGTCATTTAAGATCCTTCAAGCACAATCTGACCCTAGATTTGGTCCACAAAGTGGGAAATAGTAACATGTTAAAACTGTACTATGTAAGATGTTTTGTTATGATTAAAAGAAGTAGCATTGCTGAGTGAAAGATGGTGTCCATGCGCTTCTTCAAGTTACCCTCTAAAGCCTAAAATAGTCATTTAAAAGTCAGCGGCGTCGGATTGGGTTTTGCGGGAGTTTTACGGATCATGCCATACATATCATACATCTATATTTTTTTTAATTTTTACCCCGATTTTCTCCCCAATTTAGTTGTAGCCAATTCCACCCCACTAGTTAGGACTCCCCCAATCACATGATGCTATCAACGCTAGGAGGGTGAAAGCTAACACAGGCTTCCTCCGAGACCAGTGAAGCCAACAACCGCTTTCTTTTCCCGCTCACGCAACGTCACTGGACAGCCGAACGCGCTCGGAGGAAAGCGCCAACCGCCAGATCTGTTACGTCAGCTAACAAACGCCTGCACTGACTAGCATCGCGCTGAGTGAGTGATGGGGGGAGAAGGGCAGCCATCCCACCCACCCAGAGAGAGCGAGGCCATTTGTGCTCTCTCGGACTCCCGGCTACGGATGGCTGTAGCATCACCAGGCATCGAACTCACGATCTCCTGATGATGGGGTCAACGCTTAGATGGTTGCGCCACTTGGGAGCCCCTATGCCATACATATTTACGTACTAACGTCACACACACAAGCTCAAAAAGAAAGTCCAGCTTGGCTCTCAAATGCAGAATCAACATTATACTGATGAAGTTATGACAGTAGTAGATAATTCACTTATATCCTCATGAGACACGTCCTTCAGCAAGTTTTGTGTTCTCTTTGAATTCTCTTTCAATGTCCTCACGATTATCAGATTCATCCAAGTCTGAAGCACATCTAAAGTTACAAAATGTTCTTCTGCACATTGCATGCAATTGCACTTTTCTACCAGAGAGGTCTCCAAATCCCCAAAACGTACATAGTGTAGCTTTAATGTAATGAGATTTTAATCCAAACATGGCCGTTTTCTAGGTTGTGCTGGGCCATATATGGCCTATATTGGAACACCATGATATTAACATCCATATCCTCAGATCACTTGCTGAAGTCAGCCATCCAGATGAAGTGCCAATCAGCCATAACCCCAAATGAAGTGTGCCACAAGCCTGAAGAGAGTTTATTAGTGCCTCAGGCAACCCAAGAGCCTCAGGTTAACTCCCTCTAGCCCCGCTTGGGCTTGGACAGAGAGGAAGGCTGGGTCACAGCCGGCTTGCAGCGCTCCTGTTTCCTCAGACTGAGAATTCACTTCCCATATATTGGAATACCATAATATTACATACTGTAATATTGCTTTTCAATTTTACAGATATATTAGATAATATGCATAACATTCATAATATATTGCCTCTAAGATCGCAGTGTCCATGTTGCCAAATGCTTTAGGTTTATTCCATTTTGGGCTTTACACATCCAGGATATGTATGCAGTATATGTGATTTACTGGGTACTTCAGATTGTTTTGAAATAAGTTTAAAATCCAAAAAAACAAAATTGAACAAATACAGTGTTTCCCACAGACTTGAAACAAACTTGGGGGACACTGTGTGGGGGCGGTGGAGGTAATCTGAATATATAGATATCTGAACTCATAGCATTTGTTTACTTAAATGGGTATTCTAATAAGGCACTGAATAAGCAATGGGATAACATGATGAAATCCCATAGAAGCGCTAGTGTAAATTATCATTATTGTAAGAAAGTGATGTAATTTAATTGTAATGTAATTTTATCAATTTCGACCAGTTCATTCGCCATGAAATGTTCACACCATGTAAAAAGAAGCGAGCGAGGCAAAAAAGAGGAGCCATAAAAATGATATTACGGGGGTACACAGCCTCATACTGCCCAATACTGCCTCCACATCAGTCTGAAACGTCACTGTTTGAGATGCCGTGTTTTTGGGGCCTTCTGATGATCTCTTATTTAAGGGTCATTCTCCTTAACAGTCCAATGGCAACATCCCTACAGAAACATCACGGCTGTGTCTCAAATGCAAAGAAGCCTGTCAAATGTGACAATGCTCTCATTGTGTCTGGCCTCCTTCTCCTTATAGGCTTCCATTCAGCATGCCTCACATTTATGAGGGGGCGAGCGGCCCTTACTTTCCCCTAGACACTCTCCCTCTCTCCTCTGTGATGTGGGGACCTTTAGACAGACAGACTTCCCTCTGTTCCAGGCCTGTCCCCTGCAAAGCCACTCTCACTAACTCTGACCGCAGAAAAGCATTATGAAGCATTAGACAAGAAAACTATACAAATTCCTTCCTGTTTAATGTTATGGGGGTTATGAGAAGCAAATGAAATAAAGATTATGAGTTTGAAACAATAATTCTAAGACAAGTATGTGGAATGCTGTGAAGCAAAGACCCCTATTTTGTTTTTATTATTAATAATTTCTTTTATTTTATTTTTTTCCCTGAGGTCCACTTATGGCATTTGTCATAATTCATTATTTATATGGCCATCTTTGAACCATTCTTTATCTCTATAGGCTGTTTATATCACTTTACCTTTAAAACTTCATATACAGTCATATTAAAATACATGTTTTGATGATTTTCTAAGTGAAAATAAGCGAACACATCCTCTACGGAGAACAAACTTAAATATCACATTTTTCTGCTAATTTTAGTGCAGCTTCTATTTTTTGGAGAATGTGTTGAACATAATATAAAATGTTCTATGACTTTGGCCCTCACCACATTTTAGGTTTTATTTTTGACTGGGAGTGCCCAAATTTTTGCATATGACTGTATGTAAATGAGCTCTCTTCTGATTGGGTGCCCATTCAGAAAACAGTCCAGGCAGAAACACTTCACCATGACTGGGCAGGGCTAAAATGCTGTAGGCTGAATAGGTAGATATGTGTTAATACTGTTTTCATGACATCACCAAAAACCAATAACGTAAAAAGGGGCTGTTTTTATATGTTTTCCATATAGGAGTGTAGAAACTGGAGTGTAACGGTATGTTTTTTTGAACTTTAACAAAGTTTACACATCACTACACATCAAATCACTACTACATCAAACTTATTTATTTCAAAGAAGCAATAAATAAATAAATAATAATAATAATAATAATAATAATAATAAAATGTTTTAATTTCGCACTTTTCATTTTAGTTAAATATTGCTGGCTTAAACAAATGTGTTCCTAGTTTATTATACCTATTTCTAATTTAATATCTAGCTTCACTGCCAAACAATACATTGTTTTTACTGTATATACTGTACAATACCGAATAAACATGCAAATTACATTGTAATCATTGTATTTTTTTATTAATTTAAAGTAATGTTTGTATGGTGGGGTGCCCGTATGATCCTAGTCACGCCGCTGATTCCAACCTACGTTCACCCCTATATTTCTCATGTTCATGTCCAGACATTCTTGTTATGAGTTCACATCTGGCTTTGCAACACCATGAAAGCATGTCTTATGCTGCGTTCCACTTGACTTGGAAGTGTGAAGTCGGAGCCTGGACCTACATCATTTTTGACCTCTGTTCGTTCGAGCTAAGTGGGAAAACATGGAGGTGTCCAGGAAAGAGAGTATTGCTAGCACCAAGCTAGCCAGCTAATGTTAGTGATCACTTTAACGTTCAGAAAGTATTTATCTTCTCAAAACAGTGACCTTTATGGTCAGTGTTATGGATTTGCCCACTACTGTGTCTGTGATGACTGATCTAAAGCCTGTCGCGTTTAAAAGTAGAGAAGGTTCTTTATTGCTATTCACGGTGTGAGCGGCCATGTTGACTTGACGTCACACGTCGAGCTCAGAGACGAGAACACCATCCTGACTTTCTGAGTAGGGATTCCCAGTTGAGGGGGTGTTTTCTTTGATCTTTCCTAGTTGGAGGTGGGCGAAATCCGAGTTACAAGCTTCAGCATAACTTCTTAGCATCTCATAGGGATAGCATGTGTCTTATTTAGGATGTTTCTCATGTATCAGGGTCATTCTCCATTTGGAGGGGAAACCACGTCACAAAGGTTGCAGGGCTTAAAAAGATATTACACACAGCTCCAAAAGTCAGTGTGTACATTTACACAGTTGAACTAAGATTAAATAACACTTTTCCCTTCTGATTCTCTGATTTTTCTTTTTTTTATCCTGTTTCATATTCGCTCTGCATCTGTAAAACAGCTCGCCACAAAACTCATTTTCAACATTTGAGAAACCATTTTTAATATAAAACAATATATTTAAGAGGTTTAATTTAAGAATTTGTATAAAACAGATTCATGTTTACTTTTTTTCATTAATGTTGTACAACAAAAAAATCATTTGTCAGAGATTGTGGTCACTGCTGTTATCAGGACTCTTATTTTACATTTTAACACAATATTTTCAGCTCTATTAAACTGCTTCTTTGGGTCGAGGCTCATCGGAGAGGAAGCATCTCAAGGCCTGAGAAGGCGAGTCACACTCACTCACTGTATTTCATTATTTATTAATAATTTTGTTTATCAGGCAGCACATAACTTCTATGTGTCACCAGTGTTTTAATGGCCGAGTAATTTAAATTTAGTCAAAATAATGCTGTATATCATTTTTTATTACTGATTTTAAATAGTTGCACAAGGTCACCTGACCACCAATGAGTCAGCCAATTTACAGAATCTTCAGTTTTAACCAGAATGTCACTGGAGTCACAGTCACTGGTGTTAAACCACATTCATATAACACCAGTGACTGTAACATATGTTTGGAATTAAACTCTCCTTTATGCATTTATGATAACAGGAGATGTTAATGGACATGTTAAGATTATTTAGTTTTACAATGAAAGAAACTGAATTTTTAAAAATGTATCCGCCTGGATTTCCACTCCAAATGGAGAATGACCCACTACTGATATGCAACTCCAGTGATAAATTAGCATCCAGTGTTAAACCAAGGCCTTAAACTGTAGCTAACTTTAATTGGACGTCCTCCATTCAAATACATAAAGAAATCAGTGACTGATATTGAGCATCTTTATGAAATTCTCTAAATATCAAAGCTGTTTAATCATAAAAAAGTTTCCAAGTTACAGTCCTACAGTCCACCTGCACAGTTTCATGTTCTCCTGCACCTTGAGACGCACAGATTTAGACTGCTAACCTTTAAATCCAATGCAAACAAATGAAACAGACAGGCGAATGTTGTTACAGCTGCATGTGGCTAAAGTAATACTGGTCCAATGATTTAAGAACCATTAGGAAATCCAAAAAACGGCCTCGAAAGCTAACGTAATACTTTTGTTATGACTTCTCCCTGCATATGCATTTCACATTACTGTCATATTTGAAACATATCAGATGTAGAATCACTTTTGACTGTCTTTTCAGCTGACCGACTGCACTAAATAGCCCTTCTCTCTCTTCAGTGCCTGATTTTAGTGTGGCAGAACTTTAAAGACGCTCCAGAAAGGAAGCATTAGTTCCTTTCCTGGTGCTGGAAGTAGAGTGACCGATAGCTTGGTCACACAGCACACCTACTTCCTGTCTTAGGGGAAATCAGGCACTAAGTTTCGGTATTCGTACTCTTTGTGCTTTGCACACTGCAGCAGCAGCGTGGTGCCAACAGCGGAATTAGCTGGAGGCCTGTGGCGCTGCCATGATGGTGACCAATGCCTTGGCTACCATAGTGTTTAGTTTAGTGGTGTCAAGTCGGCCTTACAAAAAATATGCTTGCATATACTTTTCTTCCTCTGAACTGTCCCGGATTAAGATTAGCAGTGCTGAGAAAAGCAGAAGAAGTTTCAGTCACACCACAAAACTGTTATAATGAGTTATTCTCATCATGAACCTAGAGAACCTCAGAAAGCTTGTTTAAAGGGCCCGTCTCACGCAAAACTGAGTTCTCTTCACTTTCTTTGAAATATGTAAAACATTGTTTAAGTTTCAAAACCTAATATTCCAAACATGAAAACTAAGCTGCAAAACCAGCCCATTTGGAATCCATTACTTTTGTGATGTCACAAAAACCAACACATTTCATATCCGCCCATTCAGCTCGGTGCAGTTTAGTCTTGCCAAGTCATACTGAAGCTATAAAGAGAGCGAAGAACAAGACACCCACACAGAGCAGCCAATCAGACGGGAGCACATTTACATTTATCAGTCTTAAAGGTACACTCTTGAAAAAGATGGTGCTTTAATGGTTCTTTAGTAAAGAAAATGGTTCTATATAGAACCATGAACATTCAAAGAACCCCCTACATGATTAAAGGGTTCTTTGCTTCATGAAGGAGTTCTTCAGAATGATGGAGAGTGTGCTGTAAAAGGTTCTATATAGAACCTTTTTAAAAATGGTTCTATATAGCACCCAAAGGGCTTCTTCTACACACTTAAAAATAATGGTTCTTCAAGGGTTCTTTAGTAAAGAAAATGGTTCTATATACAACCATGAACATGAAAAGAAGTCTTTGCATGACTAAAGAGTTCTTTGCATCGTGAAAGCGTTCTTCAGATCGATAGAAAATGTGCTGTAGATGGTTCTATATAGAACCTTTTTAAAAAGGGTTCTATATAGCACCCAAAAAGGTTCCTCTACATGTTTAAAAATTATGGTTCTTCAAGGGTCCTTTGGTAAAGAAAATGGTTCTATATAGAACCAAGAACATTCACAGAACCTTCTACATGATTAAGGGGTTCTTTGCGGCATGAAAGAGTTCTTCAGTTTAATGGAGAATGTGCTGAAGAAGGTTCTATATAGAACCTTTTTGAAAAGAGTTCTATATAGCACCCAAACAGTTATAAATGATGGATATTGAAAGGTTCATTAGTAAAGAAAATGGCTCTATGCAGAACCAAGAACACTCAAAGAATTCTCTGCATGATTAAAGGGTTCTCTGCATCATGAAAGGGTTCTTCAGACTGATGGAGAATGTGCTATAGATGGTTCTGTATAGAACCACACTTAAAAATGATGGATATTCAACGGTTCATTAGTAAAGAAAATGGTTCTATATAGAACCATAACCATTCGAAGAACCCTATGCATCATGTAAGTGTTCTTCAGACTGATGGAAAATGTGCTGTACATGGTTCTATGTAGAACCTTTTTGAAAATAATTCTATGTAGCACCAAATAGGCTTCTTCTACTATAAAAAGTGTGACATCGTAAGAATAGAAGAACCCTTTTTGGTGCTATATAGAAGCCTTTCCAAAAAGGATAGAACCTTCAACAGCACATTCTGCATCAATCTGAAGAACTCCTTCATGATACAGAGAAACATTTTTAAGTGTGTATTGTTATGATGTCAAGCTTGTAGCAATAGAAGAACCCTTTTTGGGTTCTATATAGAACCCTTTTCAAAAAGCTTCTACATAGAACTATATACAGCACGTTCATGCAAATTTTCCATCAATCTGAAGAACGTTGTCATGCTGCAAAGAACCTTTTAACCATGTAAAGGGTTCTTTGAGTGTTCATGGTTCTATATATAGAACCATTTTGAAGCACCATCTTTATAAAGAGCATACAGTACCATGAACAGTCTGTTTGTTTTTTAGGGATGAGAGGTTGAAAAACGGTCATGTAAAAATGAATCATGACTGTTTTTGTTGTATGAAACCGCAGTAGCCTCAGGAGTGACCTCAGGGTAACAAAAAACAGCAAGACCAATGTGCAAGACGGATATGGGCCCTTTAATAGGTGCAGCACTCAGTTCCCCGGGGGTTCCTACATGATGGGTGTCCTCATAAGACGGCTATCTCTCTTATCTGCGCTCTAGGCTACTGCATGGGGGCGTATGCAATGCGATACAAACACAAACAAAGACATGAAAAGGAACATCCTCCCAAATATGACTTATAAATTTGCTATTCGGTGCTTAATTTGGTGCTCGATTAATAACCAACATCTGCATCTGACAGCGACAAGCGTTCTCACCTTCGGTTCTTTTGTGCACTCTTAAACAGAAAGGTGCCAAACAGGGTTTGGAGCGATGCCATAGAAGAACCACAAGTTCCCCACAGAACCTTTCCATGGACGGTTCTTTAAAGAACCATTGTTATAAACGAGATGAGTGGGTGTGATGAACCATGTTTAGGTTTAAAGAGCTTCCATATAATGTAAATGTTCTATACTAATTAAAGGTTTACTCTAGAACCATAAGTCTAAGCCAAAAACCATTAAGGAGCCATAACTTTAAAGACTTTCTCAGCTCATCCTAACACAGAACAGGAGAAAGGTCTCACCATAGCTGTCGCCGTGGATGCCACTGGCAGCTCCTCAGGTGCGCCACGATCCCGTGTCCACAAAGCACAAGTCCAGCAGAGGCTAACGCACTTCAGGAGCTCAGTGTTCGCTGAATCAGCTAAAAAAGACCCCGTTGTTGCTGACAGGCGGAGGGAGCGTCAGTTTAGCAGCTCTTGTTGCTTTTCAGAGACTGAAAGTGTCGCTTTCCCTCTCTCTCTCTATCTCTCTCTCTCTCTCTCTCTCTCTGCCTCTCCCCGCCAGAGGCGACTCGGCGCTGTGGAATGTGAACAGCTGGAGAGCGACACTGCTGGACCGCCTGATTTCTTTCCCCACCCGTATTCCGGCAAGCCCCGCCCCGCTGCGCTACTCTCTTTAAAAAGATGGTTCTTCAAGGGTTCTTTAGTAAAGGGAATGATTCTACTTCTATATACAACCTTTTTTGAGTGCTACACAGAACCTTTTTGAAAATGGTTCTCTATGGAACCAAATAAAACACATTCTACATCAATCTGAAGAACCATTTCACCCTGTAAAGAACCATTTAAGGTTCTTTACAGGGTGAAACGCTTCTTCAGATTGATGTAAAATGTGTTTTATTTGGTTCCCATAGAGAACCATTGTGAAATAGGTTCCGTGTAGCACTCAAAAAGGTTACAAGCTTGTCATCGTAACAAAAGCAGAAGCCTTTTTGGTTCTAAATTGAAACATTCCCTTCACTAAAGTAGCCTTGAAGAACCACATTTTTAAGATATAAGAACTCTTTTTGTTGCTATATGTGCTATTTTTAACAAACATCATCCAATCAAATCAAATATTCCAATATTCTGAGCAGCTCACAGTTCCAGTTTAAGAAGATTTATTAATTATTAATGGTTAATTTCCAACAGTGATGTGTACTAAAGCTATCCAGAGCTAAAACGATCTGATAAAATGGAAGCATTTTCTTAAAATAAAATTGCTAACATGCTAAATTAGCATGTATACGGACCATCCTGCCGAATTAGTTCAAACTGAGGTCCCCAGAAAAAAAATAAAAATAAAATAATGAAGTATTTCGACCTTAGATATTTACAAGGGTTATGTTACGATCAATTTCAACTCAAGGCATTACTTGAGATAGTAATAAGCTAAATATCTTCTAGATCATCTTCAGTGGGAGGTGTCTAATCAAAATTAATCATTTGAACTAATCAATCATTTAAACTAATCAAATGAATCAATCACCCATTACAGAACTGACTCTGTGTGTTTTTCCTTTCTTTCTTTCCTTTGCCGAGTTGAACAGCTGCCCATCCTGTGCGTTCTGCCTTGATCGGGTGCCACTGCTCACCGTGCAAACCTCACCCCCACAACCTGACCCCACTGATGCTGCTGCTGCTGTATGAACTAAACTAATCAAATTAATCATTGCTCCACCTGTTTTCCCTGTTTTTTGTTTTTTTTTTTGTACTATAATACTTTATACTAACAATGTTTACTATCCGGTGTCGCCCAGAGGAGGATGGGTTCCCCTTCTGAGTCCTGGTTCCTCTCAAGGTTTCTTCCTGTTTCTCTTAGGGAGTTTTTCCTTGCCACCGTCGCCTCTGGCGACGCTCATGGGGGTTCGGACCCGGATTTCTTTCTGTAATGCTGATTTCCTTGTAAAGCTGCTTTGTGACAACACCTGTTGTAAAAAGCACTATATAAATAAACTTTGCTTGCTTGTCTGTTCCCAAACTCTAACCCCTAAATTTACACTTGTGAAAATAAGTTTTTTTGTATTTTTTATGTCTTTTTAAGATCTTTTTAAAAGATTTAGATGATGATCATGAGCTCATAAAAAACTCTATTCAAAAAATGCTGTCCCACGTCTTCATGTCACAACTGAAACACAAAGAGTTTTAGTCTGTAGGCGGGGCCTTGTTTTAGCCACACCCCTGCATTTTGGAGCAGGAAGTGAGGCCACATCCCTGTCCCTCATGGCCACATGGTGAGCAGTTAGATCCCATTGTTTTGAAGTAAAAGTGTCCTGAACATCAGTGTGGATCATTAAGTCATTAAATCGTCACTACCGAAACACATATTTTCTGCAGTTAATTAAACGTTTCTGTGTTTTAAATGAACGTTATTATGATCTTATGTGTACAATGTACAACTGTTCAAAGCTGTGTTTGCTAGTCCTGGCTAGCATTTTTGAGTTATTTTTGAGTTCAAATTAGCTAAAAGTGTCACTACTGACGCAGTCACTGCTGAAACGTTACTGTTATGATTGCTTTGGTAGTGACAAAATGGAATGTTCAATTATTTATTTTAATGGAATAAACATACCTAAGGTATTGGGTCACTCAAAGCAAAAGAATTTTAGTGTAAAGTCCAAATCAGTGAAAAGTCCAGAATGGCTTTTGAACTCTGACTTTGAATCAATTTTAGTAGAATGATCTATATACAATATTAGCATTCATTTTTATGATAGGCTCATCTAGTTAACCTAGTTAGCTTGTATAATGTTTTCTCATAGCTGGTCAACCCTACTAAGAAAAGCACAATATGCACAATAGTTAGCAAATAAACTTATGATGGTTCTTCTTTAGTAATATAAACATGATCCAACATTTGTGTCCTGCCTGGGAGTATCAGTGAATTTATAGGTCAATCAGTAGCCAACACAGCCAACATGGGAGAAGTACAGGTGGGGAAAAAGGTTTAACTCTTGCTGGCCAGAGGCTACTTTTCACCCAGGCAGTGTAGGGCATGGAGGTCAGTGTTGACTGACACTTTAAATAAAAGCATAATAAGCAGGTGTTAACAGGTTGTGGTGATTTAGGTGGACTGAAATAGCCCAGGCCTACACTGAAATGGTTTTATGACCTATGGATAGCATCAGCAAAAGAGGGGTGCGCTGTCTATTTTAATGACCAGGCGCCTCCGGTAAAACGAGGGCAGTCAAACTTTGTGACATTAATTCTCATGTACAAAGAAATATATTTCCATATATTTGTCAAAATATGTGGAAAATTTCTATATTTCAGTTATATATGTGCATATACACTGACCAGCCACTCATTAAGTACATCCTCTTGTTTCTACGTTAATTGTCCATTTTATCATCTCCACTGACCATATAGGAGCACTTTGTAGTTCGACAGTTACAGACTGTAGTCCATCTGTATCTCTGTCTACTTTGTTAGCCCCCTTTCACCATGTTCTTCAATTGTCAGGACCACCACAGAGCAGGTACTATTTGGGTGGTGGGTCATTCTCAGCACTGCAGTAACACTGACGTGGTGGTGATGTGTTGGTAGTGTGTGCTGCGCTGGTGCGAGTGGATCAGACAAAGTGGTGCTGCTGTTGTTTTTAAACATTGCGTCCACTCACTGTCCACTCTATTCCTATCTTGTTGGTCCACCTTGTAGATGTAAAGTCAGAGACGATAGCTCATCTGCTGCTGCACAGTTTGTGTTGGTCATCCTCTAGTCCTTCATCAGTGGTCACAGGCCGCTGACCACAGGACGAAACAGCTGGATATTTTTGGTTGGTGGACTATTCTCAGTCCAGCTGTGACACTGAGGTGTTTAAAAACTCCAGCAGCACTGCTGTGTCTGATCCACTCAGACCAGCACAACACACCACCGTGTCAGTGTCACTGCAGTGCTGAGAATGATCCACCACCCAAATAATACCTGCTTTGTGGTGGTCCTGTGGGGGTCCTGACCATTAAGGAACAGGGTGAAAGTACATTTCCAGTCTTAATACAATTTATCACTCACAGCTGTATAAGATATTCAGCCTAATTTATTAAAACCTACACAATGTAAATGGACCAAACAAACAGGACATGGAAAGAATGGATCTAAGACCATAATAGTACAATAGGGGGAAAGAAATCTGTGTTGGGAAAAAACCTGTTAAAAAACATACAAGCACTTGATTAAACATCTCAGAATATAGTCATGATATAATATGCAGGAGCCCATTTCCTCTCCTGGACAGCCAGAGTCCAGCACAGTTTGGTGTTTGGACAACTTCCCCACTTTAACCTATTTAAAGGGGAATTCCACTGATGTTTCAAAATTTGTGCATAAGTCGACTGTTAAGGTGTAAACCAAGTCATTTAGAGTTTTTTATGTGAAATGTGCCATATTAGAGAAAATTACTGACTTACTAATTTCTTTACAGTGGTGGTGATGGGAACCAGGAGTTGCCATGTCTACAACACAAATGTAGCCACTTTATTTACTACCCAACACCACCAGTGAACCTACATGTGTCTTCTGAGTTTTATATGTAATGTAATATAATGTAAAAATTCCAAAACATATGCTTTATCTGGGAATATTTTGCCTCACAAAGCCCTGCATGTACTTCTCTGTTAAATGAAAGAAAAAAGAATTAAAAAAAAAAAAATCACAGGGTCTGGACATAAAGAGGTCAACACCTCTACTACAGCTGGTCATTAACTGATCAGATGAATCAGATGTGTTAGAGTAGGGACTCCAGTCCCTCCAGAACCAGAGATGGAATTCCCAGATATAGTATTTTTGCCTGAATTCATTTATATAACCACTTATTCTGTAGTTCTATCTGTAAACACTGATAAGCCAAAACATTACAACCTACTGCTTAATATGCTGTTGGTCCTCAGCTCTGACCCAACGAGGCATGGACTCTACAAGACCTCTGAAGGTGCTCTGTGACATCTGGCAACAAGGCTAACAGCAGAACCTTTAGGTCTTGTAAGTTGTGAGGTGGAGCAGCTGTGGAATGTGCTTGTTGTTCCAATGCATCCCACAGATACTGGATCGGACTGAGATCTGGGGAACTTGGAGGCCTTGAACTCTTCATTATGTTCCTTAAACCGTTCCTGAACAATGTGTGCCATTAGGCAGGATGCATTATCCTATTGAAAGAGACCACAGCGATCAGGGTATATCATTGCCATGTAGGTGTGTACCTGGTCTGCAGTGATGATTAGGTAGGTGGCACGTGTCAAATTGATGTCCACATTAATGCCCGAACCCAGGATTTCCCAGCAGAATATTGCCCACAGCATCACACCCTCTCCAATAGCTTGTCTTCTTCCCACAGTGTCCTGGTGCCATCACTTCCCCAGGTAAACACCACACACGACCTGGCTGTCCATGTGATGTAAAGGAAAATGGGGCTCATTAGACCAGATGATCTTCTTCCATTGCTCCAAGGTCCAGCTCCAACACTCACGTGCATATTGTAAGTGCTTTCAGTGGTGGAGTGGGGTTAGCATGGGCACTTTGACGAACAGCAGACCGTAATATACTGTGTGTTGTGACACATTCCTGCCATAACCATCATTAAAAATTTCTGTGCCTTGTGCCACAGTTGGCCTTCTGTCGATTCGGACCTGACGGATTAGCCCATATTGCCCTTGTGCATCAATGAGCGCCCAGCACCCTGTTGCCTGTTCATGGTTTGTTCCTCCTTGGACCACTGTCAGTAGGTGGTTGGTATAGTGTAGTGGGTAATACCTCTTCTATGCAGTAAACTGGGGTTCAATCCCTGCCTTGGCAAGCACCCTACACTATACCAATAAGACTCCTTGGGCAAGACTCCTAACACCTCCTTCGCCTACCTGTGTAAAATGATCACATCGCCTACTACAAGATCTTTTCGCTTACCTTATACATCCCAGACCTTGACATGCAGCATTGTTATGCTGTTATGGTCATAATGATTTGGCTGAGTGGTGTATATTCTATGGTAGAGAGCTTGGGTCATCTATTTGAAAATGAATACAAACGTGGGCATGGAAGAAGGGGTTCCGAGGGGGCTGCAGCACACCCAGGTTTCAGAAAGTGCAACCACTAAAAACAAAAACAAAAGTATTAAAATAACAGAATTTTTATTTTGTAGTAAGCCTGGTTGCTTTTTGTTGGGTGGCTTTTGTAGTTTTATTTTATTTCTTGTTCACATCTCTGCAGTAGTCATGCACTGTTTAAGTTAATGCTGCATTTTAGAGTGAAATGCAACTATTGGCCACTTTGGCCGTGCAACTTGTGCATGTCGATCTGGGCTTGTCACTACAATGTAAACAGGAGTTTTAGGCTATTTCTGTGCCCTGAAGCTGCCTAATATTGTTTTAAAAAAAACAACCCACATACTCATCTCCCACTCCCTTCCATTTTTTAACCTTCTAGACGTGTGCATGCGTCATGGCCCAGGGCCTGACACAGTCAGTTTCACACCTTACATTAACAAACAGGTTAGCTCAGCTCATTTGCAAGGTTTTTTCGGCGAGAGAGAGCAGAGATAGCAGGGTGTGCATCAGCTGTGGTTCCTGTGTCTTGTCGTCTCTTATCATCTCTCCTCAAACAATGCAAAAGAAAAAGAAAAAAAGTGTGGTATTTAGCACAATGTCAGAATGTTTGTCAGACACAGCATATGCTGCTAAAAGTGTTAGCATCCTACTTAAAACCCTTTTCTCACCTTGCCGTGTGGGCCACTAACTGAGCGCTTCTGTGTTTTTGATTTAAAAACAAAGATAATCAGAAATTAAAAGCCATCTGATGTGGCTTTTCAGTTTCCAAGGCTGAAAGATTAGTCAACACAAAACTAGTGGCACATGTAGGGAATATAAAGACTTAAACATGTTTCCACCTGTGACAAAAGGAGCAAACAGCTTAAAATCATTGATCTATTATCATTACCATCACTACCCCCACTCACAGAGCTGTCTGCCACCACAGCAATATCCTGAAATCAACCACCTATGACTCTTGCTTCCGTCATTCAAGTCGACATACGTCAGGCAAGAACTAGTGGAAAAGCAACTGCATAATATTATAACAGGGGGAAAGGGAACAAAATTAAAATAAATATAATTTAAAATATATTTGGTTAATATGTCAGTATATTCTGAGATACATTTTAGTGTTTCGAATGTATTTTGGTGTGGATTGCAATGTATTTGAATGTATCTCAAATATATAAAATATGTCCATATATTTTTTTTTCCATGTGTGTGTCCACTTTCCACAACTAAAACCCTCCCCATTACTGCAACAGCGCCTCCATCTGCTGTTCTGCATACTGGGGGATAAAAAAGTTTGATTGGAAATTAAATAAATGAAGAGTATAACACTTCAAAATCTATGCCATCAAATCATCACTTTCAGATCAATGCTTTTTCTACACCCTTAATCCAGCCAATGAGCTGTACAACAGATGCAGTGCAGATGACAGTCAGCAGGTGCCCATAAAGCTTGGCCTCACCCTGGTGACCGGGAGAGCCCTGCAGGAAAAAGAGCGAGAGGGCGAGAGAGTTCCGAAAACAAACAAAAGGGCCGGAGCTCATCCGGCTGTATCTGACGCGCCAGTCCGAACCCACAGGCCTAGAGCCATGCGTATAATTACACTGCAATTAGTGTCTCTTTATATAAATTACTGCCTCATCGGCCGCATGAAACAATGTCAACAATGCTGTAAGTCCTTTCATGATCTGGATCCTACTGGCTGCACGCACAACGAGAGGGTGAAAAAAAGAGAGAGAGTGGGAGGGTGCAGAGAAAGAATGAGTGAAAGTATGAGTGGGAGCGATGAAGAGAGCGAGAGACGAGGGAGGGAGAAATGGAGAATGTCATTTATCTCACTGTGCCACCCACAAGAGGTAGTGAAGTGGTTTTAAGGCTGTGCTAAGAGAGGAGGCCCTGTCATAGAGTTGAATGGGTTAGTATTTACCTTTTAAAGCAATGGTACCACCTTACAGTTTATTAGTCAAGACATGTTTGAAGTCTAAAGTTTGCACTGGACCCTCGTAAAATATTCATATGAATTTTGCATGTGAAAAAAACATGTATTTGCATGTTAAAAATGTATTATTACATGTGAAAAAATACGTAGGGAAGTCTAGAGAGGCTGTGAGGTAGGTATAATTTTCTGAACTGAGATCACAAATTTCTTATTTTGAGATCACAACTTATTTGCCTGGTGATGTCAAGCAAAACAAAAGTTGTTTTCTCTGAATTGTCTTGATAATCTTGAGATCAAGAGAAAAAGAAGTTGCGATACTGAGAAAACAAATTTTGTTATCTTGAGATCACAAGACAGTTAATTTGTTTTGAGTGAGCATTTATAGACATAAAACTCTTCAGATGTTTGTTCCTGTCACCACCGCTGTAAACAAATCTCACTTGGTGAGTTTCTCTAGAACTGCACATTTCACACCAAACCACTCTGAATTACACTGTTCATACTTAATGATTTAATGATGCAGACATTTTGAAACAGCAGTGAAATGCTTTTTAAGTTGCTGTTGTGTGGTCATCTCAAATAGATGTGCATGATGTCTGACCACAGCATGTGGCACAGTAAAAACAGTAGAGGCAGCCATCCTCAAGTCTAAATTTTATCAATACTTTTGTCCATTTTCATAGATAGAACATATGTTGTAGTCAAGGCAACTAGAGTCCAGTCCGAGTCAAGACCAAGACTGGGACACATCGAGTCGGAATCAAGTCCAAGACCAGGGACACATCAAGTCTGATTCAAGACCAAAGCCGAGACTCATCGAGTTCAAGTCAAGACCAAGGCCAGGACACATCAATCTGACTGAAGACCAAGACCGGGACACATCAAGCCCGATTCAAGACAAAGAACGGAACACATCGAGTATGAGCCAAGACCAAGACCGGGACACATTGAGTCCAAGTCAAGACCAAAACCAGGACTTGTCAAGTCTGTGTCAAGACTAAGACTGAGACACATCAAGTCCGAATCAAGATCGAGACCAGAACACATCGAGTCCAAGGCAAGACCAAGACTGGGAAACATCGAGTCTGAGTCAAGACCAAGATCGGGACACACTGAATCCGAGTCAAGACCAAGACCGGGACACAGAGTCCGAGTCAAAACCAAAACTGGGACACATCGAGTTTGAGTCAAGACCGAGACTGAAAGTAGTCGACAACGACCAGGAGTGCCTGACACAGAAAACAAGACTGAGCGTACTCATTTGTGGTCTGATGGCTGATCTCTAGCACTACAAGTGTAAAGTTAGTATAATGCTAATTAGTGTGTAGAAGCTTCCATTACTTGTTAGCTATGTCAGCCTCACAGCTCCAGTGGCAAAAAAAAAGCAAACTTCGATAAAATGAGATTTTTGGTCAAATTATCATTTAAGTCTAGTGGTATTGAGATGAACTGGTAATGTTCCTTGAAAGTGTGGCTACACACGACCGGGACGACTGCAAACCTTTGCAGACATTTACGAGTAAAGTTAACAGAGGCACTCAGATCATACAAAGGAAAGATCTGAGCCAGTAACAAACGATTAAAAGTCTGAGTGAAAAAACTGTCAGAAAAAAGATTTGAAGGATTATCACTGTATTAGAAGTAATGTTTTCACTGCCGGGGAATGAAAGCAGACTTCCTTTCTCTGAATACAGTACTTACTAATCATCACGAAGCTCAGTGGAGTCACGCAAACTATAAAGCAGGACATTTCTGAATGGGGAACCCAAACAACTTTAAGGATGAGAATGAAAAGCAGAGCTGGAAGAGTAAGAATGCATGCCATGGTGCTAGCAACAAAAACAAGCCACAGAGCTTTGTGCAGAGAAGGCAGCTGTGCTGATTAGATCTCTCTTGTCTCTCTGCATGGTTGTACCTCAGTTTCCATACTTAGTGCAATTCATCCTTTTCACAGGCTTTTTCCATAGGCCAGCCCCCCCCCTTGATTGCACTTCTGACCTGAAAAACTGAACATCAATGACAAGTGAAGAGCAAACCCATACGGAAATCTGACGTATGGCCGTATGCACATATATCATAAAGGGATAGACTGATGTTGTAAAATATATGTACATATATGCTGTGCACATATATGTAGGTATCAAATATTCAGCATATATGCATATAAACCATGTATATGATACCATACAAATATAAATTGAATATACCCTAGTACTGGTATAATTGTTGCTATAATTGAATATTTGAATTTTGCTCAAATATTCAATTATTTAAATGTGTCAGGAAACAATATTTTCACATTTTACACAGATTTTTAGTGCATTACAAAGTATGTGGAAGAAACAAAGAAGATGCACAAATATATACTATATTTTATAACGAGGCTAGCATGGTAAAACTTTACTGGAGGGTGCTGTTCATAAGGCTACGTGGCACCTACATAAGGTTGTCATTACAACTGACATAACCCTACATAACTGTTTATAAATGCTTATCACAACAGGCATCATCTGTCATAAAGGCTACTTTAGCTGACTTCGATCAAAATTGGCAAATGTTACCTTTATAGCGAATGATGCTTATTGGAACAAGCGTGTATCCCAAAGGTGTTAGATGGGGTTGAGGTCAGGGCTCTGTGAGGGTCAGTCAAGTTCTTCCACACCAAACTCACCCAGCCAGGCCTTTATGGACCTTGCTTTGTGCACTGTGGCTCAGTCATGCTGAAACATAACAGGGCCTTCCCCACACTGTTCACACAAAGTTGGAAGCATAGAATTGTCCAAAATGTCTTGGTCTGCTGAAGCATTAAGATTAACCCTCACTGGAACTAAGGGTTCTAGGCCAACCCCTGAAAAACAACCCCATATCATCATCCCTCCTCCACCAAACTTTACATGGCACAGTGCAGTCAGGCAGGTAAGGTTCTCCTGGCATTTCACCAACCCCAGACTCGTCCATCAGACTGACAGATAGAGAAGCTGATTCATCACTCCACAGAATGTTTCCACTGCTCCAGAGTCCAGTGGCGGTGTTTTTGTTAATTGCAAGTAAGCCTAAGGTGGTCAAATGGCCTTGGCTAGCTCTTTAGCTTTTGCTAGCTGTCAGTACTTATAGCTCCCAACTGACGAAAGACACAGCTTGAGCACAACTTTTCTCACCACTGCCGTCTAAACCAGTCAGAAGCTGTTGTTTTTGTGTCACAATAACTGCATTTTCTGCTTTCTTTTATTTGCACAAATGTGCCTCAACCCAGCAGATCAAAACACACCCAGTTATCATTGTTTGTTGTGACGTGAACATTAGATATGGTGAAAACTCACAGGTGTGGAAAATAACTGTGGTCAGATAAAAGAGCCCAAATAATGGGAAAACAAATTTTCCTCACTTTTTTTCAAGTTTGATTCAGTCTGTGAACAGTTTAAAACGTACCACTCCCTGTCAGCGCATAAAGTCCATATATAAAAAAAAACTTTAACTATGTTCACACACAGAACATCAGATTCCTATTATCTATGTTTCAGACCATTTGAGTTTGTGGTAATATCATTACAGTATTACTTAAGCTAAGTAAGTAATACCTAAGCCACAAATTGAACAATAAAATGACCCCATATTACTTGGAGTACTACCTTGCTACATTTATGTACATTAAAGATCTGTTATTTTTTTTGGAAGACACACTGTCACATTACAACAGCAACCAAACGTACAACTGACCTCTACATGTTTATGTCCATTTTCTACAGTTAAAAGGCTAAGAGAACAGGGCCTCCACTGGGAAGAGTCTAAATGGAGAAACTGATCATTGTTGCTTGGCTCTGTCTGTCAGAAAGAGGTTCCTGTGGTCACTGTGGGTTACAGCAAGCTCAACTTGACAAACATGGCAGTGGCCGTCCCAAAAATACATGAGTCACATGAAGAAGACCCAAACAGCACTGTCAGGTTTGTGTCTGACACCTTCTTTCACAGCTCTGAGCTCAGACGAAATAAGAGCAGCTTCGCTTCCAATGTAAACACTCAGCGGACCACCACAGATCCGCTGTGCTGGTGTTTGTTCCAGGCCTGAGCCCAAAAACACATACCTATCCCACCACAGCACCTAACTTAGCTGTAGACTGCCAGAGAGGAAGAGAGAGGGGGAGGGGAAGGGGGAGGGGGAGGGGAGAGAGGGAGAGAGAGAGAGAGAGAGAGAGAGAGAGAGAGAGAGAGAGAGAGAGAGAGAGAGAGATAGAAGTGAGTGTGAGAAAAACAGGCAAAATGAGAGAGGAAGGCAGTGAGAAAGCACAATAAGAGAGAGAGTGAGGGAGTGGAAGTGTGAAAAAACACAAACAAAATAAGCTGAGAGAGAGAGTGTGTGAGTGTGTGGGTATAAGAGAGAGAGAGAAAGAACTTAAACCATAACATACACATTCATGACATTGCAAAAACCAAGACTTGTCAGTTAGCCAGATGATGTATGCTAAAAAGTTACAGGGCAATTCCAACGACTTTTCTAAATTTCTGCATAATTAAATGGTTGAGATGTAAACAAAGTCATCCAGAGTGGTTTGGTGTGAAAGGCTCTGTTTTAGAGAAACTTACAGAGTCAGAATTGTTCACAGGGGTGATGATAAGAACCAGACGTCTGAAGAGTTTAACGCCTCTAGAAGCTCCCTCACAGAAGGTTCTTACATGAAATGGTTAAAAATGATGCCTAAGACACTGTTTGTGGTGGTTTTGAGATCAGATTTAGCACTCAAATGTATTTTTAAAACACATTCATGGAGAATTGGCAAAAACACAGAAAACATACAAAACTATCATTTCAATGTTTTTGGTAAAAATGTGTTCACTCTTTACCTTTTTTACAGCTTCCTTTCTTTTCAGGAGGCTCACTTTCAGTTTTTCAAAGAAATCTGCAGGGATATTTTTCCACACTTCCAAAGTTCAGTCTTCAGAAGTTGGCTGTATTTACTGCTTCTCACCATCCAAGGAATCCCGTACACAGGTGGTCAGTCCTATGCATATCCATCCATATCTCTATCCAGCCAACCATCCATCCATCCATCAATCTATCTATCTCTCTGTCCATCTATCTATCTATCTATCTATCTATCTATCTATCTATCTATCTATAGACTTGGCACAATTTCTCAATTACAGTTTGTGGAAACCATTTTGCTTTGACTTCCCCTTCCTTCCTCTAGTGGATTATCTTCTATCTAATCTCTTCAGAAATATTTCCTAAAAAATCAACAACTTGTACTTAATGGCTGTTTTGACTGGAAATGAAAAAAGATGGCTGGTCTCTGACAGTGTTGTACATGCAGGGTGTTGCAAGGACAAATATTTTCCAAAGAATTTATTTTTTCCCCGATATACCATTAATTTACTGTTATCAACATGACATACAAAAACTCAAGTTTGTAGGTTCACTGGTGGTTTTGTATAGTAAATAAAATGGCTATAGTTGCTTTATAGACATTGTGACCCCTGGTTCCTATCAATACCACTGTAAAGAAATCAGAGTCTGTAGGTTTCTCTACAATGAACCATTTCTCATCAGACCACCCGGAATGACTTTTACATCTCAACAATCTAATTATTAGATTTTTTTTAAATGGGTGGATTTCCCCTTCAAGCCTACCCAATAGGAGGAGAAGTCAGTGCCATTTGTGGGACAGTCATCAGTTAAGTTAAGTTATCCAGCTAAGAAGTTATCCAGCCGAGAAATCCTGCCTGCTGGACATTCAACCCCACATCATAGCAACAACACAGACTGTGGCTGTAGAAGCAGAACCACAACCTGATCCCACTGATCCACACCAGCGTCTTCAGCTTGCCGCAAATTGAGAGGGTAAGCAGTAGATGTTTATTGAAGAAGACTAAAATGTAATAAATAATATTAAGTAATTATAAATACAGTACATTCTTTGTGAGTGTTTGTATGTGTGAGCATTACAGCAGAGAGGTTCAGGTTCCCGGTTGCCCACACGCATTTTCAGTTACAGCTTTGAAAATAACTTTCAGCTACAGCCACCATGTGAAGTCTATTACAGAGAGAGTTTATAGCACTTTTGAATGAAAAGCTAAAATATAAAGCACAGTTTCTGACCACATGAGAGGTAATCTAATTGTTAGCCACAGAGACTCAGCATTTGACCGCAGCCCCTATTCGACAGGTATAGGCTTGGAGACGGCACTCCTTCGAGCACTCGTCTTTGTGGTGGTCACGCAATCCACTCCTCATGAGATCTGTCCGTGATGGTCACGTGATCTCTGGTTTCCATGGTTATCTTGTGACCCCCCCCCCAGTTTCTCTTTGATGGTCTGGGAAGTGCAGGATGCAGCAGATGTCATGTGACTGCCTTGTTAGGGAGGAGCAGGTTGTTGAGCTGGATCACAGTGTTGGCAAAGTCCACTAGCTCCACAAAGTCTGAGGTGATGATGTTCACACCATTCTCGCCTGGCTTCTGCGCTTCCACCCACGTCATGATGATCGGCAGGTTCCTGCACAGGAACAGAAGGGATGACATGACCTGAAAGTATGTCCAAGTCCATTATTCTCCTATAAAATAATTGAATAAATACATATCACATTATTCAATACCTCCCTTTTTTCAGTGCATCAACATAAAATTCATTTTAGGCATTTATACCTCTCAAAATCTAAAAATGCCAGGGAGTGTGGCAATATATGCAGATTAAGTTATTAAAAATAACTATTAATGCATAAATAAATCCATAATTGACCTTCAGGAAGCAATGCCAAGGTCAGTAGCCCAGTAACCCAGTATTGGTAAATAGCTTTATTAATATTTTAATAATTTTATTACTGTGTTTTTGCACCACCTGACATTTTCTGGGGGGGAGTAAAATTAATGATCATGTTTTGAAATAAAACCTATTTTATACCAGTTTGAAATGTATAAAACAAATACTAACACAGTGAATAGATTCTTATAGATACAAAATCATTTATGTTCACTTTTAATAATACCAGATACCAAGTCTGCAACTTAAATTCACTCACTGATTGTTTCCATGGAGGTGTGTGGACCTGTTATGCTGTTCTACTGAGAACCAAAGGTATAGAAAATGACCTAAGGTGTTTTTTCTGGTCCTTACAACTTTCCATTAATATATTTTACTGAACAGAAGAGACACAAAGGGCCCAAATTCTATATTTTTCATGTATTGTGTTTTGCTCTGCCTGAAATATATAACACTTGTGAGGTTTTGTTACCTTGCCTGTAAAACTGACACGTGTAAATTGTTCCGACTTCGCTTCATTCAAAAACAGTCAAGGTGAAACAGTCAAGGTGTGACTGTATGGGACAAACTGTTAAATTTGGACTGAAATTCTTAGGGACACTGAAAAAAAAACAGACTTCAGCTTCATCTCTGGATCCAAGATGCAATGACATTTACTTCCTGACAGCCAGGGACAGTACAACATTTGAACATTTTCCCCATCTTGTGCCTGAACAACTCTGCTACAGACTGTCTGCAGTAACAACACTCCGCATCACTTCAACATAAATAGGAAAGATAAACTGCTTCAGACTAAATAGGTGATATATATATATAAATGTGTTCATGGTTGTAACATCATAACTATGATATATTCAAAACGGGCTGTGTTTGCAGCGAACTTTTCATATATGGACTGGGGAGTGAGCAGTGTACATTGAACTACAGCCTGTGGGGATGTGTGTGTGTTAAATCTGATAAGTGTGGGGTGGCTTGTATGAGTATTAGCGTGTGATGGTTCTACTTCAGACTGGAAATAAACTCAGAGCTTTCCCTCCTGTCTCCACTGATGCACAGCAGCAGGCCGCACAAAACCAGGAAATGGGAAGCTTGAGCGTTGAGTTTATTCAGGAATAATAAACAATGCCCATTCTGCGCTCAGGCACAATTAATCCTTTTTCCTGTGAGACTGCCGTCTGACTAAGACGTCCGTCAAGAGGTAGCTCCGGTCACTTGACAAGCCAGTTCTAGAAGATTGAGCCTTGCTGTATGCTACATGTACAAGGTGTACCTATTGCTGACAATGGTGTTACAATGCACACTCACAGCCACATAATGTCAATAGAAAGGCTCTGCAGAGAAAAGGAACACTCCAGAGCAGCCAGACATGAGCCTAAGGTCAGCATGAGCAATGCCACACGTCAACTAGAGTGGTATAAAACCCCCACTATTGGGCTGTGGAGCGGTGGGATGATGGTAGGAGATGAGTCACCTTGGAAAACCTTTGGGGGGAGCACTATTTGTGGTCTAGAACTAATCATCCAACATCAGTACCTGACCCTCACCAATGCTCTTGGGGCTGAATTCAATTAAATCCTCACAGCAGTGTTCCAAGTTTTTCCAGAGTAAAGTCTGTAGAGTCTCTAAAGAGTAGAGGAGCAAGCAAACAGGGGACAAACAGTTGGAGGTATACTTCTAGACTGGACAGAGCAAAATTAAGCCTAAGTCTAGACCAAAATCTAGACTTTAGAAGTTGGGCTTGTGCAGTTAATCTTCCTCATCTAACTGTTTGGACCAGCTTCCTCAAACCAAATCAAGCTTAAGCCTAGATTCAAAGAATTTCCACTGGTCAATCACCACTGACGTTTTAAAGCTAGGCTCAATCCATGTATAGGAAACTGGTCTTTTGTGTACGCCTATGTTCTTCAGGACCAACCCTCAACATGCATCTATACTGCCATCTGCTGGCTCCTTGGAAAAACTGTTGAACTAATGCACTTGCCAGCACTCATCTAAATCCAGAATAAGAGCTAAGATTATTTAGACTGGTAAGACAAAAAAAAACATAAAAACAATACAGTTCCCTCAACCCCCAATAGCTCACTTCTCCACAAGGTAGTTGCGCAGTCCCATGACCAGCCCTCCGACGACGGTCTTTATGCGGGGGGTGAGGATGGCCTGGGACACGTGGAAGCTGTCGTATTTAGCTCTCTCGCCCAGTGTGGTCTCCAGGAACTGGATGAGCTTGGTGGTGTCAGTGGTGTTGGCCCACGGGGCTGGGATTTTACTTCCCGGCCACAAAACTGGACAGCCCTTAGCAGACGGGTGATGATAGAACACCAGGACCTGTGGGATACATTATCAGATATGTGAGAGAGACATAAGACTAACAGATCATTAAAAGAAACAAATAAAAAATTGTAAGATGTATCACTGTAGCTATTGCTTCAAATCATATACGCCATATGTCCAGAAGCTTCCAGACGCTTCTGTAATTTCCATAGAAAAGCATTGCTTATAGAATGGGATGCTCTGGAGCAGCCGCACATTTGCCCAGTGCCAACTGTGGGAGGGGTATAAAGCCCCCAGCATTGGGATGAGTTAGAGTGACCAAGAACTGATCATCCAACATCAGTACCTGACCTCACTAATGATCTTGCGGCTGAATGCAAACAAATCCCCACAGCAACGTTCCAATGTCTAGTGTAAAGCCTTCCCAGAAGAGCAGAGGCTGTTACTGCAGCAACGGGTGGACAGAATCCCTATTAATAACTTTGATTTCAGAAGAAACGTTGGTTTCTACAAACTTTTGGATGCAGTGTAGTACTGATAAAGAAATACAGAAGCAAAACATGAACAGAAACTGTAAAGAGAAAAAGTCACATCCGTTGCTGACGAGTCACATCATTTGCTGACTATTCCCATCAAAATGCTGACTGAGTAACCGATTTGAACTGGCCATGTCACATCTTGTTGAGCAGAGCGAGGAAGTGAGACTTTAATCTTGCAGAGATTAGGGTCAGCACACAGCAGGAAGGACTGACCTTTGCCCTGGGTCGAGCCTGAAGCACCATTTTGTCCCTGGTTAAGGACATCTCTCCCACCGAGGAATGTATTATTGCTTTGGATATATTTTGCTTCAGCACGTTTCATGTTCATCAAGCATCTTCCTTGGTATGAAGAGCAGACTGTGCCTAAATAATGACTGGACATGTTTCTTTTTCCCCAGCTATTTTTAAAAACACAAACTTTTTTGGCCCAAAGTGCTGATGAGTGCTTACATCTCACAACAATGATTGGGGTTTGGGCAATATGGTCAACAACTTTCTATTTAATGTATTAAAGTCAGTGTTTGGCAGAATACTTTGAAAAAGTAGTGATGGCTAAATACACCGATCAGGCATTGTGACCACCTCCTTGTTTCTACGCTCATTGTCCATTTTATCAGCTCCACTTACTATATAGGTGCACTTTGTAGTTCCACAGTTACAGACTGTAGTCCATCTGTTTCTCTGCATACTTCATTAGCCCCCTTTTACCCTGTCCTTCAGTGGTCAGGACCCCCATGGACCCTCACAGAGCAGGTTACTATTTGGGTGGTGGATCATTCTCAGCACTGCAGTGACACTGACATGGTGGTGGTGTGTTAGTGTGTGTTGTGCTGGTCTGAGTGGATCAGACACAGCAGTGCTGCTGGAGTTTTTAAACACCTCAGTGTCACTGCTGGACTGAGAATAGTCCACCAACCAAATATATCCAGCCAACAGCGTCCTGTAACCACTGATGAAGGACTAGAGGATGACCAACACAAACTGTGCAGCAGCAGATGAGCTGTCGTCTCTGACTTTACATCTACAAGGTGGACTGACAAGGTAGGAGTGCATAATAGAATGGACAGTGAGTGGACACAGTGTTTAAAAACTCCAGCAGCACTGCTGTGTCTGATCCACTGAAGAACAGGGTAAAAGGGGGCTAACAAAGTATGCAGAGAAACAGATGGACTACAGTCTGTAACTGTAGAACTACAAAGTGCACCTTAATAGTAAGTGGAGCTGATAAAATGGACAATGAGTGCAGAAACAAGGAGGTGGTCATAATGTTATGCCTGATCGGTGTAACTGAATACACTGTTGTGTATTGTATGCCATGTTATGTATTGACTACAATACATAAAAAGTAACATATTCAGAATACATTTAGAATTCATATTGCATAAAGCAGATGGAAAAACATTCACACTGTTCCTTGCTTACTGGTTACTAGTTACTAGTTTTCTTCTTGTAATTCATGTGTTTCATGACAAATTCACTGATTTAAATGAATTATTTTGGCTGTCAAAATCCCACTGCTGTCTCATTAACTATAACGATTCGCCGTATCCCAATAAAAAATCTATTAAAGTCTATTAATTCTCACTATAAAGTGGATAGCTGTGTGACTTTAAGTTAATGACATGTATGTAACTCGCCATGATAGCATCGATGCTAAGCTTATTACACATGAATGTCAACTACTGAGGGGGCTCTTTAGTTCAATCATACCTAAATAGTACAAGTAATAGTAGTAATACCTAAACAGTGATCATCACATTGATTTATCAGTCTACTCAGGCTTTAACAGAGCTCAGTAACACAGAGATTAATAACTGATCATCATATTGATTTATCAGTCTACTCAGGCTTTAGCAGAGCTCAGTAACACTGAGATTAAAAACTGATCATCATATTGATTTATCAGTCTACTCAGGCTTTAGCAGAGCTCAGTAACACTGAGATTAATAACTGATCATCATATTGATTCATCAGTCTACTCAGGCTTTAGCAGAGCTCAGCAACACTGAGATTAATAACTGATCACTTTGATTTATCAGTCTACTCAGGCTTTAGCAGAGCTCAGCAACACTGAGATTAATAACTGATCATTACATTGATTCATCAGTCTACTCAGGCTTTAGCAGAGCTCAGTAACACTGAGATTAATAACTGATCATCACATTGATTCATCAGTCTACTCAGGCTTTAACAGGAACGTCAATGTTTGCAAAAAAGCTGTTTATTGACTTCTTCTTTAGAATACATCTTTACATGATGCACACTGGTTTTAAAATAGTTAAACAAGCATTGATGGTGTATTTTTTTAATTTAGTGAGTAAATATTTTAAAATCATTCTCCTAAATATTCAAAAGTAGCTGTTTTATTTAAATACTGTCTTTACAACATGTCACTTGGACAGATACTTCATTTCTGTATTCTGAATACTTGTTTTCTCATTACATCCCAACCCTTAAATTAAAACTGGTCATATTCCTGGTCAAAATTGGTCATAACCCTGATCATATTAAGCACAATTCATCATCATTTAACACATTAAATTCTTGTTTTTCTGTAATCTTCTTTCATAATGTAGTGACTTTTGCCTACCTCGAAAAGTGTTTTCTGATTCTTGATTAGTGTTGCGCATCAGTGGGTAGGGAAAAAGAAACGTTAACAGATTATATCATGTGTTACCTTCCACGCCCACCCCCACCCATCACGGAGAGAAAACACTCAGTCAGCTCAGAGCTCAGAGACCCTCCCTAACGCAGTGTCGTACGAGATGGAAGGAAAATTTGTGTTGATTTCCGATAAATCAATGTGATGATCAGTAAACTTGAAGCAGACGCAAATCCACGTCGCTGTCCAGACAAACAACACGTATCAACCAAATGGTAACTTTACTGGAGAAGACAAAATGCTTTTATCTGTTAGTATAAGTTGATGTAAAAAGATTTTGGAGCATTTCTATTGGTCCATTCATCATGAGGTTTTCACACAATATACAGGACAGCTGCTGTGCTCAAAATGCTTATATTCAAAAATAAAAAATAAGCGAAATGCATTACTTTTTGGACAGCGATGATATTTAAAAACCTTTTGAAAAGCTAAGTGCCCCCCAGCCCTTCCGGATCAAAGGTGGTTTAAACACCTGAAAGGTTCAAGTGCTGACATCACACGGGTGTTGCTTTGAGATCAAGTACTTTTGTCAGTTGTTCCTTAAATTTTGCAGCTTTTGGAAAGTCCCCAAACTTTTGATAGGCAGTGGCATGTTCCACTGAGACACACTGAAATCTACTGTAAGCATGTTTTCCATTTTTGGTCTGCGAGCTGCCTTGAAAGTTTAATTAACTTAATAATGTCAGGGGCTTTTTAGAGCTTTCAATACACATAAAAGCATCAAACTGCTTCACAGTAAAAGTGGAACTCATTTCCACCGATACGCCTCTAACCATGCAGCGCTGAACACTCTAACTGCCTCCTGATTCCCACTAATCTCTTCAACGTCTTTCCCTAAGACTTTGACACTGACCTGCTCTTCTGCTTACAGCCTGAAATAGACATGGGCACATATGCAAAGCCCGCCCCCTGACACAGTAAGTGAAAATGTGGGAGTTTATTTTGGTTAAGTGTAAAAAGTGAAGTATTGATGGAAAGGGGAAATGGTGGTTTGAGAAGTGAGTTACTTTCAAAGTGAAGCCTGGCTCTCTTATTGCTTTCAAATTATGACAGTCAATCAATGCCCCTCAATGGACAAGCTCTTTTTCTTGAACACCTGAACTCTAAGAGCAATACACTGGATGCAAAGCAACAAGGCTTATGAGGCAAGGCTGCTGATAGAGTTTCACAATATAGCTTTTTTTAATTGCAATACTGATAATAAAAATGTTCTAACCAAAACTGTTTAGTGAGTGCTGCCAGCCTCCTGGCCAATCACAGGCATTCGTGATTTTAATGAATCGATTAAACAATTTTGGTCAAAATGATACATGTTGACTGTTAGAAACTTTAAAAGGGAATTTCTCGAAAACATTTCGGAGTAACGAAATTTTGTTAACAGAATGGTTCACAGTGGTGGTGATAGGAACCAGATGTCCAAAGAGTTTAATGCCTCTAAAAATAGTCATTATTGTATCATATTATACTGAAATGATTACAGCTAAATGCTCAAGACACTGTTTTACATAGATCAGTGGCCTAAAATGTATTTTAATCCATTTATTTTAATCCATTCACAGCAGAGAGATCCAGGGCTTTTTACAATGGTTAAGTAAATCGTCTTGTTTCCTACGTCTACCACTGTAAAGAAATCTGGGTCTGCTAGAGTCACTACAATTAACCACAGTGTTCCCCTTTAAGTGTTCACCAATGTATTTCATTATACTGTGAGGTCTATCGCAATGTCTAGCACTGTAGCCACAATACAGAACTACGACCATCTTGTCCAGGCCTAGTTACTTCAGTAAGTCAAGCTATAGCAGGCCTATTACCTGGTACTTCTTCTCCCACATATAATCCAGAGTGATGTCCTCCACCACGTTGATCTTGCAGAGCTTGGATCCAAAAACCTCCTTCAGCATGTTGATGAGATAGCGATGGTGCTCCTCCTCCATGGCATAGTGGTGGTTGAAATCCAGAAAGACGACCTCCTGGCGGTGCGCGCTGAGGAAAGTGTTAATGTCCACGAGACCATCTCGCACTTTGTGGCCAAACAGGCCATGGATGAAGTAGACCTCACAGCCTTCCTCGCCCGGCTTTGAAGAGACACGGAGGTCAAAATAGCGAATTCCGCCCTCCAGCTGCTCTCGGAAGGTGAGGTTCTGAGTCATCGACCACTTCTTCATCACCTTCTTGGCCAACAGACGGAAAATCATGGCCAGGTGCTTGACGAATGCTTTCTGATCAGGGCCGACCGGAGCGTTCTCATCCACCCAAAAGCTGAAGGAGTCGTGGGATCCTACAATGATAAAGTGGAGATCACAAACAGAAGTAAATGACAGAGACTAAACAATAACCGGGTTAGTGATATGAATAACTTAAGACTGAGGTTATTCTACCACATTTCAAAAAGCAGAGTATAAGTACAACAGTAACAGTTCAAAAAACAACTTGGAAAACATACAGAACTGCAGCATCAATCAGAACAGGAGCTGGAGTTCAGGGTCTACTCTTCTCTTTTTGATGCAGTTTAGGTCTAAAAATGTAATGCTTGATCTCAAAAGTTGGTGTGACCAGTGGTCAGCACAGGTGCTGGCGCAAATGCAACAGAATGAACTTATACATAAAAAGCAGTCAGTCACTTAATGTGAATGGCTAAAATGAGAATAGATTACTAAAGTGAGAATGGATTACTTTCCTCATGAGTACAGTTAGGGATAAGTACTGAAAATACACAGTAATATATAAACCCATCAATTTCACTGAAAGACATTTAAGCTTAAAACTAGATTTTAATACAATATGCATCATATTATGTAAAATTCTAAAGCACAGCACTGCATTACGCAAACATAAGGGTTTGAAAGAATTCATCATTTTTACATTTTCGTCATTCACACCTCTGAATCATCACCATGATTATGAAAGTATGAAAGTACTACAGGGGGGTTACGCACCTAAGCTATTCACTCACCTTCGCACCTGTGTAAATGTGATGTGACGTTAAACATGATTTGATTTGATCAGTGTTCTCTCCCTACAACACCTGACATGTATTGTGTAAATAACACATGCAACCACTGGGAACCCCCCACTGCCATTAAGAAATCCTTTAATGTACCACTGATGTGGAGGCTAATAAATACAAATACAGTTGTGCTGGACGTCCTAGCAGAAACATTAGCTATCTGGCTTCCTTCTGCATTAGCCAGCTAGCGTGAAAACAAACAAACAGACAAACAATCAAAAAAAAAAACCCAATATTTCAGACAGCCCATCCTCATGTATCCAGCCCAAAGTACTTGTAGTAGCACCTCACACGTTCAAGATACATCCCCAGGTGGGGGTTTTCCAAGCCTTTAAACCAGAAAATCTCACTCTCGAGATTGTGGCACCAAGTGAGTAGGCATGTTTACAGCAGATGTGGGCATGGTTAATGTTTCACTTTCACCAGAGTGTCCCAGAGTGTTTATTGTAACAGATTTTAAATGCACACAGACTTTTCTTTTAGAAAATAAAAAGACAAATATCACAAACAAATGAGAGAAAAAAGTAACTAGGCCTAATATCAAATGATATTATAGAAAATGTTGTGGCTGACCCTGTGCTAGATTAAAATGATTTACTAAACTAATGTACAAAGTTTACCTAAAGAAAGGAAGAAAGGAAAAATAAGTAAACAGGACTGTGAGTGAAAAATGAAAAAGCAAAATGATTAGTGGAATTTTGTCTAATAGTCTGCTTAACCAACAGTGGGCCGCCCGGAAAACGCTGAGCAAAAAGCCAGTGGACCCACAGCTTATCCTTCTGGGTTGCGGTGGGGTGCTGAAGCCTATCCTAGCTATCATTGGGCGGAAGGCAGGATACACCCTGGACAGGTCACCAGTCCATCGCAGGGCAGACAGACAGACAGACGTACACATTCACACCTAGGGGCAATTTAGCATGTCCAGTTAGCCTGACTGCATGTCTTTGGACTGTGGGAGGAAACCAGAGAAGCCGGAGGAAACCCACGCAGACACAGGGAGAACATGCAAACTCCACATAGAACGGACACTGGAACAAATTTTTTTTGAATTTTTCATTCAGATAATATATATATATACATATATATATATATATATATATATATATATATATATATATATATATATATTATCTGAATGAAAAATTAGGGCTAATAAGCAGAATTTGGCTAACAACACAGGAATTCTGGGTAACTCCGCCTCATACTCTCTCAGTGTTCTCCTCACAAAAATAAGAACATTTGAATTCTTCCATCTTTACTAACAACTTGCCTGGACTGAGTGATAACAACTAACTGCGAGACAATAAGTCATCTTAACTCGATTAAGTAAGTACAAATAACTTCAGGGCTTTCACTGTATGTCAAAAAAGTACACCACCTTTAGTAGTGCACTTATTAGTGCAGTATGTACTATGTAGGCTACAGTACTGTGTTTTGGACGCAGCCAACTAGCTCAATGCTACTATAAGCAGAAAGGCCCCACCTGGCACGGCCAGGTACTTCAGCGGCATGGCCGTTAGCGCTGGGCACAAAGAGCCCATCCAGTCAGCGTTGCGGTCGTTGCCGGTCGGTCTTGTCTTCATGTTGACCCAGATTACCTCACCGCAGCGTGTCAGCAGTAGCCCTCACTTTTCCATTTTAACTCCGGCGACCACTTACCCACCCCCTTGTAGTTCATACTCGCCTAATGAGTGGTTAAGTGTGAAGAGCAGAGGCTCCTGAAGGTGGACTGAGCGCTACGGCGAAGCCGGTAACACTGAGTGGTGGCATGGCGGAGAGCTAACGCTTCCTCTGACCACCTTAATCAGCTTAATCCCAAATTACAGCTCCTCATCCTCCTCCCGGCTTCCACACTCAGGCTGAGGAGTCCTCGGGGAGAGGTGTCTCTGGATTAGCCCTGTAAAACACACGGAGTGTCTGGAATATTAGTTTTATTAGTGTAAATTAGCCTCCTAATAGTCTGCTTAGTGGGGAGAAGTATTCAGGTAACAGGGGAGACTTGTTTATTCCAGTTTTAACAGAGGCTCTCTAGTTTATTCTCTAAATAAACTATTAAATTAATCTTTATTCTTTTAATAATAGTAAATGAGCAAAACGGCATACTGAAAATAGCTCATTCATGGTGACCCATAACGAATCGAAAAATAAATCAATACAAACATACACAAATTCTTAGTTATGTATTGTACACTATATTGCCAAAAGTATTCACTCACCCATCCAAATCATTGAATTCAGTTGTTCCAATCACTTCCATGACCACAGGTGTGTAAAACCAAGCACCTAGGCATGCAGACTGCTTCTACAGACATTAGTGAAAGAATGGGTTGCTCTCAGGAGCTCAGTGAATTCCAGCGTGGTGCTGTGATTGGATGCCACCTGTGCAACAAGTCCAGTCGTGAAATTTCCTCGCTACTAAATATTCCACAGTCAACTGTCAGTGGTATTATAACAAAGTGGAAGCGATTGGGAACGACAGCAATTCAGCCATGAAGTGGTCGGCCACGTAAAATGATAGAGTGGGGTCAGCGGATGCTGAGGCGCATAGTGCGCAGAGGTCGTCAACTTTCTGTAGAGTCAATCGCTACAGACCTCCAAACTTCATGTGGGCTTCAGATTAGCTCAAGAACAGCGTAGAGAGCTTCATGGAATGGGTTCCCAAGGCTGAGCAGCTGCATCCAAGCCTTACATCACCAAGCGCAGTGCAAAGCGTCGAATGCAGTGGTGTTAAGTGCCGCTACTGGACTCTAGTTGTCTGGAGTGACGAATTGGCAATCCAATGGACGAGTCTGGGTTTGGCGGTTGCCAGGAGAACAATGCTTGTCTGACTGCATTGTGCCACGTGTAAAGTTTGGTGGAGGGGGGATTATGGTGTGGGGTTGGGCTCGGCCCCTTAGTTCCAGTGAAAGGAACTCTTAATGCTTCAGCATAACAAGAGATTTTGGATAATTTCATGCTCCCAACTTTGTGGGAACAGTTTGGGGATGGCCCTCTTCCTGTTCCAACATGACTGCGCACCAGTGCACAAAGCAAGGTCCATAAAGACATGGATGAGCGAGTTTGGTGTGGAAGAACTTGAGTGACCTGCACAGAGTCCTGACCTCAACCTGATAGAACACCTTTGGGATGAATTAGAGCGGAGACTGTGAGCCAGGCCTTCTCGTCCAACATCAGTGTCTGACCTCACAAATGCGCTTCTGGAAGAATGGTCAAAAATTCCCATAAACACTCCTAAACCTTGTGGAAAGCCTTCCTAGAAGAGTTGAAGCTGTTATAGCTGCAAAGGGTGGGCTGACATCATATTTAACCCTATGGATTAAGAATGGGATGTCCCTCAAGTTCATATGTGTGTGAAGGCAGATGAGCGAATACTTTTGCCAATATAGTGTAAATGTAATTTGCATGTGTGTATGTATGCATACTTTATTTATGTTATTTTTAATTATTCATTATTTTCATGATCTGATGGCTAACATTGAACACTGTTGTTGTCACGATGGTTGTACAACAGTTCCACTGATTTTTCAATCATTAAGATGTAAACAAAGACATTCAGAGTAGTTTGAAGTGAAATGCTGTTCTAGAAATTTTACAGTCAAAATTTGCTCTTAGTTGTGGCAACAGGAACCAATTGTCTGCGGTGTTCAGTGTCTCAAAAACTCAGCTCAGAGCAAGCTGTGCATGAAACGGCTACTGATATATTGCTTACAACATTATTTTATGATGAAATAAGAGTCTGAAATATTTAAGGTTTTGGCGTAAAAGTTTTTCAAAATGCCTTCATGATGGACAGACTGTTAAGGCAGATTACTACAACTAGATTTACAGCTATTTTACCACTATGAATATCACATAAAAATGTGTATTTCTGTACAATGCACACAAATCAGAAAACTCTGAATGGATTTGTTTACATCTCAACTGAGTGACTAATGCAGAAAATCTGAAAATTCTGTGGACTTTCCCTTTAATGATGATTGTAGGCTGTTCAGCTGATAAAGCTGCAAATGTATAGCCATGTATACATGCAAGAAAATCTAAGTACTTTTTTTAATCATAGAAATAGATTTAGTACATTTTAGAATAGTACATTTTTTAATCATACATTTTATAATCATAGAAAGTGGATGGTTAAAGCTTCAGGAAAGTCAGTCAGTATGCAGTGGAGTTTGTTGAAAGTAGATGTGTTCAGTTTTCACACCTGAAATGGCCACAGACATGCATACCCGACAAAAGTGACCACTGTTTCCCTTCTTTGCAAGTCATCACATGGTTGGGACTTCTGAAAGTTTACCGCTGCATGTAGTACATCCAGAAACACAGGCTACAGTCAGCAAGCTGAGTAAAACAATCAAATGCTCTAATAATAGATGCAAAGCGTGAGGCAAACAGTGGAAATGAATCATAATGGAAAAATGACTCTATAAGTACAAAAGAGGAAGAGATTCAAGTGGAACGATGCACCAGTTCATTTTCCAGTTCAATAAACTCAGAACTGACCAGGTAATTGAAAACTGCAGTAATATATGTAGAATATGTAATGCATGCATGTATGCACTGCCTTTATTTATGAACTGTTCACTGTTTGAATTGGGTAAATACACGCACACACACACACACACACACACACACACACACACACACAGACACACACACACAGAGACATACACACGCTTCCTGTGTGAAGTTTCAGATGACGTTGTGACCCGTTGCCACAGCCTGTCCGCTGTGGGGTGGAAATAATGCACACTTTTAGCAAAGGGCGCCTCAAGCTTTCGGAATGTGGGTTTGAAGAAGCGTCCTTTCTGCTCTTTTTCTTTCTGAGCTTACAACTCTTCTTCTCAGACTTAAAGTTCCAGCAGAGCTGGAGAGGTGTGTGTAGGGGGGCCCTGGCTACTTCATCCCCGAATACAATGGGGGACATGGGGCTCCCCATCTATCATGGCCCCATCAGCAGGCAGAGGTGCGAGGAACTCCTGGGTAGGAAGGGCAAAGACGGATCATATCTCATAAGGGACAGCGAAACCATCCAGGGAGCTCTGTGTCTCTGCGTTTAGTGAGTACTGTCTTCCTGTACTTGTCTGGCTCTGTGCATACACAGTTGTACGCAAAAGTCTGAACACACTGCTTGTTCTGTTCATTTTTGAAGTGGTAATAAGTCAAGACATGCTCTAGAGAGAACACACTTGGCTATGAGATTTTTTGCACAATTTCTCTTTAATTTAGCAATCTGAGTTTAACAGTTATTGGAGCAAAAATAAAATCTAAAATAGGAAATGTGAAATGTGCCTTAACCTTTGCACAGGCCACATTTTACAGACCTTCTCCAAAATATGTTAAATGCTGCAAAATAAACAGTAATTATGCTTTAAAACTGTGCAGAGGCGAGTTCTTTGTAGAGGACGTGGCCACTTCTTTTCACTCAACAAAACATAATTTGACCGAGGGTGTTTTAAACTTTTGCACACGGCGGTATGCTGTTAAATAGTTGCCTGATCACATTCATTTGTGTTCATTGCAGTTATTTATGCCGACCACAATCATTTTTCACAGGTGTTATTCACAATATTATGTCTATATTGTAACAAACAGCATGTGAGGCAAAGGCATGGAAATAAAACAAAGCCCATTTTCCTGAGACACTTCATGGGTCTTAAGAAAACCAACTTGGGCTGTAATGTTTGTTTATTTGAGCTCAAGCTTTTCTGTCAGTTTCCGAACTACTAAGTATCGACAGCTAACAAGCAAGATAGCTAATCAGTGTGCAAAAGTTTGGGCGTCCCCAGTCAAATGACGTTTTGTTTATTTCACTAAGGGGAAATAAGCTGGAACATCCTCTACGGAGAACACGATTCTGCCCATTTTAATACACAATTGCTGTTTATTTGCTGAATTTAACATATTGGAAAAAAAATACAACATAAGATGTGTCCTGTGCAAAAGATATGGCACACACTTATTTTCACGTTTCACTTTGAAAATCAACAAAACAAGTCATTTGACCAGGACTAGGAGTGTTCAAACTTTTGCATAACCATACTATTTCTTAAATTTAAATGTTATCTATTGTGCAGTTATTGGACTACTCCACTGAATTTTCACATTTTCAGCCTAATTCGGTGATTAAGACATAAACAGTTTCAGGTCATTCATATGTGAAGTGCTCCAGATAAACAAACCTGAGAATTTTTCACATTTTTCACAGCAGTGTTGATAGGAACCAAATGTCCAAAGTGTTTAATCTCAATTATTAATTTGAAAGATGCTACATTGTTTTATGATAGATTTATTTTTTGCCATTATTTTTCTAGAGCGTAATACTAAATATTAAAGGGGAATTTCACAGACTTTTTAAAATTTCTGCATATAAGAACGGTTAAGTCATTCAGAGTGGTCTGACATGAAATTCACTGTTCTAGAGAAACAGAGTCAGAATTGTTCACAGTGGTGGTGACAGGAACCAAACGTCTAAAGAGTTTAATGCCTCTAAAAGCTCCCTCACAAGGAGTTATTACACAAAATGGTTATGAATATATTGCCTGGTGTCTGAGACATTGTGTTATGACAGTTTTAAGCTAAGGTTTTGGTCTAAAATGTACTTTAAAAAAAACCCATTCATGCTGGAGAAGTTCATGCAGGGTTTGTGCAAAACAGCTCCAAAATAAAACTTACTATCAGATTTAGCACAATTTGACCACTATCAACATTACATAAAACAACCCAGTAGAAACATGTAGGTTCACTGCTCAGTACAAAAAATAAAAGGGTAATATCTGCATCGTAGACATACAGTTTTCATGCGTCAAGGCACAAACAATGTAAATGTACCCTCGAAGGTACAACAGTGGTACTCAAACTTTATTTTTGCAGGTTTACCACTATTTTACCATCATCACAATTCTATATGACAACATATTAGAGACAGTATATTGACTGATTGTTTTGCATAGCCAGTAAAATGTATATATTCTTGTTAATCTAAGTTTCTCTACAATGAAGTATTTCATGTCAAACCACTCTGAATGACGGTGTTTCCAATAATTCACAGTAATTGAATTATGCAGAAATTTTGAAAAACTGTGGAAATTCCCATTTAAAAGCAAGTGTTGGTACAACATTGGTACAACATAAAATGTGTCCTGTGCAAAAGATATGGCACACACTTATTTTCACGTTTCACTTAGAAAATCAACAAAACAAGTCATTTGACCAGGACTAGGTTGGAAGTTTAAACATGTACTGGAGATTTATGTTGTTGGATAATTTGGCATTTCTTATTTATTTGAAATGCATATTGTGCCATCACTGTCATATAAGTATAATGTGGCACTGTATTGTTATGTAGCATTGAACATTTGGCCATTTTCGTACATGCAAAAATGTAAAACAGTAATGAATGATAAATACACTCTGTCCAGTTCTGGTCCTGGAGGGCCTCGGTCCAGCACGGTTTGACTGCTGAGTTGACTCAGGTGTGTTTGAGCAGGGAAACTGCCAAACTGTGCTGGTCCTCCAGGACTGGACCTGGACGTGGGTCTGGACCAAACCCTGACTGGCATCTTTGCTGTCTGCTAATGGCACACGTTGTGCTTGGATGTACTAGATCAGTTTCAGATTTGCAGTAACTGCTTCTGCTTTTATGTGCTTTGATGGCAAGTGACAGAAATGGCGTGTGAAAAGAGCTCTTCAAATGTGTGGTTTCTTATCAAACAGCTCTGATTCTGCAAATGTGTTATCACAAAAAACTATGGTTGGTGTTAGTGACACACCGCATCATGACACTGTGCACTTTTAGAAATAATGTCAGAGGTGTGGGCTGAAGCAGTCCATAAAAAATAGCAATATCATGTTAGACGCTGCCCTGCAGTACCGTGCCTTTGCCCTGTAGAGGCCTTTGCGTTAACAAATGTCTGTTCTCTGCTCTTACAGCAAACAGAAGATCGTGTACACGTACAGGATCCTACAAACCCATACAGGATATTACACTTTACAGGTAGGTGAGACAAAGCTGACTCTACTGCAATAGTGTTGAGCCATGTGCAAGTGTCTGTATTTTAGCAATAATTGCAAGCAAAAGGTTATGTTACTGTGTCATTATTTTTCCAATGGGTAATAGTAAGTATTAAAGGGTAATTTCACCCACGTTTCAGAAATTTCAGCATAATAGAGCAGTTAAGTCATTCAGAGTGGTTTGATATGAAATGCGCTGTTCTAGAGAAACAAAGAGTCAAAATCGCTCACAGTGGTGGTGATAGGAACCAAACGTCTAAAGCGTTTAACACCTCTAAAACCTCCCTCACAGAATGTTATTGCACAAAATGGATGTGAATATGTTGTCCAGTATCTGAGACATGGTTTTGATTGTTTGGTTTTAAGCTAAGGTTTTGGTCTAAAATGTACTTGTGTTAATGCAGGGTGTTGTGCAAAACAGCACCAAAACGTATCAGATCAAGCACCATTTGACCACTATCAACATTACATATAACAACTGAGGAGAAACGCAGGTTCACTGCTCAGTACAGAAAATAACATGGTAATATTTGCATCATAGACATCGTGACCCCTGGTTCCTATCACCACCACTGTAAAGAAATCCACTGTAAAGAGTTCTAACATCATTTTTTATCAAACCACCCTGAATGCCTGAGTGTCCATGATGCGTTTTGGAACAAAACCCTTCAAATAATATGATGATGATATTAACATGGACACTGGGCATAAGTTGCACGTTTGTTATGAATGAAGCACTAACGTCCTCTCCTCCATACATCACTCGACCCCTTTCCAAAATGTGATATGTCCAAGTTTATTTTGCAATCACTCCTCTCAGTGTAGAATCTGACCCATCATTGGGTCACAGAATATTTTCAGCAGTAACAAATATGCTCAAATGTGGTTCATTTTAATGAGACCTTTTAGTGCTACAGTACTGAGTATATGAACAGGTCTACACACATCATCATTTCAATGATCGAATCATGCAGAATTTGTGAAAAATAGGAGTTTAAGATTGTGAAGTTGCACTTAACTGAATTGATTTTCTGATGTTGCAGCACATTTCAGTATTTTTTTCACTTCTACTGCCATCATCTCTTTCGATGAAGTGAACAGTTTCCAGGAATTAAAGCGACAGTCAGAAAATTACCAAAATAGCTTCAGAGACTTCCAGAGTTTATAGATAGAGGGCACGGCAATGCCGGACATAATGTGCATTAGTGGTCATATTTTTAGAATTTTAATGCCTTTAGTTGCACTGTTTCCCGTCCTCAAAGGAGTATGTCAGTTTTTCAGCCTATGTCTGCAGCATTGGTGTCAAATAAGTGTGAAGAACAGTTTCAGTGTGCTTTCTGAAAGTCCTGAAAACCCACTGACTTCAAACACATATAGGAGTCAACTCATTATTAATAATAATAATAATAATATTATTATTATTATTTTTATTTATATAGCACTTTTCATGAGTGCTTTACAGACAGGTGATAAAGCTTAATAGTAGTACAAGAAATAATAAGTATTTAAAAATAAAAAAGTAAATTAAAAAAGTTATTAAAAATAATAATTAATTTAGAATCATGTAAGAAAACGACACAGATCAAATTAAAAGATAAACATAATTAAACGCTAATTTAAAGAGATATGTTTTTAGATGCTTCTTAAAAGTGAGCACTGAGCTTGACTGTCTAATACAAAGTGAATTGAGTTCAACAGTTTCAAAGCACAACAACTGAACGAGGCCTCACCATGCGTTCTGTATTTTATTGGCTTCTATTATAAGTTTGTTTTGACTCACCAGGTTTTCTGTTCTTTTTTGTAAATACAAGTGAACATTCAGTGCTAATGCAAGTGCTAGTCAGTGCTAAACCATGCAATTCAAACATGTTGAACAGACATTTGCTTGGGAGTCCTGGAGTAACCCTTCAAAGAAAGTCTTTAAAACGATTCAGATTGATTGATATGAGAATATTTGTCTTTTCAGACCAGTACAGGGACACAGGAGCTCTATTTTAAAACCATGCAGGAGCTTATTCGTCACTATAAGAAGAAAAATCAAGGTTTGGCCACGCGCCTGCGTCACTCAGTGAAGAGGAAAACAATGGCGCCACAAGCCGACGATTCCAATGACTGCCACGACTATGAAAGTGAGTGAAGTTCTGCTGAGATCAGACAGAAATGAAAATGTAAGATGGTTCTGTTTAGAACCAGGAGTTCTATATGAAACCATTTCATGCTGGTTCAAATGGTTCTTTGCATAATGAAATGGTTCTTCAGATGTGTTGTATATGGTTCTATACAGAAGCTTTTTGAAAATGGTTCTATAGAGCACCAAAAAAGGGCTCTTGTACTGTATGCAAGCTTGACTTTGTCGCAACAGAAGAACCCTTTTTGGTGTTATATAGAATATAGTTATAAATGATAGCATTTATCATTTATCATTTATCGAAAAGGTTCTGTAGAGCTAGAGCTGTTGCTTATGTGTGACTTTCCCTCTCTCTCTCTCTCTCTCTCTCTTTTTTCTCTCTCTCTCTCAGATGTGGAGTCATCTGATTATGTGGTCGTGCTACCGGATTGAATCTACTGAACCTTTGTTAAAAAAGAGCTCCTGCATTGACTGTGGTCCAGGTCGCCCACGACTGTTGTATAAAGAGTTTCCCACCAGTGAAGATGTACAGATTAGTCTAAATAATATTAACTTTATCTCTTTTGTAATGTAAAATGTAAATACGAATGCATAGTTTATATCTTAAATTTATTTCGCTGGACAAGGCAGGATAATGTGCTTATATGTGCTTCATTCTGGGTACATTTACACTGGCTGGTTAGCAGCCTGGAACATGAACAACAGGATAGAAAAGGTTTCACTCCAGCCCTGATGCCTTTAGTGTTTGATCTATCACCTCTGATTAGTCCTCAAGTTCATTTAAGCTAAATGATGTATGTTACAGCAAGGAAGAGCTGAGCAGTGCTGTGGGCCTCCATAACTGGGTTTCAGGCTAGCTTTACATGGTAACTTTACATTGCATGTTATGAGCTGCCTGCAACATAATTGCCATGCAACTTGGCACAAAGCAATTAAAAACATGGGTTGCATGGGTTACTCCACTAGCAGCTTATATTTTTGATACACTATATCATTCTTGGTGTTAAAATTTGTAGCATTTTTTTATTATATTCAAATATTTTCCCAGCTGCAATTGCTGTTATATATATCAATTATCTAGTGTTCTTAACTGTATATTTGAGTTGTGTGTATGTGTTGTGTATATGTTAAGACTTTAAAATGAACATTTAAATAGCCATTACATTTATATATTAGATGACACCTTGCTCATCCTGTCCAAGTTGATCACGGACCTCCATTTCTATAATAATTTTCATCCTAGTCTGATCGCTGTACAAAATTAGGGGGCATCTAGAGAGGGGTCTCCTTTTCAACCGTCCAATAAACCGTCTGTTTTTATTTTTTCTCGTCTGTTGATCCACTAAAATCTGATGTTTTAAAATATCTTGTTTATTGTCATCACGTGATGCATTATCGGCATTTTTATTTGCTGCTTCATGCAACTTGTTTCACGAAGTTCAGCCGCCCAGCAGGTTGCTTTACATGGTGCAACTCAAAGGTCATTTAGTCTCATGTTGCTTTCAAGAAACTTACTTTGCATGCGTGAAGTTCACAGCGTAAAGTTAACGTAGTGTGAAACAGAAGAGCAAAAGCTTTTCAGGAATAACCATAACAAACAGCTCCACAACTAGGATTGGCAATATGAAGTTGATTTGGTGATAAATTATGCCAAGATAAGGTTTTCTAAGTCGTTCATGGGTATTTCTAAGCTTTACTCTCGCTCTACACTCTCAGAAATAAAGGTCCTGAACTGTCACTGTCTCTGAGGTGGTAACCCCAAGGGTACGTCTTCAGTACCTCAGGGAATGTAACTGTGCAGGCTTTTTATTTGTTTTTCTATTTTAAAGCATTAGGTTAGGGAAATGTACAGACGTATGCAAAAGTTTGAATACCCCTGGTCAAATGACATGTTGATTTTTTATTTAAAAATAAGTTGCACATTCTCTACAGGGAACAAACGTAACTATGGCATTAATTTAGTGTACAATTTCAAGCTAACTGAGTTTAACATATTGGGAAAAAATGAAACATAAACTATGAAATGTGCCATAACTTTTGCACAGGGCATATTTTATGTTTTTTGTTTTTTTTTTTAATTCCCAAGTATATTAAATTCAGCAATTTACCAGTGTATTAAAATTTGAAGAAGTATGTTCTCTGTAGAGGATGTGTTCAAATCAACATAAATATGGAATTTGACAGGGGGCGGCCAAACATGGATGAAACTGTACAAATACGCACCCCTGGGAAAGTGAATGAAAATGAAGAGCACCTTTAAACTCATTTAAGGTACGCAAATGGACCTTAAGGACCATGTTGTATCTCTGAGGATACATTTCTGAACACAGATGTACCTGTACAGGACTCTTTTTTCGGACAGTGTAGCACATGTGTGTCAGGGTCCAGTCCTCGCGAGCCAAAACACTGCAGACTTCAGCACACTGCCTCAATAAACACACCTGATTCAGCTCATCAGCTAATTAGCAAAGCCTTCATGAGCTGAATTCAGAGCGTTAGATGAGGGTAAACGCTGACAAATCTCCACAGCACTTTGGCTTGGAAGGTCCCCAGTTTGACATGCCTGGTGTAGCAGTTACTCTGCTTGCCTAAATTCCCCACTACACGCTTAAAAACGATGGTTCCTCAAGGGTTCTATTTAGGACCATGAGTTCTATATAGAACCGTTTCATGCTTAAATGGCCTTTCATGGTGAAATAGTTCTTCAGATTGATGGAGAAAGTATTGTATATCGCTGTTGTCGGGACAAAACCTTTTCTCCATTTTTGTCGTTTTTCAGTTTTTGACATAATTTGAAAAGGCCTGGTGTTCTTTACATTGTGTGCAAATTTCATGATGAATGGACCAAAAGAAACGGCCCAAAATGACTTGGAAAAAAGTCTGGTTCCATTGACTTCCATTAAAAGTAAAGAAGAATTAAGAATTCTCCATCAAAATTACAATTTTGGAGATACAAGGTTTTGTTTCCAACAACAGCGATATGGTTCTATATTGCACAAAAAAGGGTCCTTTTATTGTTACAACCTTGACATCGTAGCAACAGAAGAACCATTTTGGTGCTATATAGAACCATTTCACCATGCAAAGAGCCATTTAAGCATGATATGCGTCTACACAGACCTCATGGTGCTAAATAGACCCACTGCCTTAACCAAAGAACCCTTGAAGAACCATCTTTTTAAGTGTGTACTCTACGTATCAAATCAGAATAGCAGTTAAAATTGACTAAATTTAAGAAAGTTGTCAGTTATGTCTGATTTGTATTTGGATCTAACAATTAAAAAAGTGCCCCCTCAGTGATGCAACAGGACTCTGTAGAAATTGAAACTCTTCTCAGGGACCCTATCAATCATCAGGTTCTCTTTCAAATGAATAAAGTGTACTACAGCAATTAGAAGCCATGTGGCCTTACAGCTAAGTGAGACAGTCACAGATGATCAAAATCTTCTCAGGATTAATCATAACTAACAGTTCTGTAGGTAGGGGTGGACAGCGTGATGATTTGTTATGCTCGTAAATTATACCAGCGTGTGCTTTTCTGAGTAGGTCACGGGAATCTTCAGTATTTCTAGAACATGGCGCATACGTATCATAAAAAGACAGACTGACCATTTGCAAAATTCCTGCCTCCGTTAAATACTGTTGTATGTCCATCAAAATTTCAGCTGAGGTCACCTAGCATCTGTTGTACTTGAGCTAACAGACTAAAATGTTCAGTAGTAAACAGAGGAGTCTGAAAACATTTTTTATTCAAAAATAAAGCCCTACAAGATGTTCTGTCGAATTTACTGAAAAAATATAAATTTAGGCCAATTTAGAGCTAAAAAAGTACTATGAAGACCATATTAACATCAATCAAACTGGGGAAATCTTTCAGTCACAGCACATTAAGATGCAGATTATCTAATAAGAATGAGGATTGAGCGCCACTCAGTAGGGGCTACTCATTCAGATGAACTAACACCAGGCCTTGCATTTAGTGGGGCAATGCCCCACAAACCTAAAACTAAACCCACTACTTTTTATACATGCTTCTACAGTGAGGCTCTCCTGTTGATTCTCTCTTGAATGTGTGGACATTTCTCGCCCTGATTTTTCTTAGCTGTTTTTTAAGCATGGATCCTCCTGTTCCATCTAAAATAGCTTATTTTGTAAATGTTGAGTTAAAAAAAGTACTCAGGTTTTCATATCTTTTCAAAATGCGGTACTACTGTTTTGTCAGTTTCAACTTGTTTGCAAACGTCAGAAACAACATACTGTGATATATATATTGTATATAGTGGAAAAATATCTTACCAGCTATGATGATATTTGTACTATATCACCCACCCTTAACCGCAGCTACTCTGACCTGTAGTTCACATCCTGCTGCATGTTCTACAACTTCTGCGGCACCATCGCAGTCTATCTTAGGCTACTAAGTTTCTTGTTTCTTGTTTTAAATAGTATCTTCACACATCAGAGGAAATTTAAAAATACCTCAGATGTATTTTGGCATTGTGTTGATTCTGTTAAAGCAAACATAGCTTTTTAAAACTGCCAACAAAGACAGTACTGGTAGCATGAAAACAAAAAGGTGCTTCACTAGCTTACAGTTGGTAACGCTGTAGGCTGTGGAATGGTGGTTAAACATCCTCTTTTTATTACAGTACGGCCACGTCATCTAAGGCTGGCCTTACACAGTTAAACACTTATGCATCTTTACTTGCTTGAAACCTACATGAAACTAAATTGCACTTGGGTTGCACAATGTAAAGTGTCCAGCAACTTGTCTGAAACATGGCCACAACTTTACCTGTTTGACACCTACATGAAACTAAATTGTGCTTGAGTTGCATAATGTAAAGTGCCCAGCAACTCGTTTGAAACTTGGCTGAAACTTTACTTGTTTGAAACCTATAAGAAACTAAATTGTGCTTGAGTTGCATAATGAAAAGTGTCCATCAATTTGTTTGTAACTTGGCCACAACTCTATTGACTTGAAATCTACATGAAACTAAATTGCACTTGAGTTGCATAATGTAAGTGTCCAGCAACCTGTTTAAAACATGGCCGCAGCTTTACCTGTTTGACACCTACATAAAACTAAACAGCACTTGAGTCGCATAATGTAAAGTGTCCAGGAACTCAGCTGCAACAGTTGCAACCATATTAATTTCGTGGAACAAGTTTCATGAAACAGCCAATCAAAATGCTGATAATGCATCACTTGATGATATCAAAACAACATTATCATAAACGATTAAATTCACTGGGTCAATGGACAACAAAATAAAACAGAAAAATGGTTTATAGAGCGGTTTAAAATTAGATATCCTGATCAACTATTTGCAAGATTGGTAGTTTCTCATTTTCTCAGACTCCTGAGCTTTGATGACAAATGTGGCTTTTTGGAAGGTTTTTCAAAGTTTCTGTAAACGTTTCACCAGCTAATGCTAACTGCTGTTTAAATGGCTGTTTGTGCCAGCATTTATTATGCTTTGTTAGCCTGCTATTATTTAGATTTTCTCCTATCTGGACACCCCTTATTTTAACCAGAACGCAGATATATAGATCTAGAGAAAAAAGCAAAGCTGGAAAAATTATATAAAGATGATAAAACTGCTGCAGTTATGTAAATAACATTGTGCAGATGACTCTATAGCAAGAACGATACAGTGTATCAAAACATACCAGCTGCTAATTTGTCAAATGTGTTTGAATTGCTTCCTGTAACTGTAAAAATCTGGTTGGACATATATTATGGTGCACACAACTAACAAGTTTCACTGTTTAAAGCCATGCTACCACTTATCAATACATGTGTTCACTACATGTTTCCATCCATCAGATTTCTTTGGTAAAAAACAGGCAAAATGCCACAGTGTAGAAAAAAGCACAATGGAAACAGCAAACGTCAAAATATTGTGTGGATTGGAAAATGTGTAGGCGGGCCATTTTTTTTTTTTGGTAAAGTTATTTATGTGAAAATCAACTGCAGAAGCCTTTCCTGTTTAAAGGCCTAATATTACGCCTTTCATTGTTGAATGAATGATCATTCTTGGAAGTTTGTGAAATGCATTTGCTGCATCTTGTTAAAGTCATTTTTGCTTGTGGTTTCTAAGCTTTACTTTCCCTCCAGCAGCCCTACTACCTTAAAATGGTCTTGAAAAAAGCGGTGAAGAAAGTTCTCATTTACGGGACTGTGCAAAATTCAGAGACCACCCTTTGTTTATTTGATTTCCAGTCAAAACAGCCAGTAAATACAAATTATTCATTTTTCAGCATCAGTAAAAAGCAGAAAACATAACAGAAAATTACAGAGAAGCATTAAGAACTAAATATTATATCACATTGTCAGTGTTTAGTTTGTCAACACGTTGCCTTTAGTACAGCTTCCATTCTTTTCAGGAGACTTGCTTTCAGTTCAGTCTTAGAAGTTGGTTGCACTTTTTGCTTCTCAACACATTCAGTGACGTTGAAGTCAGGGCTCTGGGGTGGTCAGTTCATTGTCCACAGTTCTGAACTGCTTTTTTGCTTTTTTTTTGTCTATTTCATCCTTTCTACACATTCCCATAGCACTGAGTCGTCTTCTCACAGTGGAAGGATGAACAAAAACTCCTGTGGATGTTTTCAGATCTGAAGCAGCTTGATTTTCTCCTCTCTCTCAAAGATGAAAGCTCTAATGCTCTTTATCTGATGGGGACAGCCCCACTTTCACTGAGGCTTTTAATCTCATTTTTAACTCTTTTTTAAAAAAAAACTTCCCACGTTCTCCTTCCTTACGCAAGCGAATTATCTTATATCTTATTATAATCTCTTTGTAAATATCTCCTGAAAAACATGAAACATGCTTTAAGGCTGTTTTTTACAGGACATTAAATAAATGAAGGGTGGTCTTTGACTTTTGCACAGTACTGTATGTCTATTAAACTTGCCTATATGTATAAATGTAATGGAAATTCTCAGGGGCCCTAATTGTAGGGTAAAAGATGATTATTGTCAGTTTATCAGTGTAATTGTTCATTTTGTTGGTTCTAACTTTGGTTGAAGATCTTTTGATGATCAATTGAATCAGAGGAATGACAATCTTTGTATGTTTGTTTTAAAATACACCCATTTTTTTATTATTAATGCTGAGTAAGGAGTTTCGTCTTGTGACATGTTGGTTCCTTTATTCTTGGAAGGATCTATTAGCTGTCAGTACTGTAACTGTGTGCATGCCTAAAGCACATTAATGCTAAATTAATCAGAACTGCAGTTTTGGTCTTTGCTGATTAGTTGTGAAAAGCTGTATATAGTGCATCTCTTCAGTCTGGAATATCAAAGTCAAGGTAAAATACTGCCATTTGCTGGCTAATGGAAGCCTGGGAGTCAATATAAGTGGTCCAATTTATAGCAAATGCCTGCCTGTGCTGTTGCCAGTCACACCGCTGTCCAACTTTGACTCACTGCAGTTCTGCATTGACTATAAGGTCTTGCTTACAACATTTAAAGCTCCAAATGCATATCTTACTGATCTGTTTAAGCATTACAGCCCATCCAGAACACTTTGCTTGGCTGAGACAGGTTTACTGCAAACTCCTGTGATCTCTTACAGCTCAGTGAGTGGAAGCTTAACATGAAGGTTGTGATAGAAGTGAAGCAAAAAACTTTTTTTTTTTTTACTGTTTTTTTGAACCACAGCTTCCTCTATTCCTGTGTTTTTGTTTCTATTTGTCACAACACAAAGCCTCAAATGACTCTTCTGATGTGTACAAACACAAAGCTGTCTGTTAACTATGTAAAGTATATTGTCATTTACTGGTGCAAAGAAAAAAAAGGCAATTACACATTAAACATTTTGCATTGTTTGGGTTTGAGTCCTGGAGCATATTCAAAACAGATAATGTTTAGATGTTTTAACAAATCAAATTTTCCAACTGTTTATATTCTGATCTTCATATTCTGATCATCATACACTACTTTTATTCATATTTAAACAATAATGGCATCATTTACTAGAATGTTTCAGAGCAGCTGCGTGCAGTGTGAGCTGTTTGATGGCTCTTCACCCAGAGCAGTGATGCAATACAATCTCACCACAGCATAAAGTCCATGCGGTTTTCTCTCAGTGCTCTCAGTGCAAGTGTTCAGGGTACACTGACCCCATATCTCTCAGAAAGGCTTCACCCTTGCATGTCTAACAACCTAATTTAGCATCGTAAGAAAAAACGCCACAGAATTAATCAAATTAGTCTAAAGTGATGACATTTCATGTAGTTATATCCTGGATGAACATTTAAACCTTTTTTTGTAATTTTACATGTAATAGTCATGTTTTTTTCACAACTAAACTTGTGAAAACCTGTAGCTCCATGTGAACAAAGAGATGAATTTAATATGATAAATTAGGGTTTGTAAACATTATAGCCATTTTATTTACTATCCAAAACCACCATGACTTCTGAGGTTTTATATGTAATGCTGATGTTAGTAAAATAGTAATAAATCTGAAAAAAAAAGGTTTCTTTGAGGACTGTTTTGCCTTACAATAACCTGTATCCCTCCACCATGTGTGAATTACAGTAAATGGACTAAAATACATTTTAAGCCAAAATTTTATCACAAAACTACCGTCCATCATGCCTGACGTCTGACACATTGTTTGCTGGTTGTTTTGTGATAAACTCTTGGCTTAAAATGTATTTTAGTCCATTTATGTGTATATATATATATATATATATATATATATATATATATATATATACACATTTGTACATGTTAATACATACACGGAATGTTTTATATATATATATATATATATATATGATAGGAAGCAGACACCCACCTCTAAAAGCTCCCTCACAGAATGTTATATATATATATATATATATATATATATATATATATATATATATATATATATAAGTAAATAACATACTGTGAGGGAGCTTTTAGAGGTGGGCGTCTGCTTCCTATCACCACCACTGTGAAAACTTCTGACTCGGTAAGTGTGCAAGTGTCTTTAGAACGGAGCATTTCACATCAAACCACTCGACCATCTCGACCATTTAATTAGGTAGAATTTTTGAAAAATCGGTGGCGTTCCCCTTTACGGCAACAGTATTTTTATTTGAGTCCTCTTAAAGGGTCTTTTTTACGCTTACCTCAATAGATTCTCGAATAAACAGCCTACATTTCAGCAACAGACACTGCGGTAGTCTATTTAACTCGTTTTTGCTGTGTAACTATAAACCCGGTCATTTTCGCGTCTGTTTAAAGCACCGGAGACAGAAACCTCAGCAAAACATCCATACAGCGTGTTAGGGAGGGGCGTGGCCAACACGACATACGCCATTACGTCGTTGTTCCAACGTAGAGGGCATTTTGAGAGGGGGGAGTATATTTCTGGGGTCGTTCATAAAACACCCTAAATCAAAGGAGATACAATAGCCAATACATATACTATACATGCTATGATTTCAGTTTGTTAAATAATAATGTCATATACAGAGAAATATTAAGCATTCCTTTTCTTATTGTACGTTTAGTTGACTCAGCTCCCCCCTCCGTGAGTCATGCACTGTTCCTGTATTTTGAAACGGAAAGCGGGAGGACGTCGTTTGTCAGCCGGAGTTGAAACAGAAACGAACGGGACCAAAAGAAAAGAAAATAAAAGCGCGTGTTTTTGTTACTGCCTCTATATTATGTTAGAAGTAAGACGAACTTGGCTAAATTCAGTGTAACTCAGTTCACTGCTCGAGAGTAAAGTAACGTTAAACGAGACACTAAAAGTAAGTGAACAAGGAGCTAAGCTAGCTGGCTAATGCTAGCTCCGTGAGTCGAGTCGAGGTGTCAGCTTTGTTTACTGATGAATTATATAATATTAGGTTAACTATCTCGTGTTTATGAGTTTATATGTTTCATTTAATAGAGCAGCTGTTTTGTTTGCCAAGATGGATGTGACAACGTGTCTGAAGTCTCTGCTTTTGGCCATTCGGCAGTACAAAAACAACAAAAGCTCCTTGAATTCATCACAGCTGCAAAAACAGATTGAAGTGAGTTGGCGTTTCTGTGTAAGGCAGCTATAAAACTCAGCCCGTTGTCTGTCGAGACCACCAAGATGCTTTTGGGAAACAGTTCTGTTTTACTGACCTATGTTGCTGTATAATGATCTCCTGGCGGCTGTTTTCTTTCTGTAGGACGTGTCAAGCCTGAAGTGCTCCAGACTCTTAACTTCAGGGCAGGTCCTTCCCAGCGAGTGTTTGAGTGGTCTACTGGAAGTAGCCGGAGATCCAAACACAAGTCATGCCCTCACTGGGGCCATCCTTTCTCTGTTGGCGCAGCTTGGTACTTAATGGTCATGGGGGTCTTGAGTTAAGGGGTCTTTTAAGCTGTTATGATGTCCTTCTGTCAAATGAACACTGTGGGTTTTCATGTAATCTATCCTCAGTCTGAATGAGACAGTGTATTGAGGGTCTCTTGTTTGTTGTCTTTGATAGAAAATATCAAAATATCAAAAAAGTAAAGTAACTTATTTAAAGCTGAGGCTTATTGTGAGACTTATTTCAGTTGCGCTTTTGTGACATGGTGGTATTTCAGTTTTGGAGGCTGTGTATGATGCTTTATATGAGACACTTTAGAATTAGAAATTGTCTTAAACCTGAAAACATATGTTGTTACACTCTTAGCATGTAGTGAAGCAGATAAAACAAATCTTATTTGCTAAAGGCATCTTTTTTCCTTTGCCAGCGTCTGATGAGGAGAGCAAAGAGGCCCTTCATAGCAGTTATAACATTGTAGGTACACTGGCTGCTATCGTCCACTGGAACAGAGCCACCCCAGAGGAGCCTGTTGTGTTACAGGTAAAGACAGCATCTGACTAGCAATACCCATGCAAACCATATAGGGCCCATATTCTGCTATTCTCTTGCAATGTGTTAATTTCCCTGGGTCTGTTTATGATGATTATGTAGGTTTATGTACTTTAACTGTATGATTTGAATGTAAAAGGCAGAGTAAAACTGCTATAGACTGAATAGGCAGTTATATGTAAATGTGTTGGTTTTTGTACCATCACGAAAATAAACTCAAAATGGGCTGTTTTTGCAGCTTAGTTTATGTAACTGGACTGTAAAGACTGGGGAGTAAATAGTACATTTTTAGAATTTATTACGCATATGTGGTACATGATCATACTACATTGTCCTTTTATTTAAGAAGTGTGCAAACAATTCTGTTTACCATAATATTAGTGGTTAAAAAAAGTGTTTAAAATTAAAAAAAACAAAAAAAAGGGGAAGGGGGATGAAGTAACAATCTATGCTCACAGGAACTTTTTGATTTTATAATTGTATCATTCTTTTTTTTAATTACTTTCTCAACAAATTCTTTTTAATTTCATTATTCTTTTATTTGTGCTTGTTTTATTTGTGCTTGTTTTATTTGCGTAGAAGTTCTTCCATTTTTACTGGTCATGAGAAATTGGGGGCTCCGAATCTGACAAGCGCTTCTTTTTCTCCAGTGTCTTCAGGTCTTGCAGCGACTTACTTACAACATGAGAATACTGCACTGTGCCTCGCATGTCGATGAACTCCTCAGTTTCCTCATGCTTAATATGTAAGCTGTGTTACGAGGTGTTGTGCATATTTTTTCACATTTACATAACTGCAAGGTACATAGCAGAGAGAATGATCAGCACAATAGTAGAGGTCGTACTTATTCTGTAGTTCTTGAGCTTGTTTGTTCAGCCTTTCCTGTTCTTGTGGTGTTTTTAGCAAAACCACAGCTGCATTGGTCATGAAAATGTTCTCAAAGTTTAGCGTGAGAACCACACAGAGCTTTTGAAAAGCATATTTGAAAATCATGATCATCATAAGCATACAAACGCACGAGTTAATATATTAAACATACAAATGCATTAAAATGTAGTTGGAAATAATACAGAAAGCTGACGCATCTGTTTTTCTGATCCCAGCCAATCTAATAATGATGACATCACAAAGCCCTGCTTGGGCCTGATGGCCAATCTGTGTCGACACAACCTGTCCATGCAGGCTCAGATCAAGTCTCAGGTAGGAACCACCTGAGCAGATATAAGCAGTGGTTCTTATAAATACATAAAGCTTTTAATATTGCTCTGTTTTGCTGATTATCAACTTACGACCTTCTTACTTATCTACTTGTGAACTTGCTGATTGACAATTTGACTTTTTCTTTTTTGCAGAGTAACGTTAAAGCTTTCTACAGGGCCTTAATTAATTTCCTTGGCCATAATTGCCTAACAGTGGTTGTCTTCGCACTGTCTATTTTGTCCAGTCTAACCCTCAATGAGGAAGTGGGTCAGAAGGTATGTTCATCTTCTATGTGATCCTGCTGTATGTGTTTGTTTTGTGGTTTTAGACTGTCGCTGTACACGTTTACTTGAACAGTTTGTGCTTTTTGTGGTTTTGCAATTGCAGCTGTTCAATGCAAAGAACATCCACCAAACCTTCCAGCTCATCTTCAACATCACCGTCAATGGCGACGGCACCCTCACAAGGAATTATGCTGTTGATTTACTGGTGGACCTTCTAAAAAATCCCAAGATTGCAGATTACCTCACCAAGTAGGCCTTTCAGCTTGGTCTGTTATAGGAATATGTGCTGTATCTGAATTGTTGTGAGATTTAATGGGTGTCCTTTCTGTCTGACTTTAGCTATAAACACCTTTCTGTCTGCCTGAATGAGGTGGTCAGCCTCCTCCATGGGAAAGACCCGGATACTGCAGTCAAGGTGACAAATCTTCTTGTTTTTGTTGAAACTAGGGATGGAAAGCAAAAGTGAATACTGGTGCATTTTCCCATGACATGGATTTCACTGTATTGTACATTACTGTGCAAAAGTCAAAAGAGATTATGCTTTTGTTTATTTAATTATGTAAGTAAAAAAAACTAAAATTAATGTGCAAGAAAAATGCAGGATATGGGCCCTATAAAGGTTTTATCTTTAAGAGAGAGGAGAAAATCAAACTCTTGCTTCATATTTGGAAAAAATCTGCAGGTGTTTCTATCCATCTTTCCACTGTGAGAAGACAACTCAGCACTATGGGTCTGAAAGGATGTGCAGCTGTCAATAGGGAAAAAATTTAAAAAAGTAAACAGACAAAAACAAAAAAATGACATTAGGAGTAAGATTTTATGGACTTGTAAGTCTAAATTGGGATTACATTGATGGTGAGAGGCAGAAGATGTGGTCACCTTCTAAGAGGTGTGGAAAAATATTCCTGCAGATTTGAAAAACTGAGAGCAAACCTGCCAAAAAGAATGGAAGCTATAACGAAAGCAAAGCATAGACACACTAAATGCTAAAAAAAATTGTTGTTGAGGCTTCTGTGTAATGTTCTGTTAAATAATAGATCTTCTGTTTTTTCTGCTAAAAAATGGTCTTTTTGATTGGAAATAAAAAAAACACCTCATAAACTAAACAAAAAGCATAAATCAGTTTAAACTTACACACGACTTACATTGTTGCTGCAGATTTTTGTTTTGAATATGTGTTTGTCTTTCTTGCTCTCTATCGAATTGGATCAGTATCATTAATTCACTTTGAAGGGCTTACAAAATATGCTGTAATGGTAACAGTAGTAATAAACATTCATGTCTTTTCTGCGTTCAGGTGCTGGAGCTGCTTGTGTCTCTGTGCTCAGTGCCAGCTCTGCGCAGACTCATCTGTGAGATGGTGCTTCGGCCTGTGGCTCTGCGCCTGCAGCCTGGGGTCAGGAGCGGTGCCCAAACCAGAGGGTCAGAGCCGTGCCTGGACCTGCTTCAGTGGGCCACAGGGCCTCTGCAAGGACCAGAGCAATGCTCCTTGCAGGCACTCTTGCTGCTAACCGAGCTGTTTGAGGTGAGAAAATTGTCAGACAACTGTAATACAGGCTTAACTGCTCAGCATAGATCTAAAGCCTTTATTACAGTTTTGCTGGTTGCCAGTTATTAGATATGTCTATATTGTATCTACCCTCACTGGCCATTTTGTCAGAGACACCTTCCATACAGTTAGTTAGATCTCTGTCTAGAGTTGGGCAAAAAAGTCTGTACTTGCAGCACATCCAGTCAGAGGCACACTATGTTAATAGTAATTTATTAATTATCCATCAACTTTATTGAACATTGCAGTTTATGTACATATCGTACAGCCTTAATAAGAAATATACAACAAAGGTAGTTTTAATTATTTAGGCAAGGTTGTGAATCTATGGCTGCAGGTTTGCATGCCACACCTAATTTTATTTGATTTTTATGATTTTTTTTTATATGATTTTAGTTCCTTTCTTTTTTATTACACTATTTATTACAACTGTCATTTTATGTTAATTTTGTTGCTATTGTATTTTGTTTTACTATTTCTACATTTCTATCACTTACCTTTTTATATTCTTATAATCTTATATTCTTTTACTTTTTTTTTTCATTCTATTTTCAGTCTTCAAACACTGAGAATATCAGTGTCTGAGTAATTTTTGACTGACAGATATTGTGCCTTTTCACCCTCAGGAAGCAGTTGACTCCTCGTTGTCTGATTCAGCTCAGTCATTTGTGGAGCTCCTGCTGCCTGCACTGCGGGGGTTTGCTGCAGACTCCAGACCCCAGCGAAGGAGAGCAGCTGCTGAAGAGGCACTGTATAAGAGCAGGACATGCTGTCGATCTTCTGCTGGATATCCATACTCATATTAGCCATCATTATTTTACAGTTTCCCTGTTGTAACTACTTGATCAAACATGTAACGTATTATGTTGGGCTATTTTCATATCAAAATCTGGACAAAATTCAAGCTTAAAGATGGCTAGAGTTATTATTTCTAGCTATGTAACATATGTTTGTTTATTTTTATAGATAATGGTATGTCGTACGGTGTCAAACCACATAAGTAACTCCTATTTAAGTTCTCTTAACGACTTGACATGGTTTGAGGCGTGTGCTTCCTGTCAGCCAACAATAGTTTGTAACACCATTGCAAAACTAAAGAAAGAAACTTTAAATACTGTACATGTCTTGGCTGATGAGCTGCATTTAAAGTAAGGGGGGAAAGTGAATTTGATTATTGCTTTATTTGCGAAAAACTCTAAGAGGCAAGAAAAATGATGAATTTAAGCCCTTAACATGTCCACTGCTGTGTGGAGAAGACTTCCTGAAGACCCTGGTTTCACAGCACATAAGCTCAAAGCTGTGCATGTTGCAAGTGGAGCTGCTGCTCTCTAATACACAGGACTACATCAGCTCTAATGGCTCTGGCTCTGACTCGCAGCTCAGGTGCGTAGGACATCAACTAGCTATCTGAGGCAGATTGTTGGATGGATTGAGGGACGGGGTGGTGGTAGCTTAGGAGCTGGCGAACTTGGCTTTGCCTCAAGAGGCCATGGGTTTGATTCTAGGTAAAGGATCAACCAGTGAGAGGTTTGATTATTTACAAAGGACATTTCAAAGGTCATGTAATCTGTCTAAACCTGTTACACATTTCGTTTTCCTTAATTCATCAGTTTTACTTTCATTCATTCTTTTCAGTTTTATGTAAATCAGTTATTTAAAGACAATACAATTCATTTACTCAGTCAACATGCACATATGAGCCAAAATATTATGACCACCTAATATGCTGTTTGCTCTCCGCATGCTGCCAAAACAGCTGCGACCCACTTGGGCACGGACTCTACAAGAGCTCTGAAGGTGCCCTGTGGTGTCTGGCACCAAGGCGTTAGCTCCAGATCCTTTAAGACCTGTGAGTTGCAAGGTGGAGCCACAGCGGATTGGACTTGTTGTTCCAGTACTTCCCATAGATACTCCATCAGATTGAGATCTGGGGAATTTGGAGGCCAGTGCAACACCTTGAACTCTTCGTCATGTTCCTCGAACCATTCCGAACAATGTGTGCGGTGTGGCAGTGTGTTTTATCCTGCTGAAAGAGGACACTGTCATCGGGGAATGTGATTGACATGAAGGGGTGTATGAGAGATGTTTAGGTTGATGGCATGTGTCACATTGACGTCCATATGAGTGCCTGGACCCAGGGTTTCCCAGCAGAATGTTGCCCAGAGCATCACACTTCCATGACACGCTTGTCCCCTTCCTACAATGCATCCTGGTGCCATCACTTTCCCAGGTAAACAGCTCACTCGTACCTGGCCATGCACATGATGTGATGGGGAAAAAAAAACAACAAAACACAAAAACCTGGACTCATCGGACCAGGCGACCTTGACAGTGGGCAGGGGATGGTATGGGTACTCTGACCGGTCTGTGGGTATGCAGCAGGATGCGGTGGTCTGTGTATTGACACAGATTTCCTCCTGTGGCCATTATTAAACATTTCTGGCTTGTGCCATGTCAGCCCTTCTGTCAGGATTGCCTTTGTTGCCTTCGCACAAGAGACTTGGGCACCCAGCATCTTGTTGCTGGTTCATGGTTTGTACCTCCTTGGACCACTGTTGGTAGGTACTCACCACTACTAACTGGGAGCACCCCACAAGCCTTGCTGTTCTGGAAATGCTATGACCCTATCCTCTGACCGTAATTATTTGGCCTAGTCACTCAGGTCTTCATGTCTGCTCATTTCTCCCACATCCAACATGTTGCATACAAGAACCAGCTGTTTGCTTGGTGTCTAACATGTCCCAGATCTTGACACATGCTGTTTTCATGAGAAAATCAACATTATTTACTTCATCTGTGTCAATGTTTTGGCTCATCTGTGTATTTTTAGGTTGCATGTCAAACACCCTCACAACCTAAGGGTTCTTTTTTCTGCATAGTAGCTGGCTAGTGCAATTTACTTTAAACTAAAACATCAGCTCAGTGACACATGATAAATGTTGTGCCGATAGCTACACAAAGTGAGAGACCACCCTTCTGTTTATTTAGTTTCCAGTCAAAATGGCCATTAAGTACAAGTTATTCATTTTTTGGGGTCAGGAAAAAAGAAAATAGTTGTTTAACAGAAAATTACATCAAGCTCCCAACACTTAAAATAATATGTGATCTATCAGTATGTAATTTCTCCAGTCTTTACTTTTGTGAACCCACTGCCACTTTAACTCTTCTATCCGTTTAATCTTAAACTAGATGAGTTACAGTTACAGTGTATCCTTCCAGCAAAAGCTGTTACCAAAGGAGTCACTGACATTGTGTTCCAATTCAAGGAGCCAGTAACTTTCACATAAGTAACTGCCCAAACTTGCAAATGTGCTAATTTTACAGATTCAATATAAGATAATCCTCTTGCATAAAGAAGGGGGAACAGACAGGAAGGAAGAAAATTTGCACTAGAACAAAGAAACTGGATGTGGAGTGAGGTTTTATGGCTTGTGGAGTCTAAATGGTAAGCAGAAAATGCAACCAACTTCTAAGACTGAACTTGAGGGTGTCTCTGCAGATAAAACTGAAAGCAGATCTTGTGAAATAGATGAACGGCAAAGGGTGGACATACTAAAACTGAAAAATTTATATTTAGTTGTTGAGACTTCTGCAATTTTCTGTTAAACATATAGATAGTCTTTTTTTTTTCGCTCTCTCCACTGTAAAATGAATAACTTAAGAGCCGTTTAGACTGAAAATTAAGGAAATGAAAGGGTGGCCTCTAATTTTTGCAAAGTGCTGTAGATTTTGAAGAAAATATGTCGTCTTCTTATGATTTTTGTGTCCGCTTTTGCTCCTGTAGCCAGATGTGCTCCGAGACTGTACTGAAGACTCTGGAGCTGATGAGCCAGCTGAAGCAGCACGTGTCCGACATGGAGACGTGCTTTTACAGGATCCTGCAGGTAAAACATAAAGTTCCTCTGGGGGTTTAAGTGTGTTTTTTAGGACGGGTGCATCCAGTGACATCCAGTGCTTTTGTGCCATCTTATATCAAATCTGTGCTCACTGGAAATAATGGTGTTTATCAGATCCGCTCTAGTGACTGGATCACCTATCAGGTTCTGAGAGTTTTAGTGAACTAGGTAAATCTGCATTTAGCTACAGTCCACCATTGAACTGAAATAGACTACAGGAAACCCTGAAGTTCTGCTCGCTGATGGCACTTAACCATTTTAAACTTTTAATCTCTAACCATGTCCACTCAGCCTGCAGCTGTTTTATTTGATTTTAGTGCCTTTCTTTTTTTATTTCACCACTTGTTACAACTGTTACTTGATTCTGATGTGTAGATGTTAATTCTTTTGCTGTTCTATTTTATTTTACTATTTTATCAAATAATTTTAGTTTTAATTTATTTTTAACACTTAATATTATTATTCTTAAATTTTAATAATCTTACATTCTTTTACTTTCTGTTGCTATTTTATGCATATTTCTTATTTGAGCTGTTATGTGTATTTCTTTCTCAGTCTTCTTGCCTTGCTGATTTTAATTTTTTTAATTGATAAAGTTCATTTTAACTTTTTTTAATCCCTGTTTAGCTTGTTTGACTACATTATAAATGAGGGTCACCCTCAATGTACTTCTGGATGAAACAAAAGGTTGATTGTTTGATTGTGCAGGACCAGCGAATGGTGATGCCCCTCTCTCTTGCCCTTACGTCTAACCTCAGAGAACGGGTGCAGACTGCCCTGCGCATCCTCTTTGAGGCAGCACCACTGCCTGATTTCCCTGCTGTCATGTGAGTAAAAAAAATTTAAAAAAAATCGTGTTCTGTCATAGTCACACCTGGTGTCAAAAAGAGGTTAGATGTTTCAGTTTCCTTCTAACTGAGGTGTGAGGGAGGTTAGTAGCATGGAGATGTGCTAAAGCACCATACTGGTACCTCTATCTTTTCTGTATCTTTACACCTCTGAGCTCAGTTTGGAAAAAAATCAACAGTGTGAGTCTTTTGACTTTATATGCAGATCTCCAGCACGAATATCATAACTCCTGTTTGAGCTTCTGTAATACGTCACCTCATTTTCATTTTCTCTTGCGGTTTGACAAAAGGAAAGAACTCATAGTGGGGCTCTTTAAAGGGGAATCAAAGGGGTTCATGATGTCTACAACACAAGTTCAGTAAATATTAACCCTATAAGGTTGAACAAAAACGTGGCTACACTGCGTTTATTTGATATGTAAAGAACATTATCCAACAAAACCAAAATACTTATAGATTTTTGTATAGTTTGTCTCTCAAATTTTTCAACAAGTAAACACTTGAATAGGAATATGATTAATACATTAGACATGTTGTATTGATACTCTTAAACAATTTAATTATTTATTATAAGCACTTAACGATCCAAACTGCTCTGAATGAACAATCCATCAATGAAAGAAGCCTCTTTTATACAGTGATAGGAAACACGGTAGCTCACAGAAAGCTCAGATTCTATGGGCTGATATTTTGAAAGCTTACATTGAATATTATTATATTGAAAACTTGTGTAGTTCTAATTTGTGAATAATATTTCAGCCCTCAGGTGTTTTAACACAGTACAATCTGGCTCTCTTTGAAAAAAGTTTGGAAACCCCTGGTTTGGGGCTAACAAATTAGCTTGTGGCAAGAGCATTAGATCGGGATGCGAAAAAAAGCACAACTTTTGTTTCAAGTATTGTACTTTTTATAATGTTTAATGCTCTAATAAACTGAAAATGGAAACATTAGCATCAGTCGTATGCTATAGGTTGAAGAATGGGTCACAATGTTTTGTTGATCTTTTAAGTGTTAAGTAAACTTAAGTTTGAGCTAAACAATTTCTAAGTGAAAATAAGTTAATGATTCTTAACTAATAACTATTTTTGTTGCAATGTTCAATCCACAAATATCTATTTTTTGCTGAGTTTAACATATTGGAAAAAAATAAAACAGAATAGAAAGTGTGCAATAACATTTTTTCAATATGTTAAATTTATCAAATAAGCAGTGATTCTGCTTTCAAATCTGTAGAAGTGTGTTCTCTGTAGAGGATGCAAGAACGTATTTTCACTTAGAAAATAAATAAAACCTAATTTGACTAGCGGCACCCAAACCTTTGCAATATTTTTCTGTATTATCTAATTGAGACGGCACTGTATCATATTAAATTTTGAATTGTGTGAATTGTTATGGCCCTAGTAAAAATCAGGTGTTCCAACAGTAAAAGGATTAAAATAAATGTCGTATATATTGATTTTTTGACTTGTTTAAATGTGCTGATGATCCTAATGTACAAGTATGTACTTGTTCTTTTTAGTCTTGGAGAAAGCATCGCTGCCAGTAATGCATACAGGCAGAAGGAGCCTGAGCTGGCGGTTAGAGGCAGCGCTATTCAGGAGGATGGTGTCACATACAGCAAGAGTTTTCCTCTGTCCACCACTGGACCTAGCAGCCCCTCTCGCCAGAACATCGACAGCCTCATTGAGAAGCTTCAGACAAGCATGCAGGTGTGTGTGTGCCTGTGTGTTTTTGGGTGGATCCATGTGTGTGTTTTGGGGTTGTTGGCGTGAGGCGCATTTGGTGCTGTCTCTTACTTGTCTTTCAGTTACAGGAGCCAATGAAAGATGTGCACATGTCAGAAATCATTGACATCTATGAACAGAAAATCTCTGCCCTGGCGGTATGTTACCTTATAGAATGTGTTGTATGACATTTCCTGATATTTGATTAAGGCTCTGCGGTAGCAGGTGACTCATACGTGGGTTATTTATGCACAGTCTAAAGAGGGACGTCTGCAGGACCTGTTGGAGGCCAAAGCTCTGGCTCTGTCTCAGGCCGACCGGCTCATCGCTCAGTACCGCTGTCAGAGAGCACAAGCAGAGGCTGAGGTCAGACACATACACAGAGTTGTACATACAGATACATTACGTCCTGTAATGTATACTGTCATATGGAAATGTTTGGTCAGATTACATGTTGTGCAGATTTTCTCATTGAAAATATGGATACATTCTCTACAGAGAACATACTTATGCACTGTTTATTTGCTGAGTTTAACATATTGGAAAAAAAACATAGTAAATGTGGCCTGTGTAAATGTTATGGGACAATTTAGATTTTAGGTTTTTTCCCCAATATGTTAAACTCAGCAAATAAATAGACTGATCAGCCATAACATTAAAACCTTGTTTCTACACTTATTTCCCATTTTATCAGCTCCACTTACCACCTATATATATTTCCTTTCTGTCACAGTGTTATATATTGATGTGTATGTGAGTGTGTTTATATATGTAGTCGCAGATACGGTTTCCGTCTGATGAGCACAGTAGAACAGCGCACCACCACTCCTTTGTTGACTAAGCTTTCTTGAAGTTCTTTTGCTGTCGTGTTTATTTGTTTGTTTGTTTGCCTTTTGGCCAGCATATAAGCAGTTTTATCTAAGAATTTTCTTGATCTTACCTAGACTTCCACAGTTCTCCTTAACTGCCCTTTCTTAATGACATTTTGGACAGTGGAAAGAGCTGGAATTGCTTTAATATGTTTATTATAGCTTTCCCATACTTTGTAGGCATCCACAAACTTCATTTTCAGATCTTAAGCCATTCTCTACTTCTGGAATTTATTACGTTGTGGAATTGTCATCAGCTTGACCTACCTAACCAGTCAGTAAGGCCTAACAAATTAAGTTGTGAGACTTTACAACTGGAAGGTTGTCCACACTTTTGCATATCCCACAATTACAATAAAAAAAAAAACCCTGTTCATTAACATTTGCAGATTTTTTTTGTGTGTTTACAACAAACTGTATGTTATGCTGGTTTCACCATGCTGGTGTTATCTCCGCACTGTTATAGACAAATTGTGCAGCAACAGATGGGCTACAGTCAAAGGTTTTTTTGTTTTTTTTTTTGGCCACATGCTGACACAGACAGGAAAGTATGACCACAAAACTGTTTCCGTTAATAGTCGTCAACTTGAGTCTCTCTCTCTCTCTGTGTCTCTCTCTCTCTCTGTGTCTCTCTCTCTCTGTCTCTCTCTCTCTGCCTGTCTGTAGGCACGGAAGCTGGCATCTTTGCTGAAAGAGACTGAGAGGAGAAAGGAGGAGCTGCAGGCCGAGCTGAGTGAGCAGGTGTTGGAGGTGGAGAAGCTGAAGACCGACAGTCAGCAGCTACTGCAGCACAACAGCAGACTGCAGGCCGTGTCTGATGAGCACCAGAACCTGAAGGGCAGCTACAACCAGCTGCTTAGCAGGTCAGTATGGTTACATTCAGACTGCAGGCAAATCAGATGTGTTTCTCAGATCAGATCTTTTGAGATGACTGTCCGCACTGTTATTTGCAGGTGATCAGATCGGTTGCCGTAGTAATGATGTAGGCATCATTAACCTGGATGCAGGACACCACGCCACTCCCTTACTTTACTAGCAAGTGTGGAGTGCGGGCAGAATTTCCAACCATTTTAGTGAATCACATGTTCATGTGTGTGCATATTACTGATATTACTGATTATTGACTGCAGGTATAATAAGAATGAGGGAATGCTGAAGGAGCTCCAAGCTGCCCACATCTCTCTAACCCAACAGGCAGAGGGCTTGAGGAAGAGCAATGAGGGACTCAAGATGCAGCAAGAGAGGTCAGTTGGGGTCAATGCTAGCATCTTCTGTAGTCTGCTCTTAAAAGAATTCCCTTGCCTTTTTATGTAGTATATAAACATTGTTAAAGTTTCAAAAACAGCATGTTTTGATTGAATTGTTTATGTAATGTGACAAAAATCCAGGATATGTGTACAAATATGTAGGATATGAGCCCTTTTCCACCTTCTCCCTCTGCAGGAGGCCTTTATTGATTTTGTCCCCTCCTGTACTCCTGTGTTAATAGAATGTCGTAGTGTTTTTCATCCAATCCATTTGCCACATCTGTAGCATATGGCTTATTCTCACGAACGTGACAAATGCTAGGAAACTTTTAAAATAACTAAAAACTAAATGATTTAATTGATTTTTAAGTTGATTTTTAGTAACATACTCAAATTTAAATGACCAAGGTCTTGTAAGGTTGGAAGATTTATCTGTAATATAGTGTTTTGCAATTGTATCTCATTAGCGCAACACACTGACAGCCATTAAGGTTTGTCTTTTTACTTGTGCCACATAACATTTTGTTGTTTTGGTTCACATCCTTTAATGCCTTCCATTAAAATAAAGCAAACAGTTAAAAGTACAAACACAAAAGTAATTTCTTTTTTGACTAGTATTCAGCTGAGCGCTGCACAAAAACACAATATTTGATCTTTTACCTTATGAATGTTGTTGATGGTGTTGTTGTTTTTCTTCTTTTTTTTTTTTTATATGCTCATTACAGATTTGGTGCCTGCAACACATTCCAAAAAAAATGAGACAGGAGCATGTTGACTACTTTGCTACATTACATTTCCTCTTTACAATACTTAATTATTGTTTGGGTACCATTTGATCCAGAAAGCAAAATTTTAATTTGAAAGCAGAGTTTTTCGCCATTCTTCTGTTATACAAGTCTTCAGCTGACGCTTGGCGTTGTGATGTTAAAATAAGCGTGGACTTTCTTGAAAAAGATACATCTATGATACATATTCCTCCAAAATGTGAATATATCTTTCAGCATTAATGGTGAAAGTTACCCAAGTTACCCTTGTACACCCACATACCATGACAGACTGTTGCTGTTGAACTTTATGCTAGTAATAGTCTGGATAGTCGTTTGCTTCTTTTGCCCAGAGAACACAATGCCCATTATTTCCACGGACAGCCTGAAAGGTTGACTTTTCTGACCACAATACACCTTTCCACTGTACCTCAGTCCATTTCAGTTGAGTTTGAGCCTGGAGGTATTACGGTCTTAACTTGCATTTGTGGATGTCTCAACAAACACTGCAGTGTCTTCTGAGGGATTCTTTATGTACTTTACGTACAGAAATTTCTCCAGATTCATTGAATCTTTTGATGATATTATGCATTATAGAGGGTGAGATACCTAAAATCCGTGAAGTCACTTGTTAAGCAACACTGGACCTCAATCAAAAAACACTTTTAAGAAGACATTTCTTCACTTATGCAGTTTTTACAATGATTCTGACATTCACCAATGTTTTCTTATTTAGGATTTGTTCTTGGGTAAGAACAGAAGCTACACACACTCAAGAGCACAAAGGTCCAAACAATTCTGCATCTTGAATTTGATGTAGACTTTTTCTTGGGACCTTTCCCAAGAACAAGTTTAAGAAAAAACCTCATTAAGAATGAGGCCCATTGTTCTTAAACTGTTTGATTATTTGCTGATGATTTTTACATTATTTTTGTAATTTATTAAAAAATGTATTATTTATTTATTTATTTTTAAGTGCCAAGCTTCAGCCCATCCTTGCTCATTAATGAGTCGGCTTTCTTGAATGCTCCGTTTATACCCAACCTCATCTGTTTAGGATGTTTTTGGAACGTGTCACAGTGTTCCTAGTCTTAAGCTGCCCTTGGCCCAACATTTTTGGAACGTGTTGCAGGTTATCAATTTCAGAATGAGGTTTATATTTACAGAAATAATGAACTTATATAAATATAAAATATTAAATATCTTGGTACTGTTTTCTTTTAAATACAGGTCAGATGTATTTACAAATCACAGCTTTCTGGTTTTATTTGCAATTCACTTACTTTCCCAACTTTTTTGGAATTGAGTTTTTCAATACAAGCTAATTTTTTCTTAATAAAAAAAAATGCTGAATTTGAAAAGTGCTAAATATCGGTAATGAGAAACATGTATGTGAACTTTATAATAGATAAATGAACTAAATCTAAGTGCTGAGGCAAAAAAAAATATCGTCAGTGGTCATCAACTGTATGCTACAGATGCAGCAGAAAGAGTTTGGGTTGCAAAAGACTGAAGTGTTCTCTGAAAAGATGTAACAGTAATTTGTTGATGCTCACATCTCTTGTACTACACTTTCTTATGATGCCTTCTTATGACCTTAACCCTCAGCAGAGTACATGTCTTTTGTGTGGTCGCATTGTCGTTGTGGTTAAGGTGTGAAGCCATCAGTCATGTCTTTTCTCCGCAGGCTGTCTGCAGAGTTGATACAGAAGGAGCAGCAGATCGCAGCCCTAGAGGAAAACGTGCAAGAGAAACGTAGTATTATAGCTGGTGAGGCAGCGTAGGGGTCTTGTATGCAATGGAATGATGGGGGTGCTGTAGTCTGCTGTGTGTGGACACGTGTGCGGGGGTGTGTGGTGTTTGGTGGGGGTGTGAGAGGGCATATGGAGGTTTGTGGGCTAAATGGAAGTAATGGCTCACTGTGCTGCACAACAGGTTTGCAGGCTGAGGTGAAGAAGCAGGAGGAGCAGGCCAGCGAGATGGAGGAGAGCATGAATATCTTGAGAAAGGAGCTCAGCAAGACAGAACAGGCCAGGAAGGACGCCAGCATCAAGGTGAGATGGCTCCACCTTGTGTCAGTTATGAAAAAATTTTATCGTGAATTTTTATTGTTTGTGTTGTTCACTTAAAAACACACTGTAATGCTGCGTAGTATTCATCAGATATAGGTGACAGTACACTACAATACATTAAGGCCCAATCCTATTTCTTATTTTTACCCCTACCCCTTGTTTTCGAGTGTCTCCTTGCCCCTTGGAACTGACTTACAAGGGGTAGTGGTTGAAATCTTCCCCTACGAAATGGGACCCTCAAATAAAAAAGAACATTACTTCATTAACAGCTACTAGCGCTGCTCTGTAGGCGACACTGCCAGTCTGCAGTGATAGCAGAGGAGGGTAAAGTTCAGCAACCTCACTGCTGGGCTTTAGTTACATATAGGGCGTCATATGCCTTCAAAGAGGGGTGAATGCGATGATTATTTATTATATTCATATTGTTATTTATTATTTATTCTTTGGTGATATGTAACTGAAGTCAGCTGTTTGCCAGCTTCTTGTTGAAATTTTCCTGTTCCACCTTAAATGGAGCAGCAGTTACATTCTGGCACTTTAGGCATCAGTATTGCTGGACTATTTAAAGTTGAGCGGGTTAGCGAGACATTAGCATAATATTAGCGTTTTTTATGCTTGTTATGAAGAAAAGGAACATAATACGTTAAAATTACATTAAACTAAGATAATGCAATATATATATATATATATATATATATATATATTATTTATTTTTCTTGTGTATTGACATCTTTTGTGTAGGAATTACCTTTCATTTTTGGAAAAGTAGAAGTCCTCGTTCATTGTGCACTGTCTCATTAGTGCCCTCTAGTGAGAGTTCTCACTAATTAGAAATTCTGGAGTGTTGCATTTGTGGAGCTTGTGGTGGCAAAGGAACCAAAGAAGGCATAATTTATTAGCTACTAACTGAGTGATGGTCAGTTTGTTACTTGATTATATAATTAATTGTTAGCCCTGTTTGTTTTTATGTTTGATTATAGTGTTGTCCAGGGGTATTATATGGGTTTGGGTGGTTTGGTAAGGGAATAATGTGGATTAGGAGTGATTGCCGGTAAGTAAGTATTTGTTTGAGTTTGTTAAGTGGTGATTAAAGATGCAAATAGTGTGAAGTTATGAATGGAGATGGTTGCGTAGGCTTTGGACTCATCCTGGATGTTTTCTTGGACATGTTCTTCAGGCTTCGTCTCTGGAGCTGCAGAAAACCCAGCTGGAAAGCAAGCTTCAGAAGAAAGAGGAGGAGCTGAGCAAGCACATGCAGATGATCGCCATGATCCACAGTCTCAGCAGTGGCAAGCTCAAAACCGACGCCTCTGCCAACCTTTCTCTGTGATGCATGCATGCATGCATACATACATACATAGACATCTCACTTAGACATGAACACTAGCCACACATCAAAAAGTGCTCCTGACAAGCTATACACACAGACACACTCTCCAACTTGGAACACGCACAAGCAAAGGTAAACTGTGTAGATATGAAATATATAAAATACATTTTACACCATGAAACAGTTTATAGGTGATAGTGTGACTCATTAAGATGTTTTTTAATTGACATCCAATTAATTTATTACCTTTTGTATGTGTTGTCATATTTTAGTCTGTACATTATGCCTGTCTTTCTCCTCACCTATCATTTTAAAGAATGAAATAAATTTCTCTGAAACAAAATATTTATGTCAGATATAAGCCTCTCTCACAGAGAATAAAATGTATTTAAATCCAATTTGTTACAATAAGAATGTTTACAAATTATTGTGTTTAACATCACTTGTAGAGGGACTGTTTTGCACAAATGAATGAGTGATGTACACTTATGATGCTTAGCATCAGTTGACCCAGTGGAATATGAAGATTAATCATGATGGTTCTAAGTTTAGACATAACCTAAGTTCTAATAACTCTGGAAGGCAGTGATTTAATATTTTGGCCAGTAGATGGGGCTACAGCTCATGACAGAAATTAAATAAATAAAGTACTTTTGAATGACATGGTGACTTTTACTTAACACAAGGTAAACAAGAAAACTGCAGTGTTTGGGAATCAAAATTGAGGACATGAAGTCGACTAGCGTGAACCAAATCGTGTGTCCTCTGCTCACTGAATTTTCTGTGCAGCGTAGATCTTGTGTTAATGTATAAATTAAACAAAATATTTTAAAAATTCTCCCTTTGTAAAAGCTGCAGTTTTAGTTTCTAAAACAAAAAGACATATATTAAGAGAATGCTTTTGACTAATCCCTTTTTTAAGTACCCTTAAATATTTATTTTAATCTAACCTATATAAACTAAAACAAACAACATAAAGCTATATTGAAATTTGTTAAATATCTTTAGGGTACATTCTGTCACTCAGACATGCTCAGCTTCTCATTCAGATTTAAATCATTTCTTGCTGCTGTAGATAATTTTAGATATTATAAGATACTATATAGATAATTTTTCAGAAGTCCTTGATTTGCTGAAATGGATGCATTAGTGTTAGGGAAGGAGGTAGGGCAGCACGTTAGAACGAATGTACATTTGATGTCTTCTGACCGTTCACTTCTTGTGACTGGACAACATCATAAATAGTGGCAGGGAAGCACACAGGCTTGGGAGAAGAGACCGATAACAGTGTCTGCAGGAACACAAATCAAGCAGAGGAGTTAAAGAATTGCTCAGAACTGATCTTTGTCTATCAAAGAATAGGCTAAAAAAATAAAACACAGTGAAAAAACAAGAATGCAGAAGGTCTGCAGAGACTAGCTTTGCATGGTCTAAAGGGCACTGCGAACCCGACTCGCCATGTCACACAGCAGCTGCTACAAGGAGAACATATGCAATGTATAGTGTGTAACGGTGAGAGTGCAGACACACTCCAGTTCATTTTATACTCTACTGGAATAGATTTAATGAAATTGAAAGTTTAATCCAGATCCATTTTGCATCATACCGATGAAAGGGTCAGAATTTGGTATAAGGAACAACATCCATAGAGCCCAAAGGAACCATTCTGTTTGGAGTGAACAGTACAGAGTGGTGGTGACAGTGTGATGGTGTGGGGAATGTTTTCTGGCACATATTAAGGCTCCTGATGTGCACTAAAGAATGTCTGAAGTCCATCCCTTCATGGCTACAGTTTATCCCCACTGAACACCTCCATCATGATAATGCAGCATGTTACAAGGATTGTATCGTCACGGAATGATTCTGGGAACATGACTGGATTTTCACCTCTTCAGTGGTCAATCCCCAGATCTCAGCCCTTTCAAGCGTCTTTGGGATAATGTAGAAAAGGCTATTTACAGCACGTACAGCTTTCTAATGTGCATTATCTGGGCTACCATTTCTCATGGTAGCACATTCCTTTACAATGCATCCAGTATCTTGTACAATCCACCACCGGCATGAATTAATGCTGTTCTGAAGGCCAAAAGAGGCACAACATGCTACGACATTCGCCTACACATGGATAACTCAGTGTACATAGTGCATGGTGTTATATAGTATATATGGAGTTATTTGATTAAATAAGGAAAAATCTTCATGAAAGGAATGATAAATGCAAAAGTTACTGTCACCACACTCTTAAAAAGATGTTTATTTGAGTGTGTTTTCTGTAAAGGATGTGTTAACTTATTTTCACTTAGAAAATCAGCTAAGCACATTAATTGACCAGGGGTTTTCAAACATTTGCATTGCATTGAAAAGTATATTTAAAAAGTGTCTGCATAACTGTGTATGCATAGTTATTTTTAATTAACTTAATCTAATAATGCAAATTCGTATTTTCACTATTGCATGAAATCAACCAAACAAAGGTAAAAAATGAGATGTACTGTAAGACATTTTATTTTATTTGACACGAAAGATAATTGTCAGCAAGGTGAAACGAGAACACAAGCGTTTTCGGTTGTTATTGATATGCCATTCGTTTCATCGTAAGACAAATGTAATTTTTTCTAACATGAGCGTTGCAAGGCCAATTTTTGGGGGGGGCTTAAGACCCCACTTTCCTAAGTAAACGTACATTGCTTGTCCAAATCAACTGTAGTTCATTCTCATTCACAATATACTGTAATAACAGGGCGGGAGGAAGGCGCTGCTGCTGCTCTAACGCTATACTACTAGAGATTGACTAGTAACGTCCAGCCAATCATATCAGACCTCATGCGTTGTAAGCCAATCATATCAGACCTGGGGGAGGGGCTCTGTTTATAAACGACAGTAACCGTTAGCAGAGCTGAGGACGGGATTTTGGCTAAAAAGCTCGTTAAAATAAACGTTAGAGCTCATTCAAAATCTAATATACGGAGTAAAACAGTGTGAAATAGTGAATATTTCCACGTACAATATGGATTTATGTCAAATTATGGTCAGTATAGCTGGATATCTGTCTTTTTATTTGGTCGCTTGTTAACTCTAGTCAGCTAACTTTAGTTAACTTTGGTTTAAGTGAAGTAAAGAAAAGAGGCTAGGCTAACACTAACATTAGCTAACTAACTAACGTTAGCTGACAAGCCAGCTAGTCTAACCTCACTTCATAGTGAGTGCAGGGTGTGAACGAACAAGAGGGATAGAAATAACGTCATTTACAGCTCTTTATATTCTTTGTTTTTAGATTTCTCTTCACTGTTCGGAAAGAATGGCACCAGCATTTGGCATAAATTGTTTCTTTAAGTTACTGTCAGTGTAAAGGACGAGGCTGAAGCTGCTTCCTGTTCGCCAGATTCTTGGTCGAGTTTTCCCGCTGAGAGGCGCCAGAATGAACCTGCTGCAGGATTTAAGGTGGAACGGAAAATTCACATCATAACACAGATGGAAATTAAGAAGCGGCAGAGTTTAATAAAATTACGTTAGTATATTGCTACACAGGAGGAGAGGGAGAGAAAGAAGCTGACGGAGACTAACAGGACAGAAGGAGCAGATCTAATGGAGGTTAGTGAGCAGGAAAGCGAGGGAGAGCTGTCAGTTAAAATTAATGCTGAATTTAATTTAACTGAGGAAATATAATATTTGTCACCATGACCATGAAATTCTGTCATCTAGCTTATTAAACATGCCTACAGAGTAAAATCACACTCTGATGGCACCAAGTGAGACTAAATTGATCTGTAATCTGTGTGTTTGGTTATTATATTTAGGACTTTGCAGCTCATCTAAGAGAGGAGAGAGCGCTGCTTGACTTCAGTACCTTTGCTTGATCTGTGCGTGCTGTAAGTGGATGGATATAACGTTAGTGTTTGTTTTATGACCTCTGTGCTTAACATAAACTATGAAGAGACATCTGCCCTGCAATGGACTGGCGACCTGTCCAGGGTGTATCCTGCCTTCCGCCCAATGACAGCTGGGATAGGCTCCAGCACCCCACCGCGACCCAGAAGGATAAGCGGTTTAGATGATGGATGGATGGATGGATGGATGAAGAGACGGATCAGAATAACCATTTTTGACATACTCAACACAGCTGATGTACTTAACATTTTCTGGCTACCCTAAAAGTGAATTATAAACATTTTGGGGCCATTAAAAAAATATCTTCGGGCACTATGCCCGCAGACCCCCCTAATACAGGCTCAGCCCCCCTATCCATGAACCTCTAGTGATGCCCCTGTTTTCTGTAATTCTGTGCATATATTTATAAATGTATGGTGGAATGAAAAAGTTCTTCTATTAATGAAAATAATTGATACGCATTTATTTACTGTGAGAGATGGTTGTCAGCATGGTGAAACAAAAGAATACAAACGTTTTAAACAAGCACTGTGATCAGTTTTTACAGATCTATATAAAGGTTCAAAATATGAACAGATGTAAGTTTATTTAAGCATGAAATGCATGTTTATCTGGAGAAATTAGACATTACCTGGTAACACAGTAAGAATTTGCTGAGCTCAGATTCATTGTTTAAAAATGTTGAGGCCTCTAAGTAAAGCAGAGTTTGTCTGGTAACAGAATAGTCAGTACGGTTATTTTGAAGAAATGACTTAATGATTTGTATGAATCCAAACAGCTGAACTGATTCTTTATACTGAATGTGTATCAGAAAATACATCCCAGTAGTTCTGTTAATACTGTGGCGGCTGCCACTGGCTCCGTTTTTTGGAAAGGAGCTTTAGGGGCACTATATGCAAAAAGTACATTGGTTGTTTTAGTCTAAGATGTGTGTATGTGATATTTTTAAGAGTGACGCTCATGGGGAAATGTACACAGGACAAAATGTATCTGGGTTATAACATTTCTTTTTACCACAGGACACGAAATAAGCGATTTTCAAAAATGGCATTAATTGTTCTCATAGAAGAACTCTGCTTAGACCCGGAATTCCTAATAAGGGCATTACGTCGACTGCCGAATGACACACAACTTATATGGAGAGGAATTCATGCCATATTAGAAATGCAATGAACAGCTGACATAACTTTTCTGTAGTGACGTATAATAGATGCCAAAATGAGAAACAAAACCTCTGTTACACTTTTTTAATGTCGCTTGACCTCTTTACTGAAAAACAATGCATGCGGATTTGCATTTGAAAAATAAAATGCTGAATTTATGTCAGAATTGAATACAATCTACCTTAAAATGTAATAAAGGCACGACTATAGTTTTCCACATTACTACTTTAAACAAATTTTCCTCATTGAAATGCAGTCATAACTGCATAACAGTGAAAACAGTGAAATGCACTGAACACATGACATTACTTTTCCATAGTGACATGAAGAATACGTGCCAAAATTAAAAACGAAACCCCTATTACACTGTTTTAACGTCGCTTGGTGTTACGGATCTCCTTTGTTTTCTTCTTTTGCTGTTGTGTTGCGGATTGCCCTGTACTCTCCTGTGTGTGAATTTCTCTGCCCTCCCTGTCCATGTTAGGGTTAGTGCTGGTTAGGTATGGGAACAGTATGGGTTAGGAATAGAGTTGCTTTGGTTAGGCTGGGGCTGAACATGCTCTGCAGGCTTCGTCTCTGACAGCTCAAAACCAACACAGCAGCCAGCTTTTCTCTGTGATGCATACACTCCGAAAAATCCACACTCCCAAACACCCTCTGACCTAGGCATATTTTGGAATGTACGCAAGCAAAGGTAAAACCTGTGTGGATATGAAATATAAATTGCATTTCACAATATGAAACAGCATTTAAGGGGTATAATGAAAATATGTAAAACTAAACAAGATAGAAAGTGGGGAAGAAACATTTAGGTTGAAGGTCCTGTACACTCAGAAATAAAGGTATGAAACTGTCACTAGTGTAGTACCCCTCTTGTCACTGGGGTGGTACCCTCAAGGGTACATCTCAGTACCTTTAGTCAGGGAACATAATTGTACCATAATCCATTGATATTATATTTTCTAAGTTGTACTGACTCCACACACCCCGCCTCATCTCCAGGCTTAATATTTCACTGTTCTGTTTTAAAACATTGGGTTATAAAAAGATACAAATATGTTCTTTTCAACTGGGAGAGACTTATTTAAGGTTCACAACTGGACCTTAAAACCACTGTTGTACCTTCAAGGGAACATTTACATTGTTTGTACCTTGATGAACAAAAATGTACCTGCACAGAACCTTAATTTCTAACAGTGTATGAAATGGGGTTCAAAACATGACAAAAAGTGAATATCCATGGCACTCTTCATTGAATTTAAAAATGTTTATTTTAAAGTAATAAACAGTATTAAAAAATAAAAATCACTGTAGAGGATGTTTACATATTTCACTTCAAAAAATCAACCAACATGTGATTTAACCTAAAGGTTTGCATATGACTGTAAATGGCAGTACATGATCAGCCAAATGACGTTGCTTATACATAATAACTTTCAAATATTGCATAAATCAAAATATCAAACAGTTGATGAAAAACAAATACAAAATATAAACAAATAACACAATAATATAAGAACAGTATGTTAAACAAAGAATGCATACAGCTTGACACTAAATGACCCTCTAGAGTTATATAAACCTATAAGGATGGGCTAAAATCAAGACCTCATTGAATCCTAGATATAAGCAGCTTTTAATTTAGACATCCGAGATGCATCTTTAAGGTTATGTTTCTGTTCTTTATTTCTTTCCTACAGGAATCTGGTATAAAAGATTTATGCCACTCACAAGTGAAAAAAGAATTTCTGGATTTAGTGCCAACTTGAGGATTTTTACGGATTATTTTCTTGCTTGATGTCAGATCTAATTTAGATCTTAAGGTAGTTATTGAGTTGAGTCACAAGCATTTTCTTGACACTCAGTTATAATAGGAAGTGCTGTGTATTTGTTACAGTGGAGAGACAGCATTACAGTGTGTTTGGGTGTGTATCCTGTAAAACACATTAACAAAAGTGACTCAGCTACCTGTGACTTAGTAGTGTGCAATGCTGTGTTTGATTGTCTTCTGAACCTGCATGTTGAGTGTGGATTACTGGTCATGGCTGACTTGAAAGTCCAAGGTACAGCTGTTCTCTGTTGACTTGTTTTGCTGTCAGTATCCAGTAACTGCATAGTTTCAGTTTTAATGTAGAGGTTCGTGACAAGCCCAGTGATGGAATGTGATAATAGAGATTGTACAAGAGTTGATTTCCTTCATGAGATAAACACATATATCCTTCATTAGTAGTTATAATGCATTCTAGTGCAAACTCAGTTCTGCTCCTCACTCTCAGTTTTGCTCCGGGCCAAATGAACTCCATTTCTTGTTCGGCTGCCATGTGGAGCAGGGAGCAGTAATGGAAAAAGTGCATGATTTGGACATGTTATACAGGGGAATGTAACTTTAGCTCATTTTGGGGTTAATACAGTGCTCAAAAGTAGTTTGGGGACACGTCTGTGATCATTATTTAACTTGTTAATGTACTGTGAAAATGGTGTTTCATATTCAGCTTTATTTTTGACTTTGACATACCTGACTCTAAATTTTAATGTTCTGAAAGATAAAGAATGTTTGAAAACTAAGAAAACTTGAACACTGAGCTTTTTGAGAATTAATCTCACAAAAATTGTCTCCTTTGTAATAAAATGTCTGTGAGAAAGACTGCAGATCTGCTGAAAATTCCTAAATCAACAATGAAAAATGTTGAGGGGGGCAGTGAGTTAGTCTTGTAGAGAGCTTGACTAAATGTGTTTTTTTGTTGACTTCTGGAGTCATTATGTTTGTTATTGAGAAGAAACTAGACACAGTTCTGTGCTTTTTAGGAGAAGGTTTGTTTTAAGACATCTTCGTACAAAGATGTTAACAAATCACCATTTTGTCCGTTCTCCCAACAAAAAACGGGAGCAAACCAATGATTATAGAGGATGTATTCACCCTCAACTGGCCCAAACTGGCCCCTCTAAATGTCAAGGTTTTGTACCTTGATGCTGATAGAGAGGCATAAGAAAAGTACAGAACATTCTAAGATGATCCAGAAGAGGGAAAAAATGCTGATTTTGTGATTGAATAGTGGACTATTTTTGTCAACTTGTATCTATTTGTAAATAATAAGCTTCCTTTTTTATGCACTGGACTGTGATGTTGGGTAATTCTTGGATTCAAGCCTGGTCGAGTGGTTGGCCGGGAAGCTGGGGTTTGCCAAAATAAGGGACTGGAACTCCAAAGTTAAGTGCAAATATAGCGATTTTTATGAAGTGAAGTACATACATTATCTAAACCACTTATCCTTCTGGGTCGCGGTGGGGTGCTGGAGCCTATCCAGCTGTCATTGGGCAGAAGGCAGGATACACCCCGGACAGGTCGCCAGTCCATCGCAGGGCAGACAGACAGACATATACATTTACACCTAGGGGCAATTTAGCGTGTCCAATTAGCTTAACTGCATGTCTTTGGACTGTGGGAGGAAACCGGAGTACCTGGAAGAAAACCCACGCAGACATGGGGAAAACAGGCAAACTCCACACAGAAATGACCTGGGAATCGAACCCAGGCCCTTCTTGCTGTGAGGCAACAGTGCTACCCACTGCGCCACCGTGCTGCCCTGATGTGAAGTACAAAAACAAAAAGAAGAAAAGACCCGCCCCTGGTCAAACCAGTTAACACAAAGGGGTAGGTGCTCAGCACACATATAACAATATTCAGGTGATTACTCAGCACCCGGTTTAAAACCGACATGTCATTAGGCCTGTACACGTTCCGCGGGTAAGTATACTTTTACATGGTTTGCAGTAACAATGTCCTTCTTCCTTTTTCAGGTTTGCTGACGACAGGATCAACCCCCTTTCTCCATGTGGTTGTGGGCTCTTACAACATGTATAAAAGAGGATGATGACCGAGCCAGCCGTTCCCCCAGAAGTCTCAACAGACCACATCAAGAGGTATGTACATTTACGTCATGATGGTGATGAGCTGGAGCCTCTAGCTTCATCATGTGGATAAATTTGCATTTGTCATTTGGAGCGCTGGGATTCAATAAACACCTCCTTTTGTACTCTAACCTGAAAAATACCCACATGTCTTTTCTGCCAGACCATCACAATGTACTCAAGTCTAGAAGTGCCCAAAACCTGGCATGCTCTGGCCATCCAAACAACATCATCAAACAAGCCTGGCTGAGCATCAGTTGTGCAAACTTACTCACTGTCTAGAAGATTAAAGTCATCCAAAAGAAAACCAAATGACTGACCTGAATAACATTTTAAATACTGACCTAAATAAAGGACAGAGACACTAACGTTTATCCTGCTAGTGTTTCAGTCCTTTAATTCCCTTATTTAGGTTCTCATTATGTTCCTGGTATCATTTTGAGGGTCAGTTAGTAAACCTGGTTATTGTTGCTGCTTGTTATAACTTTTGGATACGAATGAATAAATAATACATTTGTCTTAAGTAATAAATAAACAAGATATAAATTATATTCAGAGAATGTCCCCAGGCTACTTTTGAGCACCATATACTACCCATCCGTCCTGTCACATAAACAGAGTGATTGCAGTTCAAAGATCAGTATGAGGCTTGTGACTGTTTTTAAGTCATTCCAAGAAAAGTAATGGAAAGTCCTAGAAAATACTAGGCCAGCCAGCCTGAGTTGAAAGTGAAAATCCATAAGTGGAACCTTAGTAGTTCTCAGCCCAAAGCAGGTCATTTTATCAGTAGTAAATAGACAGGACATGGTGGTATTGTATCTCATATCCCACTGAACAAACAGCCTCATTAGGTGCTTCAGTTTTGTTCAGACATGTATTAATGACACATTATAAATAGAAATGGACGTTTGTAGATGTGCTGCACAACACATGGCTGGCTGTTTATGGCCTCCTGACCTCGCTGAATGCAGTTGCATGACACTAAAATCACTGTACCTTGGTTTGGGTCCGGTTGGCGTACTCACATTTAAAGCACAGCTGACAGAGGTTGATCAGTAGATCACTAGTAGTTCCATCAGCTCAGATCCACACAGTGCATAGGAAAAGATTCAGTTATCAGTCTGTCCATTTTTATCCTTCCCTAGCAGCACTCTTTTGGTTAGTTGTTGCTTTCGTTTTTGCTTGCTTTTCCGTACTTCACCTGTGTTAAAGGTTAGAAACAGTCAGACTCAGATTAATTTAACATTCTGTTAAAGCTCAAACTCAATGATAGCACCATCCATTCTTACTCCACAAGCAAAATAACTTATTTTACAGAATGTTTCAAACTCACCTTTGTTTTCTCTTGTCTTGCATTACAACATTTTCTGATGAGACATATTGTGACAACAACAACAATAACAATGACAGCAACAGGAACAAGGACAGCAGCAATAATGGTGCCAACCTTGGATGCTGAGGAAAAAAATAATAAATTCTGAGCACTTTTAATAAATATTACAGGATCTCTGGGGTCTTCCAAAAAGTGAGTTTAGCAAACTAACCCAGATATGTTAACTCAGAATTGGGATTTTCAGTTCCAGAATCCACGATTAGAGTGGGTGAAGGTTGCAAATTGCGCTGCAAAGGTAATCTCACTGAGGATCCATTGATACTCATATTATTAGGGCAGATTTTCATCAGGAAAGAGAAGAAGAGAGTTTTCAGAATACGTCTGCCTAACACTTATTCTGCACATTTCTTTTTCGTATTTCTCAGACATAAACATATGATCAACATTAACCATTTTACCACATAATTATGATTTGAACTATGAAAAATGATGTGATGGCTTTAGGCACTGAGCCATTTAATATTGTGAATCTTATATTTCTCATATGCAGCGCACTGACAGGCCCATCCATTGCATAATGGACTGCACAGTAATATAAATCTAGTAATATCAAAAAATTGTTTTCCAGTTGAAGGCTCCATTTGACAACAATGCACACATCGTCACCGGTGTTGAAGTCAAAGGATAATGTTTCAAATTCTGTTGTAACTGAATAGAATATGTCTATGTGTTTAAAATGCAGTTTGATGGTCTCCTTCTTGGAGACAACAGTCAGACTGTAGTACCTCAGGAGAAGGTATACAACATTGTTGTTGTTGTTGGGTACTAGGGACATACCTCTCATACCACTAAATGATGCAGATGAAGAGCACTGCACTTTACAAACCACAGAGATGGTAGAATACTTTGGAGAGGCACAATTTGCAGTAACCTTTCTTTGAATTTACTGATCAAAACCTGTCCTTAATTTCTGTTTGTATGCTGAATTGAACATATCGGGAAGAAAACTCGTATATAACCAAATATAAAATGTGCTGTAGCTTTTGCACAGGCCACATTTTATGTTTTTAATGTTTTTTGTTAAGGTCAACAAATAAACTGTAATTGTGCATTAAATGTGCAGAAGTGTGTTCTCTGTAGGACCAAAGAAAAAGCATGTAATTTGACCAGGTGCACCAAAACTTTGCATACCATTGTCTCTGGAGGTGGTCTGGCCCCCCTCCACATGCTAGTACCACACTGTTAATCAATGTAAAGCAGGTTTTAATATGAGGTCAAATATTTAGCAGTTGTCAAATGTCCTGCTGGTCTCTTTCCACCTTATGGGAATTGACATTTTCATCTCATCATTCATTTAATGAAGATGGATTCTAAGTTAAGGCTATCCAAAGCATCAGGCAAAAATCTTTGAAAAATAAAGTCACCTACAAAGTCAGCTACAGCTGCAGTAGGGCTTAATGTAGCAGAATATGAATTAAACAGGCTATTTTAAACAAAGAAATCACCACAATGCACCAAGAGCGTAGAATCCAGGCAAAACATCTGACCTGTTAAACATCAATTCAGATCAACATGGGATGAGGAAATGCTGAATCAATTAGGCTTTACATAAATTTACAGTTTTATACTCTCATAGGCATACATTCACTTTTTTTTTCTTTGGACACACCAACAGTGCTTTTTCATATAGCTTATACAAAGTATGCCTGGATGTTAATGTTTCAGTTCCAAAAGTGTGAAATTAGAAACACTTTTGCTTTTTTGTCACTCGCATCCGTGTAGTGCTCAGTCACTCCATAAGCACGCTTTAATTAGGACTCTTCACCAAAACTCTAATCAATGTTTCTGGAACCAAAAACTTCGGAAATGTGTTCAAGTTCAAATTTAAGGTTTGTTAAACCAGATTTCTGGAATGCCCCCTGGTGTTTAACAAAAATGTATATTCCTAAATGTTGTGATTATTAATAGTGAAAAAGCTGAAAGGGTTAACATTTACCTGTTCTGATTTGCACTGAGGTCTGTATAAGCTGTCTGGATTGGGTAGACGTCTTCTCACAAGTATATGTTCCTTCATGTTTCTCACTGTCCAGTTTGTGCAGTGCGATGTTTCCTTCACTGGTCAGTTTCACTTCTATACCATTCCACTCCTTAATGTCGGCTGGCTGTGACGTTTGGCTGTTGTAGCTCAGAACAGTAGACGAGCCATCAAAGGTCAAGGTGAGGGTGAAGTTTCCAGTTTCTCCCTGAGATCCTGGACAATGGACTGTTATGTCCTGTCCTAAATCAATTTCAATTTTCTCTGAAACAATAAAAGATTCAGATGAAATTGGCCAGTATTAAGGTTATTACAGTACAGGCTGAGCTGTAAAATATGAACATGAAACTTCATAATGGATAAAATACTAAAATACTACAACCTTAAAGCCATAAAAATAACACAGACACCTTATTGTGAACACTTATTATCAAAAATGAAACAAAAAACAAACTGCTTAGAACGCTAGGAAGCTCAGTTCACATGTAACTGAAAATCATATCTGCTGGTAAAGCACTGTTCAATTAAAATTATTAGATCCTATTTCATTTTTGACCTATAATAAAGGGGAACCCTCAGAGCCTTCTAGGCCCATTTTAATGCAATACAATCATGCTTGTGTATAAACAGTATCAGAGTACTATTCCTGTTCATTGGTATGTTTTGGATGGAATCAAAAGGGCTAAATTCATGAAACATTTAGTAGAAAATTGGCCAATCAGGATTTTTTTTGTTTGTGGCATCTAGGTAGATACAGCTAAGTGAGCTCTATTGGTTTAAGATTCAAGAGTTGAAGAGAGGGCCTAACACATTACAGATGAACTACCCTTATAATTGACAGAGGAATTAACCAGTCACGTGTCAATTTCCAGTAGGTGGGACCAGTCTGGAAGTTGGAAGTGCAATAAGACGTGAATAAATGAAAATAAAATAGAAAATTGAATAAAAACTTCTTAAAGATGCAAATTCTTTAATTGAATTCATGAATGTTCTTAAACAGAATACTAGTTAAAAGTTCCATGCTGCATACAGATTAGATCAGGTTTGAAACCACTGCCCAATCAAAAGTCAGAAAGCTGTCAAGGGTAAACAAATGTACTTTGCCCTTTTATGAATTATATTTTCATTTAGCAGAGTGACTGCTTCGACTTTTGGGAAAAAGGATGTCAGTGCAACTTTCTCACTGCAGCTCTCCACAGCGCTACTGCTGTATGTGTAAATGGCCAGCATGTGCAAGCTGTAAGCAGTCACACTCACACCAAGCAGAGGTCATATGTGTGAAACAGGCCTTAGAAATGAAAACCAGTGGTTGCAGCTCCCAGTGTTCTTTACTTTAAAGAGTCACTAGCTGTATCCAAAACTGCCCTATTCACTGTGTAGTTTTGGGGTTCCATTATCTTTAGTGGTGTCTGCAAACATAGTACAGAAGATCCAGTGTGCTCAAACAATCTCACAATGCAGATTTTTGACTGTAGGGTATAGTGATTAGGGGATCATTTTGATATAGTTGCTGTCAGAACAAAACCTCGCATCTCCAAAATGGTAACTTTACAGGAGAAGGAAAAAACATACTTTACTTTTAATGTAAGTCAATGGAACCAAACTTTTTTCCAAGTAATTTTGGGTCGTTTCTTTTGATCCATTCATCATTAAATTTACGCACTATATAAAGGACAACAGGTGTTTTAAGATTATGTGAAAAACTGAAAAATGCAGATATGAGGTTTTGTTCCGACAGCAGTAATATGCTAATATGTCTGTCACAATCTTCAGTTAAAACATAATGTTTTAGATGTTTCAAATATCTGTCTTTAATCTAGAACGTCCGAAAAATGTTAATGTGAATCGAGGTTAGTCTAGTGCTAATAAAGTGCTAGAATCCCTTAGAGATGCAAGCAGAAGTTAGCATTATCGAAAAGGTAGTTTTTTTCCTGATGTTTTGACATAGCTGTCATAGTTATGGTTCTCCACTGATAAATCTACAGCAGCCGATATTAGTTATCGGAATTTTAGCTCTTTGAAATCGGATGGGTGACAATATTTTCATATATTTTCATATATATGGGTTATTTGGCCTAATGTGAATGTGTGTGGCTGGTTGTGTAGTGCTCACCTTGCTTCAGGCTGGCTGTGTATGTTTGAGTCCTGTCCTCAGGGATAATGGAGCAGGTGTATAGGTGGTTATTCTGGACTGGCTTAGCTGGGAGAGTGCTGGTCAATGAGAACAGGCCTCTGCTGTCTTCAGTGAACGTGTCTTGTGAGGTCCCATCAGTTGTCCATGAGATGATTGGTTTTGGGTAAACTTCACTTGTGTTGCAGGTAATTCCATCATCTGTTATTTTTATATCCACTGATTTGATTGGGGCTGAAAGAAAGGTGGAAAAGAGGTATTTAGGAAAGTACTTGTCCACAAAAGCTGGATACATGTCCATTCCTTACATATCAATATCTAACTCAACTGAGCAGACAGTAACTTTCAATCATTATTTGAATTCTGAAATATTACTTGATGTAGGTGTGCTGCTGAGTCACTGTAACAAAAGCTGTTCTAATGTTCATTCTTACAACTAAAGGTGACAAACTGAAACAGTAACTTTTACTTTTCCGTTCAGCAGTCTTCTTTTCCTAGGTTTATGCTGTATTAGGTACTACAAAAATGTACTTGAGTGTTGTAATTTTTAAACAGTGCAGTCAATCAGCAATATTAGAAAAATAAAAAATTCCTAAATAACAATTTCTCTCTTGATGTTTCTCTCACCCTCCACGTTTATAAAGACAAAAGCTTCCTTGTTGGCAGAACTGATGGCGGTATAGCACTTATATCTGCCCCTGTCCTGGGTCCTGACCCCTTTCAGGATCAGAGACATGTTTCCCTTAGAGACCTGATCAGAGAACAGAAACGTCCTTCCTTTATAGGCTCCATCCTGGTATTTCAGTTGATCAGTACCACTGTAGAACGAATGTACATTTAATGTCGTCTGACCGTCCACTTTTTGCCAGTGGATGACTTCACGATAATCAGACTTGCAGGGAAGCACACATTCTTGGGAGAAGAGACAGGTAACAGTGTCTGCAGGGACACAAATCAAGCAAAGGAGTTAGTACAGTTTTTTGAAAGTTAAAGACCACCTGCACTCAAAAATGTATTTTTAAATGGTTTTTAGACTTACTTTTGATTATATAGACTGATATTTGTGTCAGATCTGTTAGCACAGAGAATAGGCCACATTTTCTTCTTGAAAGCATTGGCTTTGGCTCTTTTTAATGCAGTAGCTTAGCATGCTACAGAATCACACCACAGCACATGTTAATTCTGGCTCACTGGAGTTTCCTGACACAAGTTTAGGAAATAAACACTCCAATCAAAGTGGGTAATCCAGTGTTTTTTATACCTGTAGCTTTTAGCTTAAGCTACTTTTGCTTCAGTATCTGCAGTAGCTTTAGGAGCTAGCGTTAGCTTAGTGAAAAGGCCTAAACAACTTCACACACAACCAAGCAGATTCAGTTTGGCTCCTGACGCAAGTTTAGAGATCAAAGACTCAAATCTAAGATGGTAAATCTGATTTATATGCTTTTGTGTTGCATAAAGTACTTTTAATTCACTATCCTTGATAAAACAAATGAAGGCTAATGTTCCCTGTTGAAAAAACAACGCAGACCAGGAAGCATTATGCTAGTTTTGGTCGTGAACATCACATCAGTTTCCATTGCTACTGACCAGCATACCAGCATCCAAAACACAATATATGCTGGTTTTGCTGGTGACCATCCATGCTGGTCTATGCTGTGTTTTCTAGCAGGGTTAGCTTAGCGAGAAGATTAAACCAGCTTTATGTAGAACCACACAGGTTCATTCCTCACTGATGCTGCACTCAGGCAAGTTAGATGATAAAGACTCAAATCTAAGCAAGCAAAGTGGAGTGACTGGTGCCAGAGTGACAGAAAACAGAATCTTTCTCATTGTTAAAGTTACAGTGTGAGCTTTGTTACTGCTCTGGGTTTAAACGGAGTTGCCAGATCACACATACAGTTTCTTGCCAAAAAAAAAAAATCAAAACCTGTCAAAATGCAAGAAAAACTGCCCAAAAAGTAAGTCATTTTAAAAAGAAAGAAAAAATTAATAATATTATAAGCATTACTTCACCCCAACATTTCTTTTTAAAGTTGCTTACCTTTATAGGCTATACCAAACAGATAACAGTTACCAGCTATAGCAGAACTGTGTACAGTCAATAATGTCATGTGAATTGAATAATTTTTGTCTTGTTAGGCCTAACGTCCATCTAGTACATCAATAATAACAATAATAATAATAATAATAATGATGATAATAATAAACTGGGTACGTTAATCACTAATGTTGATTGTGAATGATAAAAAATGGGTGAGGCAGTGGCCTCCTCTCAACAGGAGTGACTAAAATCTCAAAATAATTTCTTATTTTCTTGCAATTTTAGCTTAGTATCCTAAAATACTGGCTGTCTTTAAATTTGATAACTCATTATTTTGACATAGTATGTCAAATTTCAAGAACACATTATGCAAGAAGATCTTATTTCAAGATAATAAGTCAATATTTTGAGAAAATAAGACATTGTAAGACATTTATTTTGCCAAAAATAGTCATTATTTTGAGATATTCAGTCCATATTTCAATTGTTTTGAAATATTAAGTTATTTTGAGAAAATATGTCATTATTTCAAGATATTAATTCAATATTTAGTTACCAGAAAGTGGGAATGGGCTTCCATAGGTAGCACACGAGTTATGGAAGCTACCAGATGGCCTGAGCTGAAAGTTTGACAGATATTGCAACAGTAACTGAGCGAGGTGGGACCTGGTGGGTTTGTGGTGGGGCAGAATTTTGCAAACCATCAAACAACAGAGGTGCTTTTTGCTTTAAAAAAGTTCTCCACGCTCACATATGTCATCGTTTGAAAGGTTCTTGAAAGGTCCAAAGAATCACTTTAAGCTCTTTAAGAGTGTAACTGCACTTTGGGATCAGAAGCTGAGTAGCAATTCGAAGAACTAGCTGAAAGAAATGTAGTGCAGAAAGACGACCGCTGGAATGCAGAAATACAAGCTTTGCAAAGCCGCCTCTCCGAGGCTTTTCCATTAGAAGAAAACCAAAACTGAATCATGTTCATTTCTCAACTATACAAGCTGCTTTATTGGGCTTTACTGTTTAATCATTTGCTTTCTGGTCTGGGTCCAGTGAAAGTAGCCTTGTCTGACAATCTCAAAGGTCTTTAGGTTCAAAGGACAAGTTCAGGCAAACACAGCCCAGGAAATACTGGTTATTCCTAGTGTTGAAGGTAGTGGCAGAATAACAACACAAACAAACAAAACTAATAAATATCCAGACAGAAGTAACAAACAAATGCTTTCATTGTTTATTTGTGTGATTTTAGCCAGGGATTATCTAAAATCAGACATTCAGAAGGAATTTTCTTTGCCAGTCTAGAGACAGTTCTGTGACTGTAACCCAGATTTAATCAAACTGGAGAAAAAATAAGCCTTTCCAATATATATATATATATTTAATAAACCCAGAGTGATGCTGTATGACAGATGTAGCATTTTCAGGAATGTCTTATAGCTGTAGCCTTCAGTATTACCATTAGAAAGAACAGTGATATCATATACTATTAATGTTTGACTATTTCAGCTAAATTTACAGTACTAATAAACTAAATAAGCCTCTTTCAGTTTAAATAAGATCTGTATTACTGGCCTCCATATGAGCTTTGAGGTCAATACTCAGACAGTGACAGATCTCAGATCTAATTTTCTTCTGACGGCACCTTAAGTGACCTCAGTAAAGTGACGGACGTTTCTACTCACCATCTCCTGTGGTCAGTGCCAGTGACCACAGCAGAGTAACAGTCCTAATCAGCCAGTTCATATTCCTCACACCAGAACCTCAGCGAAGGTTTCTTACAGTCAACTGAGATTTGCTTTTACTTACTGTGACTGAATACCTGAGAACAGGTTTATCCACATGCACTGTGAGATTAGCCAGCCATTCATTAACCAGTTGATAAGAGTGACGTAGAGAGAACACTGACACACCGACACTAGTAAAGAATTACTTTATTTAAGTTATTGAAACAAATCTATTTTTATTTATCTGAACCACTTTGGGGCGGCACGGTGGCGCAGTGGGTAGCGCTGTCACCTCACAGCAAGAATGGCCTGGGTTCGAAAATTGCCCCTAGGTGTGAGTGTGTGTGTGATTGTGTATGTCTGTCTGTCTGCCCTGTGATGGACTGGCGACCTGTCCAGGGTGTATCCTGCCTTCCGCCCAATGACAGCTGGGATAGGCTCCAGCACCCCACTGCGACCCAGAAGGATAAGCGGTTTAGATGATGGATGGATGGATGAACCACTTTGGACTACTGGGATAGACTTCAGATCCCCCCCGTGACCCATTTGGATAAGCGGCTTAGGAAATGTGTGTATGCGTGTGTTTCATAAAAAGTAAACGGCAATGGCAAGTTTATAGCACTGAATCATTCTCTGTGTGTTGACAAAAAAATCAGTAAATCCCAACCTTATACAGGCATATGATGCAAGAAAGAATAACCAAGATTTGAACACTTTCTCAAATATTTGCTAGGATACTATTTCTAATAGATCATATTAAGAGTTAGTGGGTTTAGGAATTTTTGTTGGGCCCGAAGTAATTATGAAAATAAATCCTTTGCTGCCCCCTTGTGGAGATTCAAATCCATAGCAGTGTGGGCTGAAAATTGTGAAACTGGATAATATTTATATTCTTTTCTACTCTTAGTATGTATTTCCTGAAACTGTTTAACTTTAGTAATTTTAGAAATAAACAGCTACAGTTCTAAATAATATTCAGCATTCATAATTCAGCATTCAATGTTCAACAACAACATTCAACAAATATTCAAGAGAGATTTCTCATTTATTTTCATAACTAAACACACCCTAAGACATTATATATAGATTTCATGGTGTCTGACACTGCAGTGCCTGATCTTCACAACAGCAGTATGAACAGATTTTGTCTCAAATCTAAACATTTCCTAAAAATATTGATGTAGTATCTCAAAAGTGACTTATTTGCTCAAAGTAACTGTTTCTCAAAATAATTACTTATTTTCATTATATTTTGATGTAGTATATCTAAATAATGACTTGTGTTCATGAAAAATCAACCTAGTATCTGAAAATAATAACTTTTCTGAAAATATTTACTTAGTGTTTGAAAATAATGATTTATTTTCTTGATGTATTTACTTAGTATCTCAAAAATGCTGACTTATTTTCTCAAAATATTGACTTAGTATTTTGGAATTTTTACTTTTATCTCAAAATATTAACTTTTCTCAAAATTGAATTGAAAATTGAACTTCTTAAAAATACCGCTTTATTTTCACAAATATAAAAAATAATTATTTTAAGATTTAATATTGAAATTTGACATAAAATTTGTGTCGACCAAGGGAGCTATACAAAAGTACAAGAGAAATCAGACAAGCTCTTCTGTGATCTTATTCAGTACAGTAAGACAGGTTTTTATGATCAGCACGTAGGCATTCATTCATCAGATTTTCACTCTGATGCCATGTGAAAATGAAGTTTGGCCCCATGTCAGATCTATTTGATGACCCCTGTTATAAACGCTTTTGAAATTCATGAGAACTTCCGGCCTAGGACTGAATTTTTTTTTTTTTTAGAGGCGAGAAGGAGCTCATGTATAAGAAACTGAAACTACTTTCAGTGACATTACATGATTTATGGGTTTATTACGGTAACTTTATTGTATTATACATTCACTCATACATTATACTTTATATTATCTATAGCATACATTCATTCATACATCATACATTCATACAAGTTAATGCACACATCCTACTGTGAGCCCCCCTCAAACTTTGAACCCCTAGAATCATCACCACTTTTCAGTCCTCTAATGATGGCCTTGTTAATCAGTGACGGGCGATTCTAGAGGGTCATCAACATTAATGTCTGTGGTTTTTTTCTAGGTTAATGTCTTTTAGAAACAGGAGAATGAGTGGAGAGCTGCAGCGCTCTGAGAGCTGAGAGTCGGAGAGCGGTCAGTTCAGAGTTTATGGGACATCTGTCTTTCATATTATCTTAAATTGCTGTCTTGTGTTTACTGACATGGCGCACCTCATGTTTGAAAAGGCCTCATCTCAGCGCCCCCTGCTCTAAATCCAATTAAACAGCACTAATTATGCACTCTTTGTAATGACACATGCAGTTGGTTTGTGTTTATTATTTTCTGGTATTATCCATGATATACTTAGAAATGCATATTGTAACATCATTTATCACAATAATGATAAAATTGTCGAAGAATGTTTTTAGCATTTGTGATGTCACTCTGCTATAAGCTAGTTTTTTTTGTGAAATGTTGCCACTGATTTACTAAGATTTTGCTCTGTGGATATTTTAGATGTGTTATAATGCATCTTAAAAGTCATTGACTATGCTTGTAACTCCCTCATTCACTCACTCACTCACATTTAGCAGGCTAAAAATTCTCCACAAGAGGAAGTCATTAGCAGTCAAACAGCTTTTGATGTTTCATAGGAGCAGTTCTTTACATTAAGGTCACTATATGTCCTTTTTAATGATAACAGGTGGTCATTATGGCGCTTATAATGTCCATCCAAGTTTGAAGAAAGGCCGAAATCCCAAGATAAAATGTGAAAAGAGAAGCCTGTGCACATGAAATTGAGTGTTGAGAGAAACTGAGATTGTCTTTCATCAGTTGTTTGCCTTTAGAAGGTGACAGTCCATGGTGGTTGGAGATGGAGGATGGTTTAACCACAGCGCTTCTTCAGTGCACATCTTTCATTTCTTGCTCATTGGTTGGATCAGCTCTTAAATGGCTGCCTTCAGATATAGCTTCACTGTCTGTAACAGTCACTGTAAAAGAAAGATTTATTTGTAAATGCTTGCTCTGAAAGGTGAGCCACCTCACAGGACAGGCAGCAAGCAATTTTGCAAGATCAGTAAATCTGTACAAAATTATTCATAAAAATCAATATATTATTTAAAACCACAACTGTTTTATTGTTAAATACTCAGAGGAAGAGTTTGTGCCAATGGGGCCAACAAAGCTGAAACACTAAATATTCAACTAAAATTAAGAAACATCTTGAAAATAACAGTGAGTAACATCAGAATTTGTTCACCCAAAGAGAATCATTAATTTAGTAAAACCATTATTTGAACATGTATGCAAAAGTTTGGTTGCCTTAGGTCAAATAATACGTTTTGTTGATTTTTCAAGTGAAAATAAGTCATACATCCTCTACAGAGAACATTTTAATGCATACTAATACTGCTGCATTTAGCACACTGCAAAAAATCCAACATAAAATGCAGCCTGTGCAAAAGTAATGCCGCATTTTATGTTTTTTTTTTCCCAATATGTTAGACTAAGCAAATAAATAGAAATTATGCATGAACATTTTCAGAAAAAAATACCATATTTAAGTTTGTTCCCTGTGGAGGATGAGTGAAATTCTGTATCTTAAAGTTTTAATTTTGATTTAGAAAATCACCAAAACATGTCATTTGACCTGGGGTGTTCAGACTTTTGCATATGACTGTACGTAAGTCTATTCTCAGCGACTAAAGCTGTGCTCAAGGACAGCAAACAGCTTCGTCATTTCGCCTGTAATATATGCTTTCTGTGGCAACGATAAACCGCTTTTAATTTATTTGATTTATATGCTGAGCTCAGAGTTAAGAACACCACCCTGAATGAAGACATTCCCAGTTGAGGGGGCATTTTCTTTGATTTTTCCTAGTTGGTTGTGGGAAATTCCAACTTCCAAGCTTCATTTGAACACAGCATAATTATCAGTAAAGTGATTAGTGGACACTCTTTCTATGTTCTTTATTCTGAGAATGAATGACCTCATGCCTACCTCCAACCTGACGTGAATCTCTGGCCTCTCGAGCGTTATTTGAATGTGAACAGTCATCTGGTTGGGAGAAGGGAGAGGCATTGGTAAACCAGGTGGACCTGGTTAAGCTAAGTATGGCAGAAGTGTAGTAGCGTGTTACCTCCTAAAATCAGCTCATTCTCACCTTTTAGTTTCAGTATTCCTACTATAAATGCTGCAGTGATAGCAAGTATGACGATTACGACAGCAGGAACCCACCACAGTGTAGAGCTCTCCATTTTCACCTCCATCCTCTCACCTTCAGGGCGAAGGTTTAAAAAAGGAAACGTTTGTGCCAACAAGGAAACAGCATTACAAAGAACTAGAACTCATATCTGAAACAAGGAAGGAATACCATACGGTGACTCATTTACTTGAGAAATCACAGTGTACTGTCCCATGTTGACCATTCGCTTTATTAGAAACCCTTACATTGTTCTCCATTGACTCTAGCCTATCTTTTGTGATACATAATTAGTCATCCACTCTGTAATTAATTGACCAAAGGTTTCTTTCTGGCCACAAGACTGCTGTTGGCCAGATATTATTTAGGTGGTGGACAATTCTCAATACAACACTGACCCTCACATGGCAGTGTGGGCTCTGGTATGAGTGTAGTTGATATCACTAATAGTTGATATCATGCTTTATTACATTAAATATTATCACAGTGTTGCTAAAATATACTGACAGTGTTTTAAAAGCACATTGAAATACTTATATTGATATAGATTGTTGTATATCTGCTACAACTTTGTAGTGACATAAAGAAGTAAATTTGTATATCAAACAAAGATCAGAATCAAAACAAAGCTGTTGTTCTCATAACAATGGACAGTCCAGACCTCAACATCACAGTGTGTTTGGGATAACTTGGATTGTTTGAAGCAGAAAATGCAACCAACTTCTAAGACTGAACTTTGAAGATGTGAAAAAATATCCCTGCAGATTTCTTTGCAAATCCTCATGAAAAGAATGGAAGCTGTGATAAAGGCAAAGAGTGGACACAATGAAATACTTAAGAATGATATTGTATTAAGTTCTGTGTAATTTTCTGTTAAATATACACTATATGGACGAAAAAATTTGGGACACCTACACATTAGAGGGCCTGGCTCGCAATCTCCATTCTAGTTCATCCCAAAGGTGTTTGCTGAGGTTGAGGTCAGGGCTCTGTGAGGGCCAGTCAAGTTCTTCCACACTAAACTCACCCAGCCATGCTGGGTGTTCCTAAATGCTTACACCTTTCAAAAATACCACTCACAGTTGATCGAGGAATATCTAAAAGGGAAAGACTGCATGGACAGGTGCTTGATTTTATACACCTGTGGCAATGAGACTGATTGGAACACCTGAATTCAATGATTAAGAGGTTTCTCCCAATACTTTTGTCCATATAGTGTGTTTTCTGCTTTTGTCCTGACTCTGAACAATGAATAACTTAACGTAATTGCACTATGTTGTATCTTAATTAATAAAATTAAAAATGGCATAATTATCATTGGGATTTATAAAGTGGTATATGAGGTCAGTGTAGGTGCTACGTTGAGAATTGTCCACCACCCAAAAATACCTCCCCAACAGCGGCTGTGTGGTCAGAAACTGAACATTCATGAAGAGCTAGAGGATGACTAACACAAACTGTGTGTAAATAGACAACCAACTGTACACCAGTAAGGTGAAGCTACAAGGAGTTTATAATAAAGTGGCCACTGAATGTATTTTCTAATTGCTCACTTAAATGAACTGTCCAGTGTATCAGAAGAGAAACAGAAGTTAAAAAGGGAACAGCTTTTTGTCTTATTGATTATTGTTATACTGTACTTTCACGTGCAGGTGAAGTGATGTTGACCGCCGTCTGTCCTTCGTGTCTCCTCTGCAGGCCTGTGATGATGCAGGTGTACGTGCCTGTGTGCTCCACACTCTGAGGGTTGAGGAGCCGTAGGGATGCAGTCCCCGTTTGCACCGTCCTTGCATCCACCCAGGCCCTGCCTTCCCACTGGTTGGACATGAGCTGTGTCTTGCTGTCGTAAGTGCAGATGACAGTGGGCTCATTTGCTCTGGACAGTTTGAAGGTCCAGGTCATTGTGAAGTTTTGCATGACCCATGGTGCCTTGCAAGGAATGGTGAGGTCCTTACCCTCAGCAGAGCTGATTTCTGCCCACTCAAAGAATGAGTGTGATTTCGATGTGAGGATAACTTTGTTGATGACTGCAAAAAAAAAAAAAACAGCAATGTGTAGGTGAAAATGGTGGTAGGTTCATAATATTATGTTGGTGGAGGTTTTTTCCCCTAACATACATTACAGTTCAAAAGCCTGGGGACACTTCACCTTCTGTTCGGTAGTGAATTTCCTTCCTGTTACTTCTCAAATAAGATGTTTTGTTAGCATAAAACAGCAATTTTATAACAGCTTCTCATTAAAATGTCGTCCTTTGTACAAGGAGTGGGTATTGCACAAATAATGATTTAACGGGTTTCACATGTTGAAAAACTATTGAAAATTTCAAAAACACATTGAAAAACTATTCAAAAATATGTCACATACTGAAAGCTTTTGGTCCAGAAAATTCACATATTAAGATTTTTGGCCCAAACATTTCACATATTGACAATCTTTTTGGCCCAAAGGTTTCATATATCGAAAAACATATTGAAAACGTTTGGCCCAAATGTTTCACATATTGAAATATCTTGTTCGAAAACCAAAAAGCCAAAAGGTTATTAAATGTATCACATATTAAAATACTTCTGGTCCAAAATTTCATATATTGAAAATCTTTTGGCCTAAAGTTTTTATGTGTCCCAAATGTATCACATTTTATAAATCTTTTGTCCCAAAGATTTTGAATAGTTTTCACTTCCTCAAAATATTTTGGCCTAAAGATTTCACATACTGAAAATCTTTTGGCCCAAAGCTTTCACTTACTGGAAATCTTTTGCCCCAAAGGTTTTAACTACTGAAGATTTTTGGCCCAAAGGTTTTTTATGTACTGAAAATCCTTTGGCCTAAAAGTTTCATATGTTGAAAAACTTTGGCCAAAAGTGGTATAAATAGCTGAAAGGTTTTGAGTGCTGACATCTCAACAAGGATGGAGAACATATAGAGCACTGTCACAAATATTTACATATATTACACAATATTTAAAAGTCAATCATTTCCTATAAGAGGTGAGGGACATTGCTATTCGATAATCCTCACTTTGGCTTGAGTTATTTAGTTTACTGAGAAATCCTACTTTGTGAATTATCCTTCTTGGCCAATGCTTTAAACGAGTATTGCAGACAATAAAGAAAATGTAATATATTTAATAATTTAACAATATATAATTCCTTAATGTTGTATTAAAAGCATTTTGAAACATTAGCTGTCCCAAAACCTTTGAAAGGCAGTGAGTGATTTTGCGTAAAAAGCTTTTTTGGAGGATGAGCAGACCTGTCTCCTTCAGTGATGTTCTCCAGGTCTGAGCAGAGTAAGATGAGTTAATGGTGCAGATGTAGGTGAAGTCGGAGTGATTTTTCAGTCTCTTCAGTTTACTCTCCACTGCGTAGAGGCCCTGTTCGTTGGCCATTATGCGGGTGTTGGGTGTCAGTTTGTCTGAAGGTGTGGGTGGTTCAGTAGACCATGACACACGAGGAGCAGGGTAGACGTCCTGAGTGGAGCACTTTACCTCCTCAAAGCCACTTAGACGAGTGATGTCTATATTTACTGAGTGGATAGGGGCTAAATTGACAAACAAGATTAGTTTAGGTAGTGCTTATTCATTTTTAGCATGCTTTTAGTGATTACAGTTATGGCACTGTTAAAAAAAGGCATCACTGTTGTCAATAAAAATCATTTTTATTAAAGGTAGATGTATAAAATGATTCCAATCCATCTGCAAAAACATCTACAAATACTTTCTGGTGTTTAATTTATAATCTTATTATGATGCTAATATGCCAACTGATTCCAAATGTTTGGATGGCAGTACATATTAAACATTTACAACCACAGCTACTCATGCAGGACTGTCCAGATTGCAGGTGGAGTAAAAGCAGGCATTGAACCAAATACGTAAAGGCTTTTATAGACAAATGTGTTTGCATACTTGGTCCTAAAGTAGTGTTTAAACACTAAGAGCTGGTAACCTTACCTTCCACTTTCACTATGACAAAGGACTCATTCTTCTCTTTGCCCTTGACCACTCGGCACCTGTAGCGCCCCCTGTCCTGCGGCCCACAGCGCTGCAGGAGGACAGAGGCATTGCCAAGGGCAAGCTGCTGGATGGACATTGATGCCCTGCCCTCAAACTGCTCACTGGGCTGGTCACTACTCTGTGGATGGCTGTAGACAAGAACATCTTGCCTGAACCACTGGATCTCCTCACCGCCAGTGGGTATAAAGCTACAGGGCAGGACGCAGTTCTCAGAGAATAGACAGGTTATCTGCACATCTGATAGAAGCAAGGTTAACAGTTAGGTAAACATGCTAACACAAACACAGTCTGTGGTCCACTAGGTCTTTCACTAATGGACTTTTAATGTTTGTACAAGCCACATGGCCTTGATCTGATAGGATGAGTGATGTGTGAAGCCGTAGTAAAATATTCAGTACAGTTTCATATGGCAGCACAAATCAGTCGAATTCTGTAAATGCAAAGTTAAAAAACATTGTGTTCTTTATGGAATCATTGACTGCTAAGTGGTGTGGCAACCAAAACCTGTTGTTTACAAACTATTGCTGGAATAATTGTTCATTGAGATTATTATTTAAATATCAGCAATGTCCAAAAAATCGTCTTTTTTCATTTTTATTTTTTCCACATCTTTTCCGTACATTGTGTCAAAATATAATGGTAATAGACCAACGGAAATGGCCCGAATTTACTTGGAACAAAAATCTAATTACATTAACTTTTATTAAAAATAATGTTTTATCCTCCCCTGTAAAGTTATTGCTTTGGAGATACTTGTATGTGTCTATGTGTATTTAAACACTGGTGTATTGTATCAAGTTATATTTTGTGGCATTCCATAAAAACAAACACAGGATATGTACTGTGCAAAAGTAAGAGCACACCCTGCATTTATTTCATTTCCAGTCACAGCTATTAATTACAAGTTTCAGGTCAGTTCATTTTTCAGTATCAGGGAAAAAAAGCATCAAGCATCAATTCAGCATCAAGAAAAAAGCAGAAAAATATACAAATTTCACCGAAAATTACACAGTATATACACAGACTATCGCATACCTAATCGCCTCAGAAATATCTTATGAAAATTGAATAACCTGTACTTAATGGCCATTTTGACTAGTGGTCTTTGACTTTTGCACAGCACTGTACATTTGACCACTCAATACATAAGAAAGCTGATTATAAATGTTTATGTTTGATAAGCCAGTTGTTTTATGAAAAGGTCTGATTCACACTTTTTGGTGTCAGTATGTGTTGCTTGTGGTGTTGAGTTGGTGAGAGACTTAAACGCTTGATGAAGGTAACCAATCTTGGTTGTTAAAGCTGGTTTGGAGGGAGGAGCCACATGAGCTTTGTGATTGGTGAGGAGACTGCTTACAGAAGCACCGCACACTTAAAAAGATGGTTCAGCACTCAAAGAACCCTTTGCATGAATAAAGCGTTCTTCAGATTGATGGAGAATGTGCTGTAGATGGTTCTATATAGAATATTTTTTTTAACAGGATTCTTTACAGCACCAAAAGGGTTCTTCCATTGTTGCAAGCTTGACAAAAAGGTTCTGTTTAGAACCATCAACAGCACATTCTCAATCAGTCTGAAGAACCATTTCACGATGCAAAGAACCCTTTAATCACGCAAAGGGTTCTTTGAGTGTTCATGGTTCTATATAGCAACATTTCCTTTACTAAAGAACCCTTAAAGGACCACCTTTTTAAAGTGTACCCAAGATTAGGACTGTCCAGTTTGCATCAAAATAGAATTTTGGCAAAGGAGGAGGAGAATTTTTGGGTACATCAGCTGTAAAGTATGAATTAACATCAAAACTTTAAGCATATTTTTATGTTAAAGATATCCTTTGCTCTATTCTGCCTGTATCTGTATCTGTACTTTACTGAAGTATTTCCATTTTGGATGACTTTTCACTTTCACTCCGCTACATTTCAAAGTCAAATATCTTACTTTTTACTCCACTACATTATGCAAAATCTGTCTTTCCGTTTGTCTTATGTGTGCATAAAAATGTAACATGTCAAAACGAATGAAGCACAAAGCAAGAACACCAATCAGGGCACAGCACGCACTTGGTTCTGAGCTTGTTTTGACCTGTTGGATGTAGCTTCCCAGTGCAAGCATATGGTTCAACGTCAGTGCAGCAGCATAAAAGTTTGGGAGTGCCTATTCCAGCATAAATGATGGAAGAAACTCCTGACTCTAACCCAACTTTGTGTAAACAGACCACAATATAGAATATGTACACATATGCAGTTGTGACTGACGTGTCTTTTTTCTGAATTTATACAAACACTATTTCCTTTTATAGTAAATTTGTTTTGACTAGTTTATGTTTATGAACAGAGACCTACAGATGCAGTTTAGTAGAGGAAAACTCATTTGTGAACCTGAGTTTAAAGTTTTTATTAAGCTCAAACTTGTAACTAAGTTGCAAATAAATCTTAAACTGAAACTTTGCTTGTTCGCAAAAAAACTTTTTCAGAGCCACTCAGTTCTACCTGATGGAAATTGTTTGCCTTCAGTGTTTTGTGCTTATGATAATTTTAATAGACATCAGCGCCAGACTAATTAATGACATTCTATTAAAAGATTGGCGTATCAAGATAATAATAGGACATTAGAGCCCTAATTAATCTTTTAGTACTTTCACTTTTGATACTTCAGTACATTTGAAGGCAAATACTTTTGTACTTTTTCTCAAGTGGAGGTCTAAAGGGAGGAACTTCTACTTTTACTGGAGTAATATTTTACCTTGGGTATCTCTACTTTAACTCAAGTATATTGTTTGTGCACTTCGTCCACCACTGCCCATGTGTCAAACACAAGGCCCGTGGGCCAAGTCAGGCCCGTGATACAATCCTATTTGGCTCCCGAAATTATTTTATTTTTCTATTAATATAAGCTCATTTCACCATGAGCTGCACCGTGGGCCAGCAGTTACACAAAAAAAGTATGGTGCCTTAACAAATAGACAGTTTTAAAAACCTTCCTCCTGGGGACAAAGAAGTTTAACAGTTATCTGTAGCTAATGTAGCCTATTGTTTTATATAAAATAATTTGTTTTTATTAAAAAATATTTCCAAATAGTTCAGGTATTCAGTGCCTGTTTTTTGCTGTTGCAGTTTTGGCATATTTTGAATAAACAATGGCCAGTTGGGGTCATGGCAAGATGTTAAGTAAAAAGAAAATAAAAACACAGCTGGCCCACAGATTTGTTGAGATTTTTTTAATATGGCCCTTTTAGTGGTTGGGATTGACAGCCCTGATATATGGTATTGATTCAACTGCATGAAAAGCACCTCATTGAACCTGAATGATTGGTTAACTCTTCCAGCCTAAACACACCTGCTTTCTTTATCACTCTTGGTCCGTCACATCCAGACATTTCTTTGCTTTGACCTTTTTTAGCCTTTATTTTTCCAGTTCTCTCTATATGTGAAAATGATACTGTAGATGTCATTTGTGGCGCATTGCCCAGAGCTCTTCTTGCTTCAGTGCATGTTAAAAGAGGTTGTGATCTCACCTGGAGTCTTTCCACTTGCCTCTATAAGAAGCCCCACGAGGAGGAAGCAAGCACAGACCTGTACTGCTGCTGCCATCACTGAGGAAAGAAGGACATTTAGGATGGTTAAAAGCCATTTCTTTACCTTGACTTTACAATGTACATACAATTATTCTGAAAACGTGCTTTTAAACATCTTGACACTTCACAGAAACTTTCCATTCTCACAAAGAGTCATTGTTCTGCTCTTGCCTGCTTCAGCAGGTTTTTTCCTGTATGCTGTTTGAACATCCAGACATGTTCCTTCAGGTTGACTGTGTTTGTAATGATATCCAGTTCTTTCTTTCATCTTAATAGCCACTTCATTTGTTGTTTTCTCTTAAATCCCTCAATGTTCCCTTTAAAGCTTTTGTTGTGTATGAAATGCTGGTCCAGGATCAGCTGCTTTTGTTGGATTCAGTAGGATATGAAAGGTGAAAGCTGATCATAGCTATTGCTCAGAGAAATCTGAGACAAACAGTCTCAGATCTGTTTGACCCTTTCAAGCTGTGGGTCAGTCACTGCTTTATCTGGTTGTTAAAGGTTGCATAATAGAGCCAATTGTGAGTTTATAAAGTGCATTATATCTGGTACTCCTACTCTACTGGGGTTGATTGTCATAGCCCTATTTTCTCGTACACCAGGGGGGGAGTCTAGATATATTGTCACTGCAGTGTGAAGCCTTGAGGGCCGAGGTCATATATAGTACTGTGCAGATGTCAGAGACCATTCGTCCACCTTCTAAACCACTTATCCTTCTGGGTCACAGAGGGTGCTGGAGCGTATCCCAGTGTTCATTAGGCGGAAGGCAGGAAACACCCCGGACAGGTCACCAGTCCATCGCAGGGCAGACACACAGACATACACATTTACAAGTAGGGGCAGTTTAGCACCTCCAGTCAGCCTGACTGCATGTCTTTGGACTGGGCGAGGAAACTGGAGAACCCGGAGGAAACCCACGCAGGGAGAACATGCAAACTCCACACAGAAAGGACCCTGGTTGCCCGACCGGGAATCGAACCCAGGCCCTTCTTGCTGTGAGGCAACAGTGCCACACTTTTCCATGCTTTATCATTCATTCTCAGTGTGTGAAATACCCCCTGGTATGCGAGGGGTCCCATGTTAGCTGGCTTCTCCAGCATTGGTGGGCTGCTATCTCACTTACCATAGATGCGCTGATTGGTTTAACATTCTTCTTCTGAAAATGTTTTTTTTCTAGTTTAATAATGCGCTCTTTCACACACTAATTGAGATCTTACACATCTCCTCTTTTGCCTTGGGTTTGAGAAATGAGTAACAATTCACTGTTGTCACCAAACACTTTGGAAACAAGGCTAATTTTAAGATTTAAAATTAAGCTACAGTATATTGTAAACTTTTTCAGAGGTGTCCTGGGCATAGTTACAGCAGCTAGGCACCAACTGGGTGAACCAATTTCCTACAGCACCACCCTGAGGCAGAGCAGTGCTGCATCTCTAGTTAATTAAGAATACCAAGGACAGAAGCTTGATTGTGGGTGAAGCAGCTAAATAATGAGCTTTCACTGAATTTGTATTTGACCGATTATTTTTCCCTAATGGTCAGCATAACATCATAAAAAGTTTATTTTCCAAGACCCCCCAGAATGTTGATTGGGAGACATTCAAGGGGTCCAGGAAGTTTATTAGGGGGTTCCAGACCCATGCAGATTCTTTTTGAGAGATTTGCTTTCATTTTTTCAAAGAAATTTTGCAAGAATTTTTTCAACATCTTCAAGTTCAGTCTTAGACGTTAGTTGGACTTTCTCTTTGACTTTCCCTTTACTTATCCCTGTTCTCTTATTCCTTATCTCCTCAGAAATATCTTACTTAATTGGCATTTGACCAGAGATTAAATATGTGATGGTTGGTCCCTGAGTTTTGAACAATACTCTACCACCATATCTTCTCTGTAACTGCTAGAGATTTTATCTGAGGTGAGTTGTTTGTTTTTCATAACGCAAAGTAAAAATATTCGCCAAATATTTGGGTATCATTAATTCGTCAGATATTTTATACTATTTATGATGCTGTGAATGTACCATGAAATCAGCGTAGTGTAGCAGCCTTTTTTGAGTTGATTGACATCATTAGAATGGTGACGGCTGTCACATGTGTGGACTCATTTTAGGGTATTTTGGGAAGACACTTTTAACTGCTCTTAATTTAAAAAAAAATCGGTAAGTGGGGAGTTCTGTGAATTTTCTCAGCCTCTATTTTACAACACATGAATTAAATCAAAATGATTGAATTAATTGATAAATCAGATCTCAATATCAAATATTTTTGCTCATTCGCAAGAATTAAAGGTGGGCATAGACATTCAGTATAGGTTAAGATATGACGTTTGTGACAACCAGCTTGGCAGGTTGTAAATACAAAGTGAAGCTGGTAGGTGTTGCTGATAAGTTGGCCAGTGAGTGTAGGTAAAACGTTGGCTAACCTAACAAACTGGGCAACACCTTACTGAAGGACAGCATTCCTACAGCTACATGACACCTACACACTTAAAAAAAGATGGTTCTTCAAGGGTTCATTTGTACCATGAGTTCTATATAGAACCATTTCTTGCTTAAATAGTTCTTTGCATGGTGAAATGGTTCTTTAGATTAACTGAGAATGTGTTGTATATTGTTCTATATAGCACCAAAAAGGGTTCCTCTATTGGTACAAGCTTGAAATTATAACAAAAGCCGAACCCTTTTTGGTGCTACATAGAACCATTTTTGAAAAGGTTCTATATAGAACAATATACAACACATTCTCCATCAATCTGAAGAATGACATCACTATGCAAAGAACCAATTAATAATGAATTGGTTCTATATAGAATCATTTCTTGCTTAAATAGTTCTTTGCATGGTGAAATGGTTCTTTAAATTGATGGAGAATGTGTTGTATATTGTTCTATATAGCACCAAAAAGAGTTCCTCTATTGGTACAAGCTTGAAATCATAACAAAAGCAGAACTCATGGTGTAGTAAAGAACCCTTGAAGAACCATCTTTTTAGATTGTGTAGATAATCCTTTCAGAAACCTACATAAACAATTATAAAGGCTTATTATATCCAGCATCATTTGTCATAAAAGCTGTTTTTCTCAGTTTTTAGGAGAGTCTATATAGGTTTATGTGTAGGTGTAATGTAGACTTACGAATGCCAAATTAAGTAGTGTTCCCAAAAACTAGCAACTTAATATATATTTATCAGATGAACAGTTTAGCTACATTATATTTTATTATTTATATTATATTATGTTAAGACAACAAACAATCAGGTCACTATTGCAGTGTAACAATCAGACTGTTTGTATTGGATTAGCCTATACAAATCAGATTCCTTATCAGATCAGATCCTGTTGAATTTGTGTTTGGTAATACAACAAACCACGAGACAGCAATCACAGCATATCACGCAGTAAGTTTGTATAATGGCATTGTCCCAGTAAGGAGAAACAGTTTGTGTGCTGTCTGAGTCAGATCTCTGTTGTTGTGGCTCATCTGCTTGTATTCTGTAATAGTAGAGAGGATAAAGAAAGTTGACTCACATGTATGCGAATGCTGAGTCTCTCTGGCTGAAGTGAGAAGCTCCTCTTCTCTGACTGGAAAGTGGATGGGGAATGGAACAAGACGGACAGGTTCTTCTCTAAACACTCCCCATAGCATCAACAGCACAAGAAGACGTGGAGGCAAATTACTCATTTTACATGCCTACTTTTAACGTGGGTGGAGTTTGGTTACTCTCCCCTCAGTGAACACAGATAGTCAACAAAGAAACCGACACACACTGGGATGGGCAGAATAGTAAAAAGTAGTGATGGCTGAATACTGAATAAACTGTCCTAAATATTCAGTAATGTTTCAGATTCAGATTAATAATTGATCATTATATTGGTTTATAGTCTACTCGGGCTTTATCAGAGCTCAGTAACACTGAGATTAATAACTGGCCATCACATTGATGTATCAGTCTACTCAGGCTTTAGCAGAGCTCAGTAACACTGAGATTAATAACTGATCATCACATTGATTTATGAGTATTCGGTTACATCCCAATCCTGAACACATGCGCAAATGTTTGGAAGTGGTGATTTTATTTCTGATCTGTTAATTCAGCACCTGAAGTGCTTTGCTGTTCTCACGTAATATTCAGGCTTTAGCATTTTAGTTTAGACCAAAAGGATCCCAAAAAGAGAAGAACAGACCCAAAGTTCACTTCCTATTCTAATAGATACAGTTCTATAAAGAACTCTGTATTTAGAGTGAAGTGAATAACCTCTGGCATTCAGCTGGACAAATGCATAAAATGCAAATTTAGGGTCCACAGTGAAAAATGCCTAAAGGGCACATAAATATATGTGGTGCTGCACTTCATAACCACATAAACTAGGTAATAATTTCAGAGTACCTACCAAATTCATAACTCCATCCTTGTTGGTTCACCTTGTTGATGTAAAGTCAGACATAGTAGCTCATCTGCTGCTGCACAGTTTGTGTTGGTCATCCTCTAGTCCTTCATCAGTGGTCACAGGACACTGTTGGCTGGATATTTTTGGTTGGTGGAGTCCAGCAGTGACAGTAAAGTATTTAAAACTCCAGCAACACTGCTGTGACTGATCTGCTCATACCAGCACAACACACACTAACACACCACCACCACGTCAGTGTCACTGCAGTGCTGAAAATGATCCCAAAAAGTACCTGCTCTGTAGGGGTCCTGTGGGGGTCTTGACCATTGAAGAACAGGGTAAAAGGGGGCAAAGAAAGTATGCAGAGAAACAGATGGACTACAGTCTGTAACTGTAGAACTACAAAGTGCACCTATATAGTAAGTGGAGCTGATAAAATGGACGATGATTGTAGAATCAAAGAGGTGGTTTTAATGTTATGCCTGATCGGTGTATGTCCCATATCCAAAGGTGGGTAGTGACTAGTACTTGAATTTATGTAACATTGTGATAACTAGACAAAAAAGAAGAACAAAGAAGCTGCTGATGTTCTCAGAACAATGGACTGACCATCCCAGAACAAAAGAAACTGAAGACAAAGTGTTATTAAAATAGGAATAACAGCTTAATAAAAATAAAATTGAAAATGAAAATTAACATAAATAAGGCAAGAAAATATAAATACACAATAAAAGTACAATGTGCAGTAGGTAGCGCTGTCGCCTCACAGCAGGAAGGGTCTGGGTTTGATTCCCCGGCCGGGTGACCAGGGTCCTTTCAGGGTGGAGTGTTGATCAGGGTGCGTGTTCTCCCTGTGTCTGAGTACGTTTCCCCAGTGTTCTCCGGTTTCCTCCCACAGTCCGGGGAATTGGCCGCACTAAATTGCCCCTGAGTGTGAGTGTGTGTGTTTGTGTGATTGTACGTGTCTGTGTGTCTGCCATGCGATGGACTGGTGAGCTGACTAGGGTGTTTCCTGCTTTCTGCCCAATGACCGCTGGGATAGGCTCCAACACAAAAAGGCCACCAAAAGACCTAGATTTAAAAATCCTACATTTAAGATTTTTAATTGATATAATGATGTGACTGAAAAAAGTGAGTAAATCTCTTAATTTAGTAGAGTAAAATTAGTCTTTTGGTCTCAAGGGACTAATCACTTTTAACTAAACAATAAAAATCCCAATTTGATTTGAACATTTTGTAATATTCTGTGATATTTCACTGATCAATTTAAATCTAGTTTTTGGACATGAATGAGTTAATTACTGAATAATATGCTTGTGGTTTAAGGGGTTAACCTTTAGAAGCTGCAGTTATTGCCACACACACACACACACACACACACACATCTTCTAAGCCGCTTATCCTTCTGGGTCACGGTGGGGTGCTGGAGCCTATCCCAGCTGTCATCGGGCGGAAGACAGGATACACCCTGGACAGACAGACATACACATTCACTCATTCACTCACACTCAGGGGCAATTTAGCATGTCCAATTGGCCTGACTGCATGTCTTTGGACTGTGGGAGGAAACCGGAGTACCCGGAGGAAACCCACAAAGACATGGGGAGAACATGCAAACTCCTCACAGAAAGGACCCTGAACGCCTGGCCAGGGAATCGAACCCAGGCCCTTCTTGCTGTGAGGCGACAGTGCTACCCACCACGGTGCAGTTGTTTCCAGTGATAACACATTTTTTATAAATTATTTCTTCCTTGTACCTCATTGAAACAATATGAGAAATTCTGTCTAAAGTGCAGATTCTGCACTTCAGTCAATGTTTGTGGTCATAAGTAGAACAAGGGATATTATTATTGTTACTGCTGTACACATCGTCTTGTTTTGAGGAAAATATCCAGTTACTCTTTACTTGAAATCTGCTACATTCTGTTTACATAACAATGTCATAAACATGTTATGCCAGATATCATAAGTTGTCGTGGCGTATTGTGTCTCACTATTTTTATAAGCATTATTTTGATAAGTATACTGTCGTGAACCAGCATGACATCAAACATAATGGCAATAACCAGTAACGATAACGTGACACTGTTGGATTTCTGAACTCAATCTGCTATGACATGTTTACAGCATGGTTGTGTTAATGTTACGTATCGAGGTTCAAGTGTTCCCAGGCCTGGATCATCTCATGGTGTTTATGGAATGCGTGTCCTGGGGCTCAAGCCACCAGGGGGCCCCTGTGAGCACTTATTACAAAATCTAAACAGTTGGCTTGCAGTGGAAACTTTACTAGTGGCAAAGCGAGAATAAATAAATTTTTAAGCTTACATCACACCCAATCAAAATCATGACGCTCTCACATCATTCTTGAACTTCCACTTTTCTCCTCCAATCACTGCTTAGCTACCATTCCACTAGCCGCCATTACCCCAGTTAGGCTTTCCTGTGCATCATTCCTGTGAATGTACTTTGAATTGGAAGCTCTAGATATACAAAAGATGTGCCTGGAGACCTGTAAAACATGAAACCCTGAAAGAGTAGAAGGACGATCATTTCCAAAAACAAACACTACATTTTAAAAAGGTCAGCCTGTGTTAACCACTGAAAGACCCAGGCTTACTACATACTAAGGCTTATCATTCAGTAGCTACAGGGACTTCAGTGCAAACTGGTCTAAGTTATAGAAGTGTGTAATAAAACTTTGGGCCCGCAGGTGGGTCCTCGCCATTAAAGTGGTTAAAAACAATTGCTGGGTTGTTGTCTGAAGTGGTCTGAAGGAGTCTGAAGTGGACATTTCACCTGCCAGATTTTAATTCATGTTGTCTCCATGTGCCTGTCATGAGCAAATGCATGTTTTATATTAAAGTTTTTCGTTGACATACCATATATGTGTTATTTAGGAATTGGAATTGCATTAAATGATGACTGTACTGCTGTCAGTAATAAGCTATAACCACTCAGCAAACCATAGTGGGACATAACATGTTTGGTCTGCAACTTGCTCTGGTCTTTATGCAGCCAAAACAGATAAGAAGATAATATCAGTGCTATATAAGCAATAGAACACAAGAGGGAGTGTGTTATTGTGAAATAACATCATGGCTGTGATTTGGTCGCAGGCACGAGCCGAAGGCAGATATAGTTCCTTAACAAGCAGCTTGTTGCTACGTCAGAGTAACAAACTCCACTCACTCGCTGCATAGTACGCTGTAAGCCTCGCTTTTGAAGTACAGACTGAGCCATAAAACTGCTGCAATATCAAGTTTAGCTCAGTTTTGTCATTTTTTGCCAGATCAATATTAATGTTGTTTTGTTCCAGCCAGTCTGTAAAGCATCTTACAGCCTATTTTGTTTGGCGAATGGTGTTGGGTTCATTTCTGGCTGATTCCAGGTTGTTTAGCTGTTCTTCTGTCACAGCTGCCGGCTGAAAAGCTGCTCAGTGGTGATGACAGTTTGGAAATTTAGTGTAGTCTCATCTTCAGAGTCTGACCAAATCAGCTGTCAGTCAAATGTGATCTTATCCATTTTCTGTTTGTGCGCAAAGTAAGAAATAAAAACATTTTCTACAGCTTAGCAACGGCGTCTCAGCGGAGTGATACAGTGTTTGTGAAAAAAAAAAACCTGCTGTTATTTCGCCATAGAATGCTTCTCAACCAATCAGCCTGTAACCTCTTTAGAAGGATTTCGTTCTCTGTATTTATTGGATACACACTTAAAAATGATGGTTCTTCAAGCATCCTTTAGTAGAGGCAATGGTTCTATTTACAACCGTGAATTCTATTTAGAACAATCTGCGTGCTTAAATGGTTCTTTGCATGGTGTTGTATATGGTTTTAAATAGCACCAAAAAGGGTTCTTCTGTTGCTTGACAGTGTAACAATAACAACTCTTTTGAGTGCTATATATAACCATTTTCAAAAAGGTTCTGCTTAGAAACATTTACAACACATTCTCCATTAATATGAATAATCATTTTACCATGCAAACAACCATTTAAGCGTGAAATGGTAATATGTAGAACTCATGGTTCTAAATAGAACCTACTAAAAAACCCTTAAAGAACCATCATATTGTCACTATATCACTATAGTGTGTAGTACAGTTTAACACTTTACATTAGTTTAACACTTAACAGGAATATGTCATGCAGGAGATTTGTTTCTAGATCCACTTAGGGAACCATAATTTTGGTTTTGCACCTCATAAACCCCAGTCCCCAGACTATGCAGCTTGGTCAGAAGAACATTCAAAAAATGCAGCCACCCATCTCCCAAAGAATAACAGCAAACAAACAAACAAAAAACTGAATACACATTTACATTGTGGTAAGTAAGTTATGCTGTTATTGTGGTGCTGCACAGTCCTCATGTAACTCGCTGTGATATCATTAAAACATAACTTTTAGCCCAAAAAAGGTAGCCAGGTAAAGGCCTACCAAATATTTATGCCCCGGGTCCTATAACTTGATGATCTGAGCCAGAGTGTTACCAGATATCTTTACATTTTTGCCACTTTTTTCCCTCACATTGAAACAAAATGTGGCAAAAGTTGGATGAGCTGACTTTAACCTCTAAATACTGGGGGTGCACTGATTAGTGATTCTCAAAATTCACAAAATAATTTGATTTGATATGATACAATGGTGTTTTAGTACAACAAAAATATGGCGAAAGTCTTCTGTTCATTAATTAATTAATGTTTCCATTTTCATTTTTTAGACCATTCAGCATTATAAAAGCACAATATTCATAATAACACATGAGCCCTGTTCTAATACATGCTTACAGTGACTGTACTGTTTGATTTTTAAGCAAATCTTTTCGGACCAGTCGCTGTGGACTTGCTTGTTTAACGTTATCATACTTCATGCAATAAAATAATTAAACTGACAGCTTTATTTGATGCAGTCTGTTGAATGTATTTTTCTGATACCTGTATGTTTTGAATTGAGAGGTTTGTATTGAACCGTACAGTATGGTATGTCAATACATTATACAAATACAATTTAATGTCACTAACTGTATAATTAATTATGGAATTATGTAATTACATTTAACTTTTTATCGCAAAATACCAGCTCAATACCTCCAAACATTAACACATAATAGCAGAATAACAGGCCTGCAGTTTAAGGTCTTAGTAAGGAAAATCAAGCCATTATTGTAAGAGCTATAAAGGAATTTCTTCAGAACAATTTTACCAGATAAATTCTGTCCTATTTATTAGAGCTGACTGCCACCCGTGAAATGTCACAGGCTGCACCCCAAGAGGAAATTAATCTGATGTGGCTCGGTTAAGAGAACAGACCCCCTGTGATGTGATTGGTTAGACTAGACCTTTTCAGCAGCACACGGCTGGTCACGATCAAGCCGTAATCCACCAGATTAGACACAGCACTGGGATTACTGGGTGATAGGTTTAAAACATTCCCTCTCTATACCTCTCTATCATTCTCTCTCACTCCCCCTCCCTCATCTCTCTCTCTCTGTCTCTTCACCCCTCTCTCGCCCGCTCTCCACTAAGGAATTGTGTTAATGAAAAGTGATTAGTACTCCGCTGGGATTGTTTCAAATAACTAATGATGAGCTCTGTAGAATGCCACCCTGAATCAGTCCAGAGTGGAATGTCTGTTGGAGCGCAGGTCGCATTCCAAACAGCGCTTTGCTTCTCTGTGATCTACGACTGCACTTTCATTAAGATCTCACACCTTCACAACATCCTGGTAAGTTTGCATATGATGTAATAATGTCTGTTATTATAGGCCTGCTTTGCATGTTACCATTGAAAAGACTGGGATCAGTCCTTTTTAATAATATAAAGCCAGTTTTACAGCAGATATATGTATTCAAATATGATATTAAGTAAATTATAAATTTTTTATTCATAAAACAAATACAATGTTACCTGTGTTGGTGAACAGAGCTGTAGATGATAACAGCTCCCATAATGATCAGGAATGATGTTTCATGTTAATAAAGTGTAAAAATGTATGTATAAAAATGTATAAAGTAAATTAAGCAATAAAACAAAGAAATCAGTAAAGTAATTTGTTAAGTTATGAAGTAATTAGGTTTTAATAAAAGTGATATGCACAATGCTGCATATTGGAAAACTGCTGATCAGTGTCAAAGTAGATCACGGCTGCATGCAAAAGTTTGTGCGCCCCTTCTCACATGACGTTTTGATGATTTTCTAAGTCAAAATAAGTGAACACATCCTCTATAGAGAACACGGTTTTGCACATTTTAATGCACAATCACTGCATAATTGCAGTACAAATTACAACATTAAAACATAACGGAACAAACTGAACATGAAAAGTAGCCTGGACAAAAGTTATGGCACATTCTGTATTTTCTGTTTTAGTTTTGTTCCAGTATGTTAAACTGAGAAAGAAAAAAAAATGCACCAAAGTTTGTAGAAAAATATTTCCATGTGTTCTCTGTAAAGGATGTGTTATTCTCACTTAGAAAATCAATGAAGCATATAATTTGATAGGGAATAAACTTTTGCATAATACAGATAACTTGAATAAATTACTGTAAATAGATAATTACTGTATATTATTTATAATGTAATAACGTTTTGTTATTGTATGGAAATATTGAATAAAGCTTCCAGAAATACTTTTTGGTGTTCAGCTAATTATTTTAATCTACATTGTTTAAGTTATCACTGAATAAACCACCAAAATCTAGGATAGGTAGGGCATTGTGTATTAATAGGGCATTGCGTATTAGGTAGGGCATCGTCTCTTCCCAGATGTGAAATCTGATGTAATTTTTAGCATTAAAAATGACTTTACTAATGCAGTACGTCATTGTCTGATTATGTCAGTGCTGAGCTTAGTGGGATGCGGCAAATAGGCACAATTATAGATTTCTGCCTTTTTTTTGCAGGACTTCCCGCTCACAACTTTTCTGTTTTTCAGGTATATGTTGATGAGTACCGACTGTTTGTGCTGTCATTTGTCAGGCGAGGGGACGCTGCACAGGTAAGCAGCTCTGACCCTCCATTAACTGCCACTGCACACAGTATGTATAGATGTTCTGTGAAAATCCTGATTAGAGGCAGCCCACTGTGTCATCCCTGCCCGCTTTGTAGGTTACAGAAAGATTTCAGTCGGCCACCGATAAGAGGATTTTCAGGGGAATTAATGCCATTCCTTTATTACTGTAAGAATGAAATCATATTGATTTAAATGTAGATGAGGCAGGACACGTCAGGCCAGAGCGTGTGACTTGCACTGGCCTGCAGGATGGATATAGACGCTGATAGACTGATGAACATGCACCTGCACGCAAACTTGGGTGAAAGGAGTTTAGACACAAAGCATGAATGCTGAGACTTACAGTACTGGCTTCAGGCTATTGCTTTTGTCTGTTTTTTTTGGAAAACACAAAATTTCTGGTTAGTGGTGGTCCTATGGTGGTCCCTTTACACTGATGGATGAGATGGAGGGAGGCTGATAAATTGTGCATCAACAGATGGGCTGTGGTCAGTAACTGTAAACTACAAAGTGCACCTATGTCGCTGATGAATGAAGGTACAAGTTAGGTGAACATAGCAAATTGCAATTGCAACAAAATTGTTTTAAAGAGCTCATATCCTACATTTTTCAGGTATTTATTTTTTTCCCTTGAGGTCCACTTATAATGTTTGTGTCTTTATATACTAAAAACAATCATAATACATTTTTACATGTATCAACATCCATTAAATTTACACAGGCTGTTTTTTTTACTGTGGCTTTCAGACTAGCATCTGTAAATAAACTCTATTTTGATTGGCTGCCCTCAAAAAGCAGTCCAGACTGAAACACTCCTTAAAACTAAAGCGTGAATGGGCGGAGCTAAACTATTGTAGGCTTAATGTTTCGTGGGCCCTTTAGTTATTGATTTAATTATAATTAAGGGGCCTATATCATAGAAAAAACAGAATTAGAAATAAAACATAACCAGTTTAAACCAGTTTTCTTGTATTTAATGTTTTTCCTTTGAAGATATCACTTAGAAAATGCCCTCTTTATTTTCAGTGTGTGCTATTCCATCTAAGTAATGTCTTACTTTAGAAAAGCCCAGTTTTGAGTCTGATTCATATTCTGGAAGTGTGCGAGTTGCTGAAGGTCTCTCTTAGCACCCACAGGCTGTTTAAGGTCGGGGAATGGCCGAGTCGGTGGAGCTGTACCTCCTCAGCCTCCTGGAGCTCTTCTGGACGGCAGTGGCAGGACCTGAAGCCTCTGAGGAGGAGACCCGGCAGCCCTGTGTGAGAGCATGAGGCTGATTCTGCTGAGCCTCAGGCTGCTGTGCCTGGCCTGCCTGTGGCCCGTCACCCTGCTCAACAACCGCTACCCCAACCGCAAGAAGAACAAGGACGTATACCTGGAAGAGCATGCCAAGCATAAATATGGAGGGTGAGTGGTGTAATTTGCATTCGACATCGATTTGCTGTGTGCGTTGTAGGGTAGTACAATATATTTAGTATTTCCTTGATTCAAATGGTTGCATCAATTTCCCATAAAGAAATAAATTACATCAACATTATTTTATCTCTCAGTTTACTTTCTTTTTAAAGATAATGTAACACATTTTATTTATGTGGAAATGATGTACAGTGCTGTGCAAATGTCAGAGGTCACCTTTTCATTTATTTAATTTCCAGTAAAAACGGCATATTAAGTACAAGCTTTTGATTTTTCAGCATCAGAAAATAAATCAGAAATCATATATTTATGGAAAAATTACTTTTAATTTATTAAAGCTTCAGCTAAATATAATGGGTTTTTTTCGGCATTTAGTGTGTCCATTTTTTTGCCTTTATTACAGCTTTATTACAGCTTGAATTTGCAAAGAAATCTGCAGGGATATTTTTCCACAGCTCTAAAGTTCAGTCTTAGAAGTTGGTTGTGTTTTCTGCTTCTCACCATCCAAGTAATTCCAAACACATTCAGTGATGTTCTTTTCTCATTAACCCCTTAACAATCCAGGTTTATTTCATACAAAGGCATATTATTCAGTAACTACAGGGACTTCTATTCAAACTAATGGAGTTATTCTCAGGTTAAAGAAATATATAATGAAACTTTGGACCTGCCAGCCTGATTTTCTCCTCTCTCTAAAGCTTTAAGTGCTTTTCATCTGAGGGAGGTGGTCTACTGGGTCTTCCAGGTGGTTGTTAGAAGTATTTTTTCTGTATCTTTCATTCTTTTTTGAACTGCAGATTTGGAAACTCCTGTTTTTTCACTTAGTTGCTTCGACTGTCCCCTTCCTCATGAAAGTGGATTATCTTATATCTAATCTTCTCACAGGTATCTTCTGAAAACTGAATAACTTGTACTTGATAATGGTTTTTTAGACTGGATATTTAATAAAAAAGGTGGCAAAGTACTGTATGTATTTGAATCCAGTAAATCAATGCATCTCTGACAGACCTGACCAATCGTGTGGTCCTATGAGCCTAAATAGTTTTGGTGAATCGATAATCAAGTCACATTACTGCTTCACTGTTTCATTTTTAACATGTTGCAAGGCAAATCACAATTTACAGTAATATACAGTCGTATGAAAGTTTGAACATGCTGGTCAGTTTACACGGTCAGTTTTGTTGTTTGAACACATCCTCTACAGGGAACACACTACTGCACGTTTTACTGCACAACTTCTGTTAATTTGCTGAGTTTAACATATGTGAAAAAAAAAGCACAACATATAAAATGTGCCATTTTGCACAGGCCACATTTTATGGTTTATTTTTCAGTTAAATTCAGCAACTAAACAGTCACTGTGCAGTAAAATGTGCAAACGTGGAAAATCAAAAAGACATGTTCTTAACCAGGGGTGCCCAAACTTTTGCATACAAATGTAATCGCAATGTAGTGCCTTGCCCATATGATGCAGCCTGACTGCTGCATGTGCTGTGATTTACATTCTGTGAATTTGGAATAGTCTAATTTACCTACTGGAAAAAATGATTGTGTCCAACTGTGTACATCATTTCCATGTGAATGAGGCACATTACATCAGCCATCGCCAAAGGTGGACTTCAGTAAACAGAAAGACTGAAAACTGAAAGTAAGTGGAAAGGATAGACACAGCTGAATATAGTTTCTGGAACTTTATTTTGTCTGTTCGGTGTTTGTTTTTTCTCCTGAGGGTTTCAGTGTAGTCTGTGCTGTGAAATGTTTGGACTTTCTCCTCTTTTCGAAGTCTCTCATCAGGCAGCAGAGCACATTCTCCTTCTCTGAGCAGCAGCACTGAGATGAGAAAGTGCCTGTAATTGGGCCGAGTGGTTTAGAGAAGGTAGCCCAAGTGTGTTTATGAGGAGTTTAACTGCTGTGGCAGCGTTGACGATGTGGTCGAAATGGAAAATGTTATTTTGCCGGTGGTTTTGACGAGTGCTGTATGATGTGTGACATCCAAAAAAAAAAAATAGCAGCTCAAAAAACAAACAAAAAATTACTACAATACTATTTAACTTACAGTAAAATCCCAAGTAAAAATACCCTTTCAAAAAACAATAAACACAAAGTATCACCTAAAAAAACCCTAAAATAACTCAGTATTTTAGATTTTTGGGGAAATTTTCATAGCTTCTTAAGTGTTTTTAAATAGAACTTCAAAGTAAAACCTTTCAAAAAATGAAAGAAAAACAAGAAATACAGTACCTCAAAATATACTATTTCATATATATATATATATATATATATATATATATATATATATATATATATATATGATATAATATACTATTTCATACATATATATATATATATATAGGAACTTTTCCAAACAAAACCAAATAAAGGACATAGGGTAAAGGATAAATAACAAACAAAACAAGCAGTACAGTAAACATAAGCAACAGAAGAGGAAAGCAACCACACATTATTATGAGAGAAACACCAAACACATCAGCATAAACTTCAGGTACAATGAAAACTAATTGAGAATAATTGCATTGTGCAGCCTTTTGGAATATTTGCAATGGTCACTGCTTACTATAATGATGACAATTACCGTAATGATTAACAAATCATATATTGTGCTGTGGAGGGGCTTAAACCCTCTTACAGGCTTTTCATCATCATATTGCCTGCTGTTGCACATGGGAGTGAAAATGCATGAGTGAAATAGTGAGGGGGGAGGGGAATGCTCTCATTTATCTAAAATACCTGCTCAGGTGGGCTCCAGATTACAGATTTCAGGCACAAAAATCCCAAACACCAACACTTTGTTTAGACATTCTAAGGCTGGCTTTACATGGTAAAACTATCATGGAACTAGTTGCATGTTGTGAGTTGCCCAATAATCCATCTCGTTTGGCTGTTTCCCAAAACTTTTTTCACAAATTTGTGTCACCTGCAACTGCTGCGAATAAGTTTCAAGTGAGTTGCAGGACGCTGTACATGGTGCTGTACTCGAGCAGTTTAGCTTCAAGTAAATTTTAAGCAGCTAAAGTTGCATTCAGGTTTCGCCATATAAAGCCATTCTTACCCTTTTCCTATGATGTGCAGTGGGACCATAGCTTACTAGCTATTATTTCTGAAATTGTAAGTATAAATTTGTTTAAATAAGTTATGTTAACAAGCTTTGATAATACAGTTTTAGTGTTTGTACAGTGAATAGAGTTTTTCTCTGAGATAGGATGCCAGAAACAGCGAAATTAATCCCATGCAAATTCATGATCAGAACAATTTAGGACATGTTCTGGTCTTTGTTTCCTTGGAAGCTATGCCATGGTTTCTTGGAAGGAAAGTATTATATTACAGTCCTGACAAGTTTTTTAAATCAGGATGTTTCTTGTTTTAGAATTTCTGGTTTGGTGACATGACACACCTTATTTCAACTCATACTGATGACATGCATTATTTCTGAAATATATTTAAGAAGTTAGTGTTCAATATAAAATAAGTGTAGTTTAAGGAAGCTCATTTGTTTTGAAAGCCTCATATGGAAAGCAGAATTTTCCTTGCTATTTTGAACCTAGGTTTCAAAAACCTACCTTTCACTCCTCAGTCCATTCAATATGTATCACTGCTGCCTGAACGAAACCTGATATCTCCAAAATGACTTTTTGGACTTTACAGGAGAAAGAAAAAATATACTTTACTTTTAATGTAAGTCAATGGAACCAGACCTTTTTTGGGTCATTTTGGGCCATTTCTGTTGGTCCATTCATCATAAAATTTACACACAACATGAAGGACAACAGACATTTTCAAATTACGTCAAAAACTGAAAAACGACATAAATGGACATACGAGATTTTGTTCCAACAGCAGCAGTATGTGGAAACCAAGCCTATTTTGAACTGATGTCACAAAACCCAACTCATATACATGTATTAGCCTATTCAGCCTACAGCAGTTTAGCCCATCCATTTACATTGAATTTATAAGGAGCGTTTCAGCCTGGACTGCTTTTTAAATGAGGCACAATACAGGGCAGCCAGTCAGAACCGAGGTGATTCACATAAATCAATCTTAAAGGCACAGTAACAACTAACAACAAAGTAATATAAACATGAATTATTACCATGTTTGGTACATAAATCCACACAAACGTTACAAGTAAACCTCACAAATACAATACAAGAAAAATGTAGGATTTGGGCCTTTTAACTTTGGCTTTGGTAGGCCTTTCTGTCTTTGACGCTGTTGGGTTAAACTGTATAGCGATGTCTCTGTTAGATAAAAAGCCCTTTCACTGAGTCCCTAAAGGATTCCAGCCTGATTGCACCATATGAACTGCATTATGTGGGGTTTGCAGTAAAACACACTCTGAGGGAAAGCTTGCTTTAGAAAAAGCGCTGTTTGTTTACCGCTGACCTTCAGCTGCTATCGTAGTCGTGTCTATTTTCAGGTTCGCTCTCCCTCTCTGCTTCATCTCCTGGGAGAGATGCTTCCTTAGCTGCCTTTCAGAGAGCTTCTAGAATCCACTTCACTTTCACAGCCTTGTTGAGTCATGTTTGCTGCTGAACTGCAAGCTCTTTTCTTTATTCCCAGTAAACTCACGCAACTGCTGTGTAATCATCTGGATAATTTAGATGCCAGTATTGCTGAGCAGATGACTGGGGGAAATTGTAATAGTTAAAATTGCTCCAATAATGATGTTTAAGAAGTTCATTCTCAACACTGTCTACATGTGAAATCTAATTAGGCTTTTAGTCAGTTGACACCTGACATAAGTATCTATAAGAACGACAGTGGCCGCATGTGTTAGTCTGTGCCTGTAGTGAGAGTCTGTGTTGTTTTTACATGGCATATTGTAGCTGTTGTAAGAAAATATCTTTATGTGAGAGGAAAAAAATTGACCTACACTTTTTGTCACATTTTATTTTTTCCCTGTGAGGTGCACTTATGACATTTGTGTGGTTTTATGTATCAAAAATGGTCACAATTTAATTTTTACATGACCATTTTCCAACCTCTCTTTATCCCTTAGGATTAAAGTGGCTTTTTTTGTTACTGTGCCTTTAAGACAGATAAATGTAAATGAGCTTCATTCTGATTGGCTATCCTGTATTGGACTTTCTAAAAGCAGTCCAGGTTATAATGCTCCTAACTTATATAACTTCAGTGTGAATGGGTGGGGCTAAACTGGTACAGGCTGAAAATTGGGGATATATGTAAATGAGTTGGTTTTAGTGACATCACAGTAACAATGAGTTCAAATGGGCTGCTTTGAAGCATAGTTTATATAAGTGGCCTGTGTGGACTGAGGAATGAACAGTACGGTTCAAACTCCTTTATTTCAAAAACGTGATAAAAATTTAATTTGCTATGATTTGGGCCTTTTAATGTATGTTACAGTAATGAGATTTAATCACTGGTCATTTCTGTTGGTCCATTCATCATGAAATGTTCACAAACATTTTTCAAAATAAAGGTTCCTAAATAGTTTTAGGCTTGGACATACAGTTCTTGGAAAAAATAAACATTTAAGCCAGTGGCAAACTTAGAGGTAGGCCTTCAGTTTGAAAAATAAATATCAAAACTCTGTCAAAAACATGAATAATAATTTCTCCTAGCACCTCTGTGGGGTTTCTTGTATGGTAGTAACAAGCTAATGCTGTTGTGCTTAAACTTTTTTGTCAGTTCTAAATTACATGGATATTTATAGCTTTTAAACAACATTACAAGTTTTATTTAGAAGAATATTTAGAAGTTGTAACAGACATTAACATATACTTTATGTTGTATTTAGTGGTTTTACAATGACTCCTTCAGTAAAGAGCCCTCGCACAGAGCTGTCACCACTGTCATCAGTTTCTAATCACTAAGTGAACCCTGGTTAATGCTTTTGGTTCCCTTTTGCATCTGTATTTTTAAGAGTGCATAGTAAAAGACAGCTGGCAATTTCCAGTAGTGTAAAAAAACACTGGGGTTAACATATTTTGAAATGACAGCAATGATATGCTTGTTATTTTTGAACCCTGATGTTGTTTTCTTTCATGTTTAGCCGGATTGACTACAAGGTCAAGAAGCAGGACAGCACAAAGTCCCTCCTCATCAAGACTGAGCAGCTGCTGAGGATCGAGGAACATGACTTTGCCATGCGGCCTGGCTTTGGAGGTTTGAACCTACTGCAGTTCCTTCAACTTCTCCCATGACACACTCGCTGTACTTTGGTGCTAGAGCTCATTCTGTAAGCTTTTAAAAGGTTCCTTGCACCTACATCTCATTTGGAGAGATCTTCAAATCTGGAACTTGAATCCAGTTTCCAGTCCTGTATTTTGTAATCACTTGTAGTTAACTGAACTGAAATGTAACTGATTGACCGAATAGTGTCATACCTACCAGTGATTACAAAATCCAGGACCAGAAACTGGATTCGGAGTCTGGATTTGAAGAACTCTGCTCTGTGGCATTGACCAGTGATCTCTTTTCGCACCTTTGTTTTTTTCCTTGTGTTGCCTTTTTTAAGGGACTGCACTGAAGTGGTGAATACTGTGTCAATCAGTGTGTAGAGGGGTGATAAGATTCCATCCCAAAATTCAGAGATGACCCAGATTGAGAGCCGCACAGAGCAGACAAAGGCCACCACACTCACAGATGTACTTTGGAGGGTATTAATCTGGATTACTGTTCAGGTCTGTCAAAACAGATGCAGGAATTTGGGTTCAGGTTAGAGAGAATTCAGGAGAGATCTCTAAATACACACACTCACACATACACTCACGCACTGCGTTAGAGTATTTCCAGCACATCTCTGTGATGATGACAGCCAAAGCGCCACTGCTGTCACGCACTGTTCCCATAACATTTGAATATGAACCCCATGACATTTGAATACTTATTTTTATAGTATGAGAGACTGTCAGTCCTTTCTCTCTCACCCTCTCCCTATATATGTATATAGCACAGTGGAAAAAAAGAATAAAACAAAAATTGATGCCTGTGCAAAAGTTATCGCACACGTTAAATTTTATTTTTTCCCCAATATATTAAACTAAAATAAAAATGCATTAAAAATTGAAACAAGCCATGGTCACGTGCATTCTCTGTAGAAGGTGTGTTAATCATCAAAAGATCAAATCTAGTTTGACCAGGAGTGTTTAAGCTTTTGCAAAGAACTCTATGTGTGTATAATATAAATACAAACTCTATTAAAATATTATTTATCAAAGGGATATGTATGTATTTACTCAGAAGACACTAATTTTAGAAAAATACAAATAACATTAATACAGTAAGTAGTGATTTTATGTGTGTCAGGGTGTTCATTTAACCATTTACAAACCTCTCCTCAAGGAAGTTCAGTATTACTTGTTGTTTATAACACAATGCAAATCCATAACAATTCATGTTACTTTTTACTGTTTTATGTGTATCTTTTCTATTCATATATTGTGTTTTTATGGGCAACACCACACTTACTACCAAGATGAACTGTATTAAACAATGTCAAACCATGTTTTAAACAATGTGCATAGTTATATATTTATGACCAGGGGGTGAGGCTGCATTGCAATTAATGAAAATAAGCAACACAGTTGGAAATAACAGCTATTTTTATAACGTATATATATTTCAGAATCCAAAATTTAACATCAACACGTACAGTAGATCCAATTTGTATTTTCATTGAGCCCTTGGCTCCTGGGGGCCCTAGACAGCTGCCTACATTTACCTAGTACAGGGGTCGGCGACATGCGAGAAGCTGACTTCAGCCTCATAAAAAGTTGAATGTTAAGAAACATTTTACAAGAAACTTCTACTTTTGTGGAAAAGTTTCCTGCTGGAGATAAAAGCAGCTATAGCTGAGTTTAAAGCAGAGCAAAGTTAGTTTGCGCTTTGGTTTATATATTTTTTAGTCTGCACTACATGGACATTAGCACATACTGAGACATATTTCGAGCTAAGATGGTGAAACGTTACTTAAATAAAATGGACATGAAATGTTGTGGATTTTTGTTGACACTTGATAAAATGGCTCGTCCTTACATTTGGGTTGCCGACCCCTGACTTAGTACAAAGGCCACCCCTGCAGATTTTGTTCAGTAATATAACAGTGTCCTGTTATCATTATCGTTTATTGTTATGGCAGATGTCATAATGTTTGATGTCATGACTTGCAAAAATGATCATGTGACAAAACTTGTCATAACATTAAACATTTGTATCTGTCATGACAATTAAGGTAATAATGGTAACATGATATTGTCAGATTACCTGAATTAATCTGCCATGCCAACTCATCTGCCATGACATGTTTATGGCATGGTTAGGTCAATGTTAGGTAGCAGCGTTGAATTAAAATGTAACAGTTTATTTGAGAACTACCTACATAGGGATTACATGACACATGCATAAGTACTGAATAACATACTCTTGAAGCAATGTTTGAGTATTTATGACCAGTTTATGCTTATAACTGCAAGATGATATAAATGTTCTATGATGTAAATGGCACTGTGTTGACATAAGAGACAGTGATGGACATTTGTTCCATTTATAACACAGTTATGAAGCATCAATGAAGTGTTACAAAACACTTATGTCAATATAATGTCATTTACCTCAGCTTATGATGTCTTGTGATTCCTGGCATTAGCTGTTCATAGATACACAAGTATTGTTTTATAAACACGTTATTCAATGCTTCTGCATGTGTTATGACATCCTTATGTAGGTGGCCTTCAAAAAGTGTTACTAATTAAAGTTATAGTTAAAATTAACTTCACATAGTAATGTGATGAATAACAATTAACATTGTAATCATTTGACTGCCCTAATTGTGGCACTCGTTCTTCAGAAAAATGTTCTTATTTTAATTTAAAAGCATTTTTTTTAAACACATTTATATCACCTTTGACTTGTCTCATATGTTCACTTTAAAGCAGTCCACATCTCCTTCTGTCATGTTAAATCAGAGAAGTGTGCATCTTAATTGAATGCACTGTGGCTGAGGCTCAGATAATTAAGTTTTCCACCGATTTCAAGCATTGAAATTCCCACTGGAACGCCCTCTGGCCTCTGGGTCTAAATATACAAATACACACACCCCACAGTTACCGATACCGCAACCTCAAACCACAGTCCATCCCCCCCAACCACTGTCAGACGTCTACAACAGCACCACTGCCTGTTTGCTGTTACTGTCTAGTGCAGGTCCTAAACATATGGAGCATGAATTGTTATGCATGCATAGGCCACATGCCAATCACACTGGCATTATCACAGTTATTTATGGGATATGAGACACAGCGTCACATCTTCCTGGGTCTAAACTCCAGTCTGTGGTGAAGGGGAGAGGGGAGGAGGAAGCAGGAAGGCAGAGATGTTAATTGGTTTGAGGTTTTCTTCTTTTAGGATGGCAGAAATGATCTGTGGTTCTTCTCTGAAAGTATTAGAGTGCTGCTGGGTGCTTTAATCAAAGTGTGCCCTTGTTTCATTTTTTCTCAACACTTCTCAGAATAGTGTTTGCCCTTGAAAGAAAAAGGCCCAGGTACAGATTTCGAGGGGTTTCTTCAATTTGAAAGGGGCAACATGTCTCATCACTAAGGGGAATGCACTGATTTTTCAAACTTTGTCTATAGTTAAATGGTTAAGATGGAAACAAAGCCATTCAGTGTAGTTCGATGTAAAATGCTTCGTTCTAGTGAAACTTATCGAGTCAATTCTTCACTGTGGTGGTGATAGGAACCAGACGTCTGAGTTTAATGCCTCTAAAAGAGTTTAATGCCTCTAAAAGGTCCGTCACAGAAAGTTGTTACATGAAATTGTTACAATTACACTGCCTGATGCCAAAGACATTGTTTTTCAACAGTTTTGAGTGAAGATTTGATCTTGTTGGAGGGGTACATGCAGGACCTTATTTTGTAAGGCATAGGCATTTTTCAGATTTATTACTATTTTACCATTATCAGCATAACATATTAAAAACTGACATATAAAAAATACATATATGTATAAATACTTATGAAAAGGACACATCTATATGTACTACTACATACTACTACTACTACTTGGATAGTAAATTAAGTGACTATATTTGTCTTCTAGACATCACGCCCCCTGGTTCCCATCACCACCACTGTAAAGAAGTGTAAGTTGCTCTACAATTAAAAATTTCACAATTTTTTTTCACAATATTTCACCATATGGCAGGCATTTCCTTTACTGTGTAAGCAGAAGCTTGTTCTTCCCTCCAGTCTATGCTGTTTAAGCTGTATACTCTACCTTGCTTTCTTTTGTGCTCTGAAGGTTCTGCCATTCCTGTGGGCATAGATGTGCAGGTGGAGAGTTTGGACAGCATCTCAGAGGTCAACATGGTAAATGTTCTCATTGTTTTACCAATTAGGAATATCTGCATTTCACTCGCAACACTGTATGTCACTTTCTTTATACAGTAACATCAGGGATTTTTAATTAATTTCCAGTTAAAATAGGCATTAAGTACATTTTATTGATGGACAATGGGCATGAATGTGCTATACATGGTTCTATATAGAACTGTTTTGAAAAGGGTTATATATAGCACCCAAAAGGTTTCTTCTGTTGTTACAAGCTTGACATCGTAACAATAGAAGAACCCTTTTGGGTGCTATAAAAACCATCAGCAGCACATTCTCCATCAATCTTAAGAACCCTTTCATGATGCAAGGAACCCTTTAATCATGCAAAGGGTTCTTTGAGTGTTCATGGTTCTATATAGAACCATTTTCTTTACTAAAGAACCATTGAAGAACCATCTTTTTTAAGAGTGTGGACTATATTTGCTCAGACGTACATTACGTTCTGTATTTAAGTTCATTCCTAAGCTTCATTATTGTTGGTTTTATTTTACTGGACATTACATTTGCTACTTTTAAACCATCATAAGTTAAATCAATACCAGTAAATCACATTAAATGACCTTTAGTGAGTTGAGCAGGAAATGTAATAGCAGATTTCAACTTAAGTCATTTACGTAGGATCAAGAAAATAATTTCTCTCGAAACGTTCAGGTAAAGAATGATTGTTTTGAGTGTATGACATACTGTTATCTAGAACAATATACAAAATTCCAGACAAAACCCCACTTTAAGCTTTAAGTGTGTGTCCTAATTAGATCGTGTTCACTGTTGGTCCCCTACAGGACTTTACTATGACCCTCTACCTGCGACACTACTGGAAGGACGAGCGGCTGGCCTTCCCCTCTGGAAACAACCTGAGCCGCACCTTCGACGCCCGGCTAGTGAAGAAGATCTGGGTCCCGGACGTCTTCTTTGTCCACTCAAAGCGCTCCTTCATTCACGACACCACCATGGAGAACATCATGCTGAGGGTCTATCCTGATGGCAACATTCTCTACAGTGTCAGGTGTCCTCTCGTACTGGGTGTGTGCATGTGGGGGTGATGGGCTTGCTTTGGATTTTGTTTTTGAACACAGAATTTGTCTCCTGGTGCAGGATAACAGTGACCGCTCTGTGCACCATGGACTTCAGCAGTTTTCCTCTGGACACCCAGAACTGCTCTTTGGAGCTGGAGAGCTGTGAGTTGAAGACAAAACTGAAGCTATTCTTTGAATAGAAAAGGCAAAGACAGAAAGAAAAAAGAGTTTTAATGAATCACATAATATACAATTAATCACATTAAGCCTTATTACTGATCCTGTATTTTCTATTTTCCTATAATTCTTATGAAATTTTCATATGATCCATTACAAATGCACACATTCACTTCTTTGCTTACAGTCCATGCACAGTCCACACTGTTGTAAGTGTCTGAGTTGTGCTTTTCTGTTGTCCTGCAGATGCTTATAATGAGAACGACCTCATGCTGTACTGGAAGAACGGGAATGACTCTCTCAGAACAGATGAGATCGTTCTCTCACAGTTCTTCATTGAAGAGTTTAACCCGTCCAGTGGACTGGCCTTCTACAGCAGCACAGGTACAGCACTTTCACCTGCAACTCCCCTGTGTGTCATTTGTCTTTGTGGCTGCTCACATTTCCTCTCCGTCTCTGTGCAGAAGGCTGACACACTGTGAATTGACTGGGCTTTTTCCCTCTGTTCCTGTCAGGCTGGTATAACAGGCTGTACATCAACTTCATCCTCAGGAGACACGTTTTCTTCTTTATGCTGCAGACCTACTTCCCCACAATGCTGATGGTCGTCCTCTCCTGGGTGTCCTTCTGGATCGACAGGCGGGCCGTACCTGCCCGCGTCTCACTTGGTAAACACGTACACATGCACTTCAGACTCAAAAGTGTGCCAACGGTTTGGGGACGCCCTCTTTTGAAACTAAGCAAAGCTTTTGATACTGTTATTCTTATTATTTAATACTGATATTTTCTAACACTCAGCTTCGTGTTCATCAAAATGTCTTCGTTACTATGAAGAGAAGGTCTTGTCTATATTATGATTAGAACATTTTCTTTGGCCCAAAGATGGTATAACTACCTGAAAGGCTTTGAGTGCTGAAGAGTGCTGACATCAGAACAAGAGTGGAAAATGTGTAGGGTTTGGCATCATTCCTAGAGGTAGGATTGTCACCGATATTTGCATGTGGCATTTTGTTTTCCTCAAAATAAACCTGGAGGGTGTTTCACAAAGGAAGATTTCTGAAAAAGCCTGATAATTCAAGTCAAAAGTCAAGCCTTTCCAATAAATGGAGAGGCAAGGAACATTCCTATTGGATAAAAAGGATACATTGTTAAAAGCACATGTTGAAAATCTTTCAGGCCAAAGGTTACTCCTTAATTCAGAACTCACTAATTTAATTTCCAGTCAAAACAGCCAGTAAGCATGAGTTAGTCATTTTAGGAGACATTTCTGAGAAGATTAGATCACTTAGTCCACTTGAATAAGGAAGGAAAAATCTATGGAAAATAAGGGGAAGTAAACAGGAGTTAAACAAATTATTAAAAGATGGGATTCATAACAACCATGAAAGACCTGGTAGACCACCAAAACAGTACTTTCATCTATGAGAGAGAGGAGAAAATCAAGCTGCTTCAGATCTGAAAACATCCACAGGTGTTTCTGTCCATCCTTCCACTGTCAGAAGACGACTCAGCGCTATGGGTCTGAAAGGATGTATAGCTGTTAAAAAAATATTGAGAAAATAGAAAAAATAGAAGACAAAATTAATCAAAGAAGCTGCTGGTGTTCAGTGGACTGGCCACCTCAGAGTCCAGACCTCAACATCACTGAATATATTGGGTTACTTGGATTGCAAAAAGCAGAAAATGCAACCAACTTCTAAGACCGAACTTTGGTTCTACCAGAAAGACTCCAGAGACGAGTGTGAAGAAAGAACATATTAATATCAGTATGACAGTTTGATAGCTAACAGTTTTTGTAAGTTAAAGTCCTTGGCGCAGGCCCCGTCTTCAGCCAGGGTGTTAGAACACCTAGACTCAGATCTTGCCGTGTAGGGATGGCAGGGGCGGGGCTTAACCTTTGGGCAAACTGGTGGCGGTGGGGAGGAAGGAGGGGACGGAGGAAAAGTCATCATCTGAAAACAGCTAAGCTGACATGTTAAGTTGAATCATGTTAAAGATGGCAGAGTGTGCACTAAAGCTTTCATAGGTGTGGAAAAAGTCGCCCTGTAGATTTCTTTGAAAAACTACATTAAATGCACACTAAATAGTGAAACAATTACATTTAGCTGTTGAGGCATCTGGGTAATTTTCCGTTAAATATATGTTTTCAGCTTTTTTCCTGATGCTGAAAATAAATCAACTTAATAGCTATTTTGACCAAAAATGAAATACATTATTGGCAATTTCTGACTTTCACACAGTACTGTTTGTTAAATTATTGCCAACTCAGAAAGAAAACATGCTCAGGGGTATTAAAACCATTTTGAAAAGGTGGACATCCCCACAGTTTTGACAGGCAGTGTATACACACACACTCATACACACTCAAGCAGTGGTGCAGTCAGTGTATCAGAGCTCTAGTGTTCCTCAGTGACTTTCCATTGCGTTTCCACTGCAGCTGGCCGTGGGTTATATTGAGATTGGACCTGCTCTTTCATTGCATAACAGCTGCTGCTGTTCCCAGCACTATTTAAACCCACCTGGGGGCTCTCACTGAAATCAGCAGCACAGTTACTGCACTACACTACAGCACAACACTACTCCAGTAATATTATTTAACCCTTAAATTCACAGGTCTCATATGTGGCACACTCTTCATTATCTCTTTAAGCTCATAGTTACATATCTTTGGGCAAATTGGGAGTGAATCCTAAAATATTTGAGCAAGATTAATGTTTGTAATTTAAATTCAATTTAATTTAAATGAAAGTGTAAACTTTGTTTAAAACACCTACCATATACGAACAATTCAGCTGAAACTGGTGCGAGTGGAATTTTTTTCTGTAGTAAAGGTGGTCATCATATGGCACTGACATTTCTTGTATGTGTAAAGCAACAAGCAACAATACACTCCGACCGGACACTTCATTAACTATGCCTCATGTTTCCCCACATTGTCCTTTTTATCAACCACATATACCACTTATCCAATAGGTGCACTTTGTAGTTCTACAGTTACAGATTGTAGTCCATCAGTTTCTCTGTATACTTTGTTAGCCCCCCTTCACCCTGTTATTCAATGGTCAGGACCCCACGGGACCACCACAGAGCATGTATTATTTGGGTGGTGGATCACTCTTAGCGCATTCTTGGGTGGGTATGGGCTCTCAGTGTTTATGCTGAAGTCTTAGTTGTAACCGAGTGTTAAAACTAACCCTGCTGTGTGGAGGCTGTATTTTAGCCTGGCTAACTCGTGCTGAGTTGTTTATGTGTGTCATATATATATATATATATATATATATATATATATATATAAAAAACAATTTAAAGCATCAACCTGTTCATTGATATTGATATAAGCAGTTGGCAAGCCAGCTAGGTGCTATTATAATAACATTAAATAATAAAATAATAAATATAAGTTAGCTAGCTAGAATGCCTGGCCGTGATAAGTAAATTTTTCCATTAGCAAAAATCTAAAAAATACATTACACTGAAATATTAATAAAATCTAACTTAAATGAAATATATTACATCTGAATCTTTTATGTGGTGTTTTGCCCCAGGAATCACCACAGTGTTGACCATGTCCACTATCATAACGGGCGTGTCAGCGTCCATGCCCCAGGTGTCCTACGTGAAAGCAGTGGACATTTACTTGTGGGCCAGCTTCCTGTTTGTCTTCCTGTCGGTCATCGAGTATGCTGCGGTCAACTACTTCACCACTGTGGAGGAGATGAAGAAACTGAAGAAGGGAAAGGTCAGTCATGGGTCAGAAAGGGGATTAAGAGGATAGAATCTGTTCATATTTCATTGATGCCATTGACTGAATTTACAAGTGAATGAAATAAGAAATACACTGACTGACAACTTTACTAGAAACAACTGCCTTATACTTCCACTCACTGACCACTTTATTATGAGCACCTACCTTGTCATTCCACTTACCGGCCACTTTATTAGAAACTCCCTATTTTGTACTCCCACCTCACTGGCCACTTCATGAAGTCCGCTAATCGTATAGGACTCTTCATAGATGTAAAATAACAGATTATGTCCCACCTGTGGCTGCGCAATTTGTGAGCCATCCTGAACTCCATCACTCATCATTGGTCTTTTTCTGACCACAGGACTGCTGCTGTGGACTATGGTGGCATGTTAAAGTGTGTGGTGCTGATGTGAGTTTTATCAGGCAGAGCGGTGCAGCAGTGTTGCTGCGCTTTCACGTGTCAGTGTCACTGTTAGACTAAGAATAGTCCACCACCCAAAGATATCAAGACATCTAGACTGGTTGATGGCTTACACAGACTGCCAACAGATCAACAGAGGGCTACAGTTTCTAACTGTACACTAGCAAGGTGGAGCTACAGTGTAAGTGATTCTAATAAAGTGGCCAGTTAGTGTACCTTGATGCCTAAATATGGGCACTGATGATTGAAATGTCTCCCCCTGCTGATTCAGAAGCCATATGACTGGCTTATGTCCACTACACTGAAAAAGTGAGGCCTTGATTCAAATATGTACCTAATTTTCACATAAATAAAATATATTACATCAACAAAATTCTTGCCAACAGTGGGTAAACTGACAGAATTGCATTGATGTGACATATTTTATTCGTGTGGTAACCATGTACACATTTGATTCAGTGTATCACTTCTGCATTTTTCTTATGATTACTTAAATGCTTCTCCTAAACTCAAAAAATGAACCAGCAGCACTTTTTGACCTACAAACTGAAAATATGTTGACATATGTAAAGTCAATATATCGCTGTTGTCGGAAGAAAACCTTGCATCTCCAAAATGACAACTTTACAGGAGAAGGAAAAAACTACTTTACTTTTAATGTAAGTCAATGGAACCAGACTTTTCCAAGTCATTTTGGGCCGTTTCTTTTGGTCCATTCTTCATGAAATTTACATACAATGTAAAGGGACAACAGGCATTTTCAAATTATGTCAAAAACTGAAAAACGACAAAAATTGAGATTCAAGGTTTTCTTCCAACAGCAGCGATATTTTAATTTTTAAGTCAAACAGCTCCCTTGATAACAACGGGTAAAGCTGATTCTACTGCATTTGACTGAAGGAACTGTGTTAAAGGGGAATTCTACTGATTGTTGAGTGTTGCATGGTACATTATAGAGAACGTACTGATTTTAATTTCTTTACAGTGGTAGTGATAGGAACCAGGGGTCCTGATGTCTACAAGGCAAACATAGCCGGTTTATTTACCACCCAGTGAGCCTACATGTGTCTTGTGGGTTTTATATGTATTGTTAATGATGGTAAAATAGTGCTCAGTCTGAAAAACATATTTTCTTTGGGGACCATTTTGCCTCACAACATCCTACATGGCTCCACTGCATGTACTAACTTCCTGTGAGGGACCTTTTAGAGACATTAAACTCTTCAGACATCTGGTTCCTGTCACCACCACTGTGAACAATTCTGACTCTAGAAGCGAGCATTTCAATCCGCTCTGAATGACTTTACATTTTAATTATTTATTTATGCAGAAATATGACAAAATCAATGGAATTTCCATCTTATGTTCATACAGAGATCTTTAAGTGTAATATAGAGCTCCTCCTTTTTTAGCTTTCAGAATTTGATGCATCTCAGGCCATGGCTTTCGATGGCTGCTTCCATGACACGGACGTAGAGCTGAGCCCCTTCCCCCCGCTGGCTGACCTCAGCCTGGATCAGCAGGCTTCCTCACAAAGCTCCACAGTGCCTGCCCCCCCTCCGGTGCTGGGCACACGGCTGCGGCGCTCGCGGCCACTGCGTTACCATCTCCAGCTGCTCGTGAGCAACAGCTACATCATCGACTCCTACTCCAGAATCCTGTTTCCTCTGGCCTACGTCCTCTTCAACATCATCTACTGGAGCATCTACACTTGAGCCTGTACCTCGCGCTGCATTTGTGTAGAGCAGGCCAAAGACAGATCAGGCCAGTCTAGATGCTACACTTTTTTGAAAATAAATTGTTTCTTCTGGTGTATATCATTGTGGCTGCCTCATATTGGTGGGCGAACACTGAGTCGCTAGTGTCTTTACCTATTTTGTATCCAGGGCTAACAGGGCGATGTAATCAAAAATTGTCGATGACTGACGAGTAACCTGGTGATGGTGCATCAAAGCTGATAACTGCTGTTTTGGGAAAGAGAACGAACAGAGAACTAGAGACTAACTTTAAACAGCTTGCTAAATAATTTAAAATAATATGTATTACCGGGCATCAGTAATCCGTTATTCCTCATGGTTTCCCAGATTTTATCTGCTGAATCTTCTCAGCATTTTCCACACAGCCAGTGATTCAGGTAAGTTGTGAAACTATAAAAATGTCATACTTTATGACTTCATCTGATACACACTGCATCTGTAGCTGAATTCCAGAGCACTTACTCTATATCAATGGAAAATTTATTTTTAAATATGTAAAGCATGTGGCCATGGCTTTGGAACTCATTTAGAGCACGTGTTGCAATCTGAAGTTTCTCCGGCAGGGGGGGCTATTAGCATGCAAGTTGTGTTAAACTCACACCAGCAGGAGCTCACAAATTGTTTAATATGTGGTCGTCATTAAAGATTTTCATCTAAGCTGCAGCAGACCTTTTCTGCTATCCTGCTATCTGTTACAACACAGTTTACTGTTACTGTTTTACTCTGTCCAATAATGGAAAAGGACCACATCAGTTTCTTACCACTGTTGACTGGATTTTTGTTTGGTGGGCTATTAACACAGCAGTGACACTGATGTGTGTAAATGCTCCAGCAACTGCTGTGCTGCGAATGTTCCACCACCAGAATAAAGTCTGGTCAGTGGTGGACATGTTGTGGTCATTTCCCATGGATGGACAGAGTATGTGGGGGCAGATACACTGAGAAGCAACTGATGGGTTACAGTCAGTAACTCTAAACTCACAGTACTTATATAGTAGGTGTTTCTCATTATGTGGCCAATGAGGCACAAGACTTCAAACTCAGTGCATGTTTATAGAAACGTGATGTCTTCATAGAAAATAGGACATCAGAAATCGCTGGGAAGTGCATTAATAATATTGATATTAATATGAACTCATTAAGCCAATGTAGGTCATGTAGGTCATATTAGGATTTTGGGTTACTATTTTAATTTGTGCAATTCTACTGAGAATATATAACTGTTACAGGAGGCAGGTGTGTGTGTGTGTGTGTGTGTTTACAATTACAGACTGTAGTCCATCTGTTTCTCTGCATACTTTGTTAGCCCCCTTTTACCCTGTTCGTCAGTGGACAGGACCCCCATGGATCCTGACAGAGCAGGTACTATATGGGTGGTGGATCATTCTCAGCACTGCAGTAACACTGACGTGGTGGTGGTGTGTTAGTGTGTGTTGTGCTGGTCTGAGTGGATCAGACACAGCAGTGCTGCTGGAGTTTTTAAACACTGCGTCCACTCACTGTCCACTCTATTAGACACTCCTACCTTGTCAGTCCATCTTGTAGATGTAAAGTCAGAGACGATAGCTCATCTGCTGCTGCACAGTTTGTGATGGTCATCCTCTAGTCCTTCATCAGTGGTCGTATCAGGACGATGCCCACAGGACGCTGTTGGCTGGATATTTTTGGTTGGTGGACTATTCTCAGTCCAGCAGTGACATTGAGGTGTTTAAAAACTCCAGCAGCACAGCTGTGTCTGATCCACTCAGACCAGCGCAACACCCATATAGTACCTGCTCTGTGAGTGTCCATGGGGGTCCTGACCACTGAAGAACAGGGTAAAAGGGGGCTAACAAAGTACGCAGAGAAACAGATGGACTACAGTCTGTAACTGTAGAACTACAAAGTGCACCTATATAGTAAGTGGAGCTGAAAAAATGGACAATGAGCGTAGAAACAAGGAGGTGGTCATAATGTTATGCCTGATCGGTGTATATGACAATATCAAGAACACAAAAGTCTGAAACTACTACAGGTTAAAATATATTTATATACATGGCAGTGATGTTGCAAAATGGGTTTATATTCCAGAAATACATCTGAATGACTGATATCAGGGCACATTTTTCATGTCGTCATTTCAAATAACTCAATAGTCTATCTGTCCTGCATGAAGTTGAAGGGGGGCACACCATTGCACTATAATCTGCCAATCTGCCAATCTAGATTATAAATAAGAAAAGATTAGTAGCAACATTTGAAGCTGCTATTTTCCCTGCAAAATGCATCATTAGTTTGGATATTCAAATCAGACACAAACACACAAATTCTATATTATTTTGAAGAAAGTGATGTCTTCACACTGGATGGAGTAGAAATAGAAATATCTTATTTCCAGAACGGTTTAACAATGTATGATATAGAAAAACAGATCTCAGTTTTTTAAAGCTTCCAATGACTTTAATACTATTTTACAAATGAATTACCCAAATTTTCACCCCAGTTTAGCCATGTCTTCTTTCACACGAAGTTGGCAAGCTGGGAGGGTGAAGGCTTTCTTCGAGACATGTGAAGTGCCATCATTTTGAACTGCTGCTGACACCACACTGTTGAACAGCTCTACACGCTTGGAGGAGAACACTATCTGCCAATTCTGATACAACAGCTAAAAGACTCCTGTTTTGGGTAGGATCGTGTTTGGGGGGTCTGTTTTATTTCTGTAAATAAGATTTTATTTTTTAGACAAACTCAATGTCCTCACAAAAGGAGAGAGTCTTCTTTTCTACGCTTGATTATATTCCTCCCTTTGGATAAAATGTAAACTCACTCATCCTAAATTTGTAATGTAACTATACAATATACCACATCAAGCTGCTTCACTTTGGTTTAAAACTCGAGTAGATCTGAAACTGCCAAGAAACGTTAGATTCCTTTGAGTCTTTAAGTCAGCAAAAGCCATGAACACTGAGAAAATAAATGTTGTTAGCAGCCATTTTAGGCTGATTGAGAACATGCATTAGGTAAAGTTCTCACTACAGAATCGTAATTTAGTTTTACTTCTTATGGGAGCCACCAAACCTGCCTGCCAACAGCTAAATACATTTTTACTATGTAAATAGTATATTTTAATGAATTAACTGAGAAAAGGCGGGCTATTAGATCTGCTTGCTGTGTCTTCTCGTCAGCTTCTTAGTGTAAAAATCATTTTTATTGATACAGATATGAAGATAAAAGACTCCTGCCTAGTAATACTTGTGGAAAAACTACTGGAATAAAGCTCATAAAAAATGTACTGTGAAAATACAATACATAAATATTCAATACACAGGTCGCTTCATAGTCAGACTTTCCACCAGGGGACCTCCAAAGACCTCAATTTGGTGATGGGGGAGAGGGAGGGCCTATCTATCCTACCCATCCAAAGAGAGAGAGGACAATTATGCTATCTTGGGACTTTAATACTTTAATATTTATGTATAAGAAAGCCAGGACATAATTAAATTAGTTTATTTAAAATGTAGACATGGTTGAAAACAAGTACACTTTTTAGCAAAGTCAGTCAAAAATACAGAATATGGATATATATACAATATAAAATATATATAAAATGGCTCTTATTCAGTTAAGCAGTTAAGCTACTAAATAGCGATTATTATGGAAAAAGAGAACATTCTTCCTGTGCTTCTTTCTGAAACTGGTCAAAAAGTGGGAATTACATGTTTTTTTTAAATCTCTGCATAAATACATCATTAAGGTGTAAACAAAGTCATTCAGAGAAGAGTAGAGAAACTTTCAGAATCAGACTTGTTCACAGTGATGGTGAAAGGAACTAGATGTCTGAAGAGTTCAACACAGAAAGTGTGACCACCACAAATGATTATGAATATGCTGCCTGATGCTGAGTCAACAAGTGCGTTACATGCACTTAATAATCCAATAACTCCAGAAAGTCAGATATTGTCAGTAAACGCGTTTACATGCACTTGAGCAATCAGATAATGTGTAACTCCAGGTCTACACGAGTCAGACAGTAATCGGATTTCTGCTTTGCAACCAGCCAATAAACTCACAGAAGAAGACGTGACGTAAATGTAATGTAAAACTCAAACTTCTTAAAAAAACATTGCGCCACTTTACCTGAAAATATGAATATACATCATCTAGAAAATAATGTTTAAATCCTTCATTTCGTCATGCATGTAGTCGGTCCCGCGGCAACGCTGTTTGTTTATTTTCGATACCACCATCTGTTTTCACACATGCGCAGACTGAGAAGTCCGAAAGAAATCAGAGTAAGAGTTAACATGCACTGAGAAATCTGATTACTGAGTTAAAATCCAGCTCTCTTTATCAGATTTCATAACTGGATTTCTAGACCTTACTCTGATCTTACAAATCGGAGTGCACTGTTTACATGACCATTTGAATAATCAGATAACTGCAGAAATCCAATTATGATCGGATTATTGAGTGCAATACACACTTTGCGATTTAGAATACATTTAAGACAAGCTTTTGGCCTAAAAGGTATTTTTAGAGGGGTACATCAAGCAAAATAGTCCCCAAAGAAAGATTATTTTGAAGTTGCCACTATTTTTTCACAATAAACATTACATACAAAACTCAGAAGACACGTGCAGGTTCACTCATCATTTTGCATAGTAAATACAGGACAGTCACATCAAACCACTCTGAATGACTTCGTTTACATCTAAACACCTGAATTATGTAGTAATTTTCTAAAATCGCTTGAATTATGCCTATTGATGATCCACTTTGTTCATTGTGTTCAGCATATCCTCAACATTCATATACTGGACATGCCTCCATTGAGCTATTCTGTAAGCTAAGTGGTCAGTAGCTTGACACCGAGATCTTCTGGGTCGTCTTCAAAGCCTTAACCCCCCTCCATGTGTTTTCACATTACCTATTACTTTAATATATTCAGACCTATACAGTGCTACTGTATCTTCTTCATGTGTTCATATGAATGTTTTTATTATATAAAAGCATGAATGAACAAAAATTTACACAAGGTAATATTTCAGTCTACATTATGAGCTTTGAAGCCTCAGAAGCAGGTAGTGTTTAATACTGTTTTCTGAAAATGAGTGACAGCTCCTCATTCTTCAAGTTTCTTCACATAAGTGGGGAGATACAGTAGGTCTTTTTCACGGCACAGTAAAAAGTTTACTTGTTATAGATTGCCCACAAGTCTTCCTGCTCATTGGTCTATTACCCCTGCATTTGGTCAGCTAACGCCCAGCTTAAAATGACAGTCTATTTCAGTTTGCTTGGTTTCAAAGTCTGGCACGATGTTCTTTTGAGCTGTTTTAGCATAATAATTTTGCTAACATGACTCAGCCAGAGTTGCTCTGTTTGAACCTCACAACTTGTATTGGTGCATCTTGTTGTCTTCAGCCGAACTGAACTGGCTCACATCTTTTCAGAGGACTGTCCAGCAAAAAAATAGACAGAGGGTGAAAGTCCACAAGTGTATGTTGAAAATAAAATATAAAAAAAAACAATAGCCATGTGAGGCATATTTCTCTGAAAATATCTTATGTTATTTGCTGAAGTCCATCTCAAGTCTATCTGCTTAAATGCACATGACTGAAATAGCACAACAACTGCTGATCTTCCAGAAAGCTTCGTGAATGTGTACGTATGGAATATTTCAGTAGGTGCCGTCTTGAACAGTGTTTTTGTTGTGTTCTGAAAGCCTCTGTTCGCAGTAACCTGGCCATCTTTTCTGTCCGCTGATTGTATCACCTGAATACTTCCATTAGACCACAGTCACACATCAGTCAGTTCTATGTAGTGGTCTGTGCTGGCTGTTGATCTCATTGAGAACCACGTCGCCGCTGGATCCCTCCATGGATGTGGACACACTGTCCTCCGCAGACGAGTCTGCAATGCGAAGATAAAGAACAGATCGTTTCAAATAAGGACTCTCTGTTTGGTCTCAGTCTAAACTCTTAGAAGCCACAGTAATAGGAAAATCTGTAAATTGATATTAAATTATTTGTTTATCGTAGTGGAGAAATTCTGTGGAAGTATGAATTCCAAACTTTCAACTGGTATCATATTTGTGTTTGTTCGCAGGAGAGGAGATATTTGATTATGATTTGAATTTATTCGCAAAAGAGGAGATATGTGACTATGATTTGAATTTATTGAGTTATTTTGGTGAGCACAATGTCCTCTTGTGTCATTAATATACATCAAAATCAGAAAAAACAGAAATGCAGCTCCAAGCTGCTGATACAGAAAGTAAACTGAGTGCAAATGTAATTTATAGCTTAACCTACTCAGTAATGAAATATTTCAAATTGGGTCATTTTGGTAACAAAAATTCAATGAATAAATCTAGATTTTCCAAATAAATTTCCAAATACTTTTTGGGGTCACTGTATTTACAGAGCTGCGTGAATGATAGTGAGTAATACAGAAACTGACTGTTGTTTGACTGTGGTATGCTGTTGGTGCTCAGTGAGGAGCTTCTGGAAGCACTCTGGATCCGAGAGCCGCGGGAGGAGTTTGCTGTGGCGAGTGATGTCTTCTTCGTGGCGTTCTGAGTGGCTGTCCGGCTCCACTCTGCAAACCAAACACAAAGACAAAGGAATTTAAAACAGTGACTCTGCACTGTAAAATGGACCGCAGCACTGCAAAACTACTTCATACAGGCAAGAGATCTATAAAAGATGTGGATGCCATCCACACTTGTCATCATAAAAACTTTTAATGTCATCATAAAAGGCCATTTTTATTAGGGACACTTTTTAGGTTTACAGTTACTGACTGTATCTGTTGCTGCACAGTTTATCACCCCCCCCACTGCTGACCAGGTAATATTTGGATGTGTGTGGTACTGGTATGGGTGTCTGAGGCACAACAGCATTGAGTTTTTGCACACCTCAGTGTCACTGCTGAGTTGAGAGTAGTCCATCACCCAAATAATGTCAGTGGTGACCCTGTGGTCAGAAACTGACCATTGATGAAGGGCTAAAGCAGGGGTGTTTAGGGGCCAAAGTGCAATGTTTGTGGTGGTATATAGATATACACAAAGCCTCGTATTCTATTTTTGTGTTTTTTTTTTTTACATAGTTTGGACCAAAAGAAACGGCCCAGAATGACTTCCATTAAAAGTAAAGTATGTTTTTGCTTTTCCTGTAAAGTTACCATTTTGAAGATACAAGGTTATGTTCCAAAAAAATATATATATTTTTATATATATATATATATATATATGTATGTAAATAGACACAACTTTGGTGCTGTGCAAAAGTCTGATGCACTTATTTGCATGTAAAACTACTAATATCACATTAAAAGCAAACAACATTATAACATCCTTATGGCAGCCATGAATTAATTTTAGTCAAAACTCTGTTTTGGATAATCAGAGCTTCATTAAACACACTTACTGCCAATATTTATGGCTTTAAATAAAGTAATAAGACCTTTGCACAGCATAACAATATGTTTGTTCTCTCATTGGATGAAGTAGTGGGCAATTTTCTGGCAAGCCAAATCCAGTGTCCACACTTTGGGCAGCCCTGGGCTGGAGAATGATTAATTCAAATTCACCATCACATAATCAAAATAAGGGGCAAAATCAGCATTTATAAACCCACAAAATGCACGTATGAGGTAGATGCACAATGTGTGTAGAAAAGGGTACCTAATAAACTGGCCATTTAGAAACAATACATCCAGTATATTTTTCCTCACTGGTTTGTGAGAAAATGCATGAAGTTGTACCTGAATTTTCTGCGAGTCTGAACTTGCCACAGCAGAGGTAGGTTCGCCACTGTCTGCGGACGGTCTCTTTTAATGCGCAGTGGAACACAAAGATGAAAAAGCCTTTGAGAGCGAGAGAGAGGGAGAGAGGGAGGGAGAGAGGGAGAGAGGGAGAGATAGAGAGATGCTTTTTTTGTGGCTCATCCATATACATTGGTTCCTCAAGATAACCATACCACACATTTTGTATGCTGAACATTCTCACCCTGTAGAGAGTTGAAGATGGTGAAGAGGTACATGAAGGCCAGGCTGACGACTCCCCAGGCGAAAAAAGCGAAGCCCCAAGTGAGTCCGAGCAGGATGGTGAGGCCAGCGATGCTGCGGAGGTCCTGCAGCCCACTGCGGTACTGGTTATTGTGGGGGTTCTGACGTTTGATGCGCCTCAGCTGGACCATGACCACCACAAACATGATCATGTTGAACACAAAGATCACGCAGAAGTAGGCCACCACCGCCACGTAGAAGGCAGTGTTATTCTTCAGCCAGCAGCTGAAAAAGACACATACAGTAAATAAAGGCCTTTAGAATATAACTCAGAATTCAGTTTTTAATCGGAAGGCTTTTTATGAATGAACTGTTATGAATTATTCAGCAATAATACTTATCAAAATAATATGTAACGTGGTTATAAGAGTGAGACAGGGAAGTCTGGACTACAGACTTAGAGCAGAAGAGCCATTTTGTCCTTTCAATAAAAATCCAACCACCTTTGGAGCCACAACATTTTATGTCCATTTTATCTTGGCCGTCAAAATATGTCCCTGTATGTTATAGTAAAGGCCAAAAAATATAATATAAATGAAAACGCAGACTTACTTTACTTTAAGCTTTAGCTCAGTTATAGCCACTTTTCTCGCATCTCCGGCAGGAAACTTTTCCGCAGAAGTAGAACAGTTTCTTGTAAAATGTCTCTCATTGTTGACTTTTTTCAAGGCTGAAGTCGCTTCTCATTCACCAACATCATGTTCGTATTTTCCGGTTCCACCTTAAATGGTGCCTGAGGCACCAGAATGTAACTGCTGCACCATTTAAGGTGGAACGGGAAAATGTGAATGAGAAACTGACAGCAGCTTTGCGATTTTTTAGTGTTTGACAGTTTCTCGTTGCAGATTAAACGTATCCGGAAACCAGCTGAGTGCTTATAAACACAAATACGTAAATTCGTCTACAAATCGATGTCTGTGTTAAATCTCTTTCTATACCATTTCGTTAGCTACTACCTAGGTGAGATTGTTATCTGCGTTGCTATGGTGACCAGCAGTCTGCGTGCCAACCTTCAGGGTTAAAAGTTGGTGAATTAGCAGTTCTACATTAACTCCAGTGTTTAAGACCATTTATTGTTGAAACTCTGTTGAACGATCAGCAGAGCTTTATTTTACTGCAAAGGAGGATTATTTTATTTTTACCTACAAAATCTAATTCTGCTGTGGAGCTGCAACAGGCCATATGTCGCCAACCCCTGGCTTAGAGTGCTCAGCCAAAAAGCTAATGTTGCTACTAATGAATGAAAGCGACTGGCCACCAATTAGAATGATGTCATTAGTACCTTCCATTAATTGTTAGCCATGTTAGCATGTATAGTTGATCTATACCTATTAGTGGCTCACAACCCAACACACCTGAGCCAACTAATTAGCTCATTAACAAGCCCTGCATGGCTAGATGTGGGTGTGTTGGGAGCAGGGAAAACCCTAAAATGTGCTGGGTAGGCGGTACTCCAGGACCAGGGTTAGGAACCTGTGCTTTAAGGGGTAAAACAATATCTGAGCAGAAAATAGCAGGAAAGCTCATCAGGTTGGATTTCCATTTTGACCGTTGCTTTAAAGAGGAAACCCACCAATTTAAACAGAAATCTACAAAATTAAACTGTTGAGATGTAAACAAAGCCATTCAGACTGATTTGGTGTGAAATGCCCCATTCTAGAGAATCCACAAAGTCACATTTGTTTACAATGGTGGTGATGGGAACCACCTCTAAAAGCTTCCCTCACAGAAAGTTATTACATGAAATGGTTATGAATATGCTGCCTGATGTCTGAAATATTGTTTTATGATAGTTTTATGATAAAATTTTGGCTTAAATTGTATTTAAATCCATTAATTTCAGTCCACTCATGGTGAAGGGGAGGCCCCATGAAAATCTTGTTATTTTCAGATTTATGACTGTTTCGCCATCATCAACATTCTAAAAAAACTAAGAAAAAGAAGACACGTGTAGGTCCACTTGTGGTTTTGGACAGTAAATCAAATGGCTGTATTTGACCCCTGGTTCCTGAGTCTCTACCATGAACCATGTCCCACCCATACTTACAAATCGTCCGTGGTCCCGTCTGTATACTTCGCATATGTAATGAGGCCGTAGTTGTTTTTGTCCACAGCGATCACAATGATGACAACCAGCAATGGTACACCTGCAATGCATTCGTACACCAACAGAGAGCCAATTAACTATGCATCTAGAACCCTAACCGCTGTATCCTACACTGTATCCACTGCTGGTTCTGCTTAGGAACTCACCCCATCCTGCCAGAGCGAACTTGAGAATGTATCGGGACATGCAATTGTTGAAGACCTTGACGATGGCGAGGTACAGGTGCAGGGCCTCCAGACCCATCCAGGTAAATGAGGCAAGCAGGAAGTAGTGCAGGAAGAATGCTGTGGAGATGCAGAGGCCTACAGCATCAGCGTACAGGGCCAGCCATGAGTCCAGCAGGAAGACCATGTTCAGCAGCAGAAGCGCAAAGCACAGGTTGATCAGGATCTTGGACGGAATGTCCCTCCGGATTTTCCTGAGGAATCAGAGAGGACGGAATTAGCGTCAAAGGTTTAGTACGTTTTCAACAACTTGGTAAACAATTCAACATCACTAACACTAAAAATCAGTTCCTTATTTAAATAGGGATAAAGAGCACTGATGGCTCAGGAAATGTCCAATAATCGGTGGCAGGTACCCGTCTGCACCCTGCCTGTCTGTTTACCATCTAATTTCACTGATATGTTTTTTCTTTGACAAAATAAAGATATTTTTTAATTTATTAATTGTTGTAGCTATGGCCAAACAAACACATGCCAAGTCAGATGATTTTATTTTCTTCTCATTTACATTATTTACCTGGAAAATGCTTTTCCATTATAATTTATCACATTTTTTATGGCCAAAACATGATTCACCATAGAAAATCTTTTATATTTGCTATGTTTGTTTCCACTGAATCTTTTTTATTCAATATGCCAAAATATAAATTTGTGGATGAAAACCTGGCTAGTGTGTTGGAATTTTCGAGGGTTCTTTAGTAAAGGCGATGGTTCTATATAGAACTATGAACACTCAGAACCATTTAAATGTGTAAATGCTTCTTTGCATGGTCAGACTGTTCTTCTCTATGATGGAAAACCAGCTGTATATGGTTCTTTAAAGAAGAATTTTAAAAATGATTCTTCACCAATAAAGGTTCCACTATTGTTATGAGCCAAAAAACCCTATTTTAATACTAGATAGTAACAGAGTGTATTGAAGAATCAAACTGTGCATGCTAATTTGAAATGGACCTCTTATTAACACATTTGAAATGTATAGATGAAAAGTTTTATTCAGTAACATAATAATTTGGCTATATTGTATGTTAACCTTCCCTTTATCTTGAATGAAGCCATATGTTAATTATTTATTTACCTTTTCTGTTTGTTTTCCATTTTAAGTGACTTTTCCATTAATAAAAAGTGGCTGAATTAAAAATGAGAGATACATTTTTTTTTTTTCATCATTTTTTTGCCATCATTTCGTATCAGGCACTGTGATGCCCTGTGTCAGTACTGTAGCAACAATTCTGTTACCATAACCATACCATGATGATTAAATACAAAGAGAACATTACGCTAATACAGCAGCAGTTTTGTTAAAGAATCATACGCGAGAGTGTTTTTTGGAATTATTGAAAAGAATGTGTAATGACTGTTTAACTCACTCAAAGGCCAGGTAGGAGAGGAGAGTGACAGCAAGGAAGATGGCAGAGACGCCACAGCCGATGTAAGTGATGAAGGTGAGGATGGTGGCCTGCACTGGGTCAGTGATCACATCTCTGGACAGGTCCTTTACATATGTATAAAACACAATCTCTGCTGAACTTACATACCAAACTCACCCAATCTTCTGCACTTTGTCACTGTTTGTCGTGTAACAAAAATGGTAATACTTCCCTGTAGGGCAGTGTTCATAAGGCTATATGAAGCATATATAGGCTTATCATGACAACCGACATAAACCTACATAAATTCCAACTGGCGTTGTTTGTCATAAAGGACGGCTTTTGTCAACTTTGATGTGAACTTAACCCCTAAGTCAGGTGACACGGACCTTTCTTGCAGTATGTTATTTATCATTATAAACTTATCATTGTTCTGAAAAATACATCTAAAAATACGTTTTGGTGTTAGTTTTTAGTATGTAAATCTACACTGTATAATGATCACTGCATAACAATCTAGAAAAATTGTTAATATGACAAGTTTTGAACAGTAGCGTATGCTTGCTCACCATTAGCACAGCAAAGCTAGTCAGGTGGTTGCAGCTGCACATGGTCTCATTCTCTGTGCTGGTGTTCATGACTGCACATCCAGCATTATTCCAGCCTCCTGATCCTTCTACAGAGAGCAAAACCCATTTACATTATAACAATTACATACATAATTAATGGCTTTAGACATGAACTTAATTTACAGCAGCATATAGATTATGTTAGTAATCAAGGAAACTACAGATTATTTTGATAATTAATTGAATAATAAAAATTATATTACACTTTTAAAAGGATGGTTCTTCAGTGGTTCTTTGGTAAAGAGAATCATTCTATATTGAACCATGAACACTCAAAGAACCCTTTCCATGATTACAGGGTTTTGCATCATGAAATCGTTCTTCAGATTGATGGAGAATCTGTTGTGTATGGTTCTAATAGAACCTTTCTGAAAAGGGTTCTATATAGCACCAAAAAGGGTTCTTGTATTGTTACAATGTCAAGCTTGTAACAACAGAAGAACATTCATTCTTCATTAATGGCAAGAACCCTTTCATGATGCAAAAAACGTTTAATCATGGAAAGGGTTCTTTGAGTGTTCATGGTTCAATATAGAATGATTCTCTTTACCAAAGAACCATTGAAGAACCATCTTTTTAAAAGTGTAATATATTTTTTTTTTCCAGTATTTAGTGCGTCCACCTCTTGCCTTCATTACAGCTTCCATTCTTTTCAGGAATCTTGCTTTTAGTTTTTCAAAGAAATCTGCAGGGATATTTTTCCATACCTCCAAAGTTCAGTCCTAGAAGTTGGTTGCATTTTCTGCTTCTCATCATCCAAGTAATCCCAAACATACTCAGTGACTCTAGGGTGGTCAGTCCATTGTTCTGAGACCACTATCAGCTTCTTTGTTTAATTTGCAAATATTTTTTGTCTATTTAATTTTTTTCAATAAGAGCTGAAAAAACAGCTACACATACTTTCAGACCCCTATTGCTGAGTTGTCTTCTGACAGTGGAAGGATGGACAGAAACACCTGTGGATGTTTTCAGATCTAAAGCAAGTGTGGAGCTTGATTTTCTCTCTGATGGGTCAGTTTTGATGTCTACCAGGTCTTGCAGGTGGTTGTTAGGAGGCTTTTAATAATTATTAATATTTTTTTTAGGGTTTTAATAATTTGAACTCCAGCTTTGGAAACTCATTTATTTTCCTTTGACTTACTCCTTCCTTAAGCAGGTGGATTATCTTATCTCTAATCTCATCAGAAATATCTAAAAATAACAATATATTATGTTTTTTACCCTTAAATGATCTGAGTGATGAGAAACAGATTAACTTACGATTTTTTTGAAAGTCCCAGAAAACACAGGTCAGGTTTCCCTGTGGGAGAAGAAAGAGAAATGAGAAAGGTACCAGTGTAGAGAGAGACAGTGTGTGCGTATGAGTGAGTGGACTCACTATTACAGGCGCTTTATTCCTCAGAGTGAATACCACGTTCTCCCTCAGCCCCTTGATGGACAGGTTGGCTACACTCGTCCCCAGAATATGACTATTAAGCGTCAGGTTTTTTCCTGGAACATGTGTTTTCTCCTGCAACAATGAATAAGCACATGAAAGAAGATAAGGGCCTTGCATTTTGCATATTGTCCCTATTATTAAAAAAAACTTTTTTACATGATTTGAAAACATCAGCTGCCCTCTGCACTGTGTGAACATTTCATGGTGAATGTACCAACAGAAAGTGTCAGACAGACAGCATAATCTGCATGACTGTGTTTGTGCAGCCAGTGAAGCACGTCCCACAGCCACGCTTCAATGTGAGTTTATGGCAGATTCAAATATACACTGTTTTAGTGGAGCAAAGGTAAAAGTTTTTTTCGACTGTAGACTTTTACAACATTACTCTGGGTCCGGTCTGGAAGACTGACTTTTGTGTTTGATGGTCACAGAACCTATTGCTAAAAATGACACTGTAATTTGCCTGATTGACATTATTTCAAATTAAAAATAGTCTGTCATTGAATACGTATTCAGTGCTGCAGGAGAGTCATTTGAAAACTAGCATTAGCATCACTGTCTTGGTATAATTTGCAGGTTTTATAATATTTTGCCATCACCATTTTAAAAATGAAGCTGTTGTGTGAGTGAAACTCAGCAGCTATAGCTACTTTCTGAAGCAGCCTGACGGACACTGTAAGTTCTCGACAATCCAGGTGTAAAATACACTATATGGACAAAAGTATTGGGACACCTACACATTACACCTACAGAAGCTTTTATGACATCCTATTCTAAATCCATAGGCATTAATATGGAGTTGGTCCCCCGTTGCAGCTCCAACAGCTTCCACTCTTCTGGGAAGCTTTTTACAAGATGTTGGAGTGTCTGTGGGAATTTTTGCCCATTCATCCAGAAGAGCATTTGTGAGGTCAGACACTGATGTCGGACGAGAGGGCCTGGCTCACAATCTCCGTTCTAGTTCATCCTAAAGGTGTTTGATGGGGTTGAGGTCAGGGCTCTGTGAGGGCCAGTCCAAGTTCTTTCATACAAAACTCACCCAGCCAGGCCTTTATGGACCTTGCTTTGTACATTGGGTCTCAGTCATACTGGAACAGAAAAGGTTCTTCCACAAACTGTTCACACGAAGTTGGAAGCATAGAATTGTCCAAAATGCCTTGATCTGCTGAAGCATCAAGATTTCCCTTCACTGGAACTAAGGGATCTAGGCCAACCCCTTAATAATCAACCCTGTATCATTATTTTCCTCCACCAAACTTTACAGATGGCACAGTGCAGTCAGGCAGGTTACGTTCTCCTGGTGACATTCATCATTCCACAGAATGCGTTTCGACTTAGTTTCGAGTTAGCAATGGGTGTGGCTGATACACCTGAAACTCAATAATTAGGAGGTGTGTCCCAATATTTTTGTCTATATAGTGTAGATACTCTACCATTCAAACATTGAGTCATTTTTTTCAATAAAAATGCAGTTATTTTCAAACATGTAACATGCTAGTGATGTGTGCCTTCACAGCTTTTCAATGATTAATAAGAAACTGAGAATCTGTAAGAAAGAACAAAGCCACTGTTAGATGTGTCCAGAATGATGAACAGAGCTTTACACTGATATATCTCTATAACATCAAGAATGAAGTTATAATAAATTCATATCCAGAATGCCTCGCGTGGTGTTGATTAATGTGGATTACTTGACAGAAACTGTTTCTACATAGATATTTACATTACACTGTTTATCATGTCATCATTTCTTTTCATTCCCAAAAATAAAATGTTTTGTTGTCTAGTTTACTATATTTAAAGCTACTTTTAAAGAATTTGTTGTTAAATATAAAACAACATTGACCTAATATGACGAGTGATTCCAGACGTTTGAATAGTAGTTTATGAGTCCTCTTTTTTTGCAATTAAATTTTTAGAACCCGTCCCTCCACTACGTCAGAAAGCATCTGCCGCCACTGATATAAACATATAATAAGATTTTAGTAATTTTGGATCATTTCTTTTGTCCTATTTGTTATGAAATGTTCACACAATGGAAGAGCCAGCTGGAGTTTTCAAATAGTGAAAAGTAAAAAAAAGAATAAAAATGGGTTCTGTGTTTTAATATGACAGTGAGGACATTTGCATATATTAACACAAGATGCATTGTTTGTGATAACGAACGGTGCTGCTCTTCAACTCTTCTTTACCTGGAACAGGGTGCTCTTACTGAAGAAGGTGAACTGAACCCGTGAAGCCTGCTGCTGTTCTACCAGGGAGAGGTTTTCTGTCAGAGAGGCAGGGAGGGAGATGGAACCCAGACTAGAACTCGCAGACCTTCTTCTCCTCCTGTTAACCTGCACATCAAAACACACAAACACACACATTCAGAGCAGCATGAAGACAGGATTTCAGCTGATGTCTCCTCCTTTACCATCTTTCTTCCCTTACATGCAGTATTTAAAAGCTACTTCTCAAGTGATTTACAATTATAAAAGTAATAATGATAATACAGTGTATAAACACAACTGTGCCAATGTTTGAACACCCCAGATCAGATTATGTTTTGTTGATTTTCTAAGTGAAAATGTTTCCATTTTAGATATAAGATTTCAATATGAAATGTAATCCGTCTTATGAAAGGTGCCAAAAAATTAAAAGAATTTGAGACTTGAGAATGAAGGAGAAAAGTTTAGAATCCCCTCTCAGTGACACAGACAGATCTGAGTCACATTTAACACCTTAAACCCTAAGGGTCTGTATGTGATCCACACCTCATCATTACATAACTTACATATTAGTTTCATTGTGGTTATTAAATAAAGCTTGTTTGGGTAGGATATGGAGTTAAATCTGTGCCAAATATTTTAAATAAAATAATAAAATCCACAAGCAAACTACTGAGTATCAAAATGTCAAAAATATTTTGCAAATACAAAAAAAAATCATTTTCATATAAATTTATTACGCATTTTGCCTTTGCTTTCATTTGTTTCTATTAATGTTATTATTAACATAACTGTATTTTACATTTATATACATTTTTACATTTTACATTGATAAACTTTATTTGTACACACGATTCCAAACATGTTACCTTACCAGTTTAACCTTTTAAAATCCCAGACTTATTACATACTAAGGCTTTTTATTCAGTAACTACAGGGACTTCAATCCAAACAGTCGTTATTCTTAGGTCACAGATGTGTGTAATAAATCTCTGGGCCTGCCGGTGGACACTGGCCATTTAAGGGCTTAAAAGAAATAAGACAAACATTGCTCATAATGTCAGATATACCAGTGCAGTACTGCACTCAGTACTCAGTTCTGCCATGGTTTAGGCAATTCATGAGTCACAGAGTGGACATGACTAAGTGCCAGAAGACCTGTCACTCTAAATCAGTTGACCAATAGAGAGTGCAGGTGAATACCCTCTTCTAAGACCAGCCCCCTGTGAAAATGTGCTAAAAGTCAGAAGCAAAAAAAGCGAATCCAGAAGCAAAAATTATATCAGCAAAATCAGCAAACAGAACAAAATTAAGGCAAAGATGTGTAATAAATTTATATCAAAATGAGTGAAAAAAGGTACTGATAATTTTGAAAAAAATCATTTTAATTTACTCACATTTTCTGTATTGGTAACATATTTTTTGACATTTTGTATATTTTGATTGTGGGTTTTATTATTTTGTTTGAAGCTTTTGTCATAAAATTAACTCCACAGTAGAAGCCTAAACCCACAATCAGGTAAAAATACTCTTCCTCAGTAGAAGCTCAAACAGCTCAGCAAAAACTTGAATAGGAGAAAAATATCACATTAAAAAAAAAAGAGCATGGTGAACTAAGTTCTTTCAAGGACTGCATTAGAACATCTTTCAGAACAACCAGCATCTTTCGGCTTAGAAAATGACATTTGTTAGCTACGATTCTTTTCTTGGTCTATAATAAAAAGTGAGAGACGTGAACAACAGGAAAGTACACCAGGTGCTGAACCGACAGCAGAGTGACTCAGTGACTAAATGACTCAAGTGGAACTGAGTAAATGAACGAGTTACTACGTCATAAGTCTGAATAACAGGTCTAGGGTTCAGAGGGTTAAAACTGAGTGCACTGCATAAGACTTGAGGGTCGTACTTTACCTGAAGGACACTGGATCTGCGATTGAGAATGATGTTCCCATGAAGTTGGTTCCATCGATTTTTGTCACCATCAGAGCAAGTGATGCCATTGTTATGCTCTCTGTCTTGTCCCGAATGAGCAGCTTCAACCCCAGCGTGTCCACAGCCTTGATCAAGCTGACAACGACAACATACGCTAATCATAAACCATATCATCCACCTTTTTAACAATTATTTCACCATTCTGTTTCACATGCTCTTCAGTTCTGAAGCTGTGGAGGATGCTGATGTCTCCGTCTCTTACCGGTTTGAGGAGGAGGCCACAGCGTCTGTGGAACTGCTGAGCAGGCGGTCAATGAGAGACAGCACTTTCTGGCCCAGTTCCAGGCTGATGTTGGGTCCAGACAGCAGGTTCTCCACCCCGTTGACCAGCTGTTCCAGCTGAGAGGCGTTCAGGGTGGACATATCCTGGTTCAGAGTCTGGTTTAGTAGCTGACTGGCCGATTCTTCAGGACTACCTGATGTTGTGGTTTCTGCAATGTGTTGTAAAAGATTAAAATTAAACACACACATACATGCAAGATCGAAACACGCAAGTTCAACAGAGGTTTTTAAAGATTTGTTCATGATTTCATAGGCAGAGAGCAACGATTCTCTCTTTTCTTCTTCTTCTACACTTTATAATTGTGCGTTTACTTCATTTGAACCATGTTTTATCTTTGCTGCGCCAATCTTTCTTTGTAAAGCACTCGTTGATGTAAATAAAGATTCTTCTTATTATTTGGATTATTACACACTTCCTGACAAAAGTTTGCAGACGACTTTACAGGGTGACAGTGGTTCTATATACACTGCAAAAAAGGTCTCTTGTCAGGTAAAATTATCTTCAATCTATTCAATGAATCTAATATTTCTCCTGTTGAGATTGTTGTAAGATTTATTACCTGTTTTAAGTAATTTTATTATTAAAATTATTTCATTATATTGGCAAATAATTTTGCTCGTTTTAAGAAATGTGTTTGAAACCAGCAAAAATATCCACTTACTTAATAAAATCACTTAAAACAAGTAAAAATGTCTAGAAATTAGTTAAATAAATTAAGTTTACAACAATCTCAACAGGAGAAATATTACATTTATTGACTATAAGATAATTTTACTTGACAAGATACCATTTTTACAGTGTAGAACCATCAACACTCAAAGAACCATTTGCATGCTTAAATGGATCTTTGCAGTGAGAAATCATTCCTCAGACTGATGTAGAATGTGCTGCATATGGTTCTATTTAGAACCTTTTTGAAAATGGTTCTCTATAGCACTAAAAACAGTTCTTCTATTGTTACAAGCTTGACAACAAAACAATAGCAGAACACTTTTTGGTGCTATATGGAACCATTTTCAAAAATAGACCCGTATACAACATATTCTCTATCAAAGTGCCTGCAAAGTGTTTATGGTTCTAAATAGAACCACTGTTTTTACTAAAGAACCCTCGAAGAACCATCTTTTTAAGAGTGTACTTCTTTCAGTTTTAACAAATAAATAGTGCAGCTTTGATTCTAGGCTTATTACATATAAACGCTTATTATTACAGGGACTTCAATGCAACCCATGGAGTTATTCTTAGGTTATAATTGTGTAATAAGACTTTGGGCCCTCCATCACTTGTTAAGGAGTTAAGAAAAAATTGGCAAACTCCCATTTTAGTATAAAAAGCCTATGTGCATACACTTTTGATGTATTTCGCAACACTCAGCTTCATGTTCATGAAGATGTCTTCCTTGGAATACATGTATTTTCATATTATTCTCAAAACTGTTGTGGTATTGTTTTTCTTAAAATAAACCTGCTTATTTTATAATGTGTTAGATTATTGCAAGCCGCCAACAAAAACATGCACATTTTTATTAAAAAACATTTTGAAAAGCTGCGTGGCGAAAAACCTTTGACAGGCAGTGTACTTTGTAGCTTATTACTGCCATATGTGAGTAGTGGATCCCAGTACACATAATAGAGCTTTGCTTAACAGGGCCATATCCTACATATCCAGGGCCATATTCTACATTTATTACCCTTTATTACCATTTTTTACATTTCCTTTAATCCCTTAAAACTGAACAGGCTGTTTGTTACTGTGCCTTTAAAACTGATATATGTAAATGACCTCTGTTGTGAATGACTGCCCTGTAGTGTGCAGCCTGAAACTCTCCTTATTACTGCAGCATAAGCACAGCAAACACAGTTACGCTGTGACAACGTTGTGACAACCTGCTGTTACAACGTTGAAGTTGAACATTGTAATTCCTCAGAAAGTTGTGACAACGGTATCTGACAACATTGTGACCACGTAGTGGTGACGTTGTCAGTACATTGTCACAACCTCCTAGAACCCTCATGGGGTCCATTAGGTTGTGCATGGAACTCCATGGAATTTTGCTAAGTTGCCAACAGGTAGTCATAACACCATACGGCAACGTTACTGAATAATGAGGTCGTGGTGACGTTGTGATGACCTTGTTTAGACAATGTAAACACCACCACCTTTTGACAACGTTGTAGCAACATTGTAAGAAAGCAGACAACGTTGTGACAATGTTGTGTGTTTGCTGGGAATGAGCAGTTCTAAACTGCCGTAGGCTGAATAGGTAGATATATGTAAATGTGAAGGTTTTCATGACATCACACAACCAATGAATTCAAATCAGGCTGTTTATGCAGCTTATTTTAGAGATATGGACTATATGGACTGAGCTGTGAATGGAGCATTTTTAAAACTTTACAAGTGAATTGACCACAAACATGTTTGTTCATAGCAACTGTTGCTAGGTTGGGCAGGCTTTTCAGAATGTTGGCATCCAACTGAATGTTTAGAGTCGCTATATAACATTAAAATGCTTCTCTACTGGATTATGTTCTTGTAGATATGTAGGCTGGAAAGAACAACAATGGATCTGCTACCATGCTAACTTTAGCTTCATTACAGTACAAAAAACTATATCTGATCTGTCTTAATAGTGTGACTTTTGTTATTTCATAAACACCAATCCTAGCAACAGGGCTGGAGGTTAGGGAACCAGCCTTGTGACTGGAAGGTTGTTGGTTCGATCCCCTGAGCCGACAGGACATGACTGAAGCAACCTTCAGCAAGGCACCTAACCCCCAACTGCTCCCCAGGCGCCATGGATACGGCTGCCCACCACTCCGGCCAAGTGTGCTCACTGCCCCCTAGTGTGTGTGTTCACTAGTGTGCATGTATGTGGGTGTGTCACTGCACAGATGGGTAAAATGCAGAGGTCTAATTCCTCTGTATGCAAGCACACTTGGTCACTGGTTCTAAATTCAATTCCACTGTGATCTTACCTGTTTTTGTAGTGGTGGTAGTAGTGGTGGTCTGCACTGCTGGTTGAGGAGGAACAGGAGCACCACCTGATGTAGTGCTTGGGGGGCCTGCACCGGCTTCCGTTATGGCAGTAGTACTTCTTTTTGTAGTCTCTGTACTGGTGACCACAGTAGTACCCAAGGTTGTCAAGACCTTGTCAGAGGTGGTCGAGCTGGACTGGGCCTCTGAGATGCTGTCTGGGCTGGATGTTGCATTATTTGCAGTACCTGTAGTGTTACTGGCCAAGATGGCCAAGCTAATGGAAGGACTTGATGTCGTATTGGGTGCGGCAGAACCATCTTTATCGATGAGGTTGGTCATGTTTACTGTGGTTGTGGTATCTGATGTGATGTTGTTAATGTGAGCATTGTCCAGTGTAGTATTCTGTATCATGCTTCTGATATCAAATTGTGTTGTGTTAAGGGTACTAGCGGTGGTGTTTTGTTCTAAATTGACCTCTGTGGTGAAATTCACCATTTCTGTGGTGTTGGTCCATGTTGTGGGAGGTACTGAAGTTGTGTCATTGGATTGTATTGCGTTAAAACTGTCTGTTTTGTTATGTTGTGTTGCATTTTGGGGTGCTGTGGTTTTGATCACTGTTGAGTTCAATGGATTTAACGTTGTATTGAATTCTGTTGTGTTTAGCGGGTGTACTGTTGTATTGTGTGTGAAGTCTCTTGTGTTAAGAGTTGTAACATTTAGCACTAAAGCTGATGTGTTAAACTGTGTAGTGTTCTCCTGAGCAGTTTGTGTTGTGCTTATTGCAGTAAAGATTGTGAAGTTGAGCTGATTTATTGTGGTGTTCGGTTGTGTGGTGTTCTCTATTGTGTACGATGGTGGGCTTGTGGGATTTGCTGTTGTGTAAAGTTGTGGCCTTGTGGCGTTGGGCTGCGTTATATTTACTGATGCTGTTGCAGTTGTAATATTTAGTGTAGCGTTGGATGCCGATGAAAGTGGTGAACTTGGGGTGTTTGGATGTGTTGTGTTCACTGTTGCATTGTGATGGCCTGTTGTGTAAATTAGTGAGCTTGTGGTGTTCTCCATGGTGTAAAACTGGGAGCTTGTGACGTTCACTGTTGCGTTATACGGTTGGGTTATATGGACTGATGCTGGTGCACTTGTAGCATTTGGATTGGCGATTGATTCTGTCACGTTACCAAATGAGACTGTTGTATAAAGTGGTGAACTTGTAGTATTTGAGGTTGCAGTGTTTGGATGTGTTGCGCTCACTGACGCTGTTGCATTTGTAACATGCAGTGTGGTGTTTAATTCTGTTGTGCTATGATATGATGCTGTTGTGTAAAATGGTTGGCTTGTGGTGTTTAGATGTGTCGAATTATGCTCTGTTGTGTTGAGTGGTGAGCTTGAGGTATTAGTGTATGTTATATCCACTGCCGCTGTTGCATTTCTAACAAGCGATGCGGCTGATTCTGTCATGTTACTGAAAGATGTTGTTGTGTAAACTGGTGAACTGGCATTTGCGCTTGTGCTGCTTGTATGCGTTACACTGCCAGAAGCTGTTGCATTTGTATTTTGCAGTGATGCTGTTGTGTAAAGTGGTAAATTTGTGTTGTTAAGATATGCTGTGTTCACTGATGCTGTTGTGTTTTGATGGTGTGTTGTGTAAATTGATGTGCTTGTGGTGGTCGGATGTGTTATATTCACTGATGCAGTTGCATTTGTAGCTGTTTGAGGCTGTGTTGCGCTCCAGGATGGTTTGGCAGTGCTGAAAGTAGTTGCGTTCAGAGGTGCTGCTGTATTGTACTGTGTTGTGTTCGCAGACTGCGCAGTAGTATGTGGCAGGGTTGTGTTTAGATCACGGGCTGTTGCATTTGAGTTTGAAATATTTTGAGAAAGATCTGTTGTGCCAAAATGTGTTGTGTTTTCTGAGACTTTTGTGCTAAACTGTGTTGTGTCTGCTGTGCTAAGCTGTGTAATGTTATATAGAGGGGTCGTTGTATTGAGGTGTAATGTATTTTGTGTCGTTGTTGTCGTATTAAAGTGTGTACTGAGTAGAGAGCTAGAATCTGCACTGAGAACCGTAGAAACGGTTGTGTTCACTTGTGTTACATTCGCATGTGTTTCATATCGTGTAGAGATTTGTTGTAAGCCTGTCGTATTATGCTGCATTGTATGTGGTGATACTGTTTCATTGATCTGCATGACTGTTGTATTGTATGGTGTGCTAAAGGTAGTGTGTGCACTACTGAGTGAAGCTGTAGAATCAAATGGTGTGTCTGTAATATTAGCTGTGTCTGTAGTATGCAATGGTGTAACTGTACTAGATAAAGTTACTGTTGTACTGGGAGAGAACGTTGTAGCATTGGGTTCTACGCCTGTACTATTGATTGATGCAACCACAGAACTGGATAAAATAGCTGTTGTATTAAAAGGTGCCACTAAAGGACTGAATGGTGTGATTGTATTATTGAATGGTGTCACTGTACTAGATAAAGTTATTGTTGTACTGGAAGATGTCACTGTAGAACTGGGTTCTAAGCCTGTACTATTGATTGATGCAACCACAGAACTGGATAAATTAGCTGTTAAATTAAAAGGTGTTACTACAGGACTGAATGGTGTGACTGTGTTATTGAATGGTGTGACGGTACTAGATAAAGTTACTGTTGTACTGGGAGAGAACGTTGTAGCATTGGGTTCTACGCCTGTACTATTGATTGATGAAACCACAGAACTGGATGAATTAGGTGTTACATTAAAAGGTGTCACTACAGGATCGACTGGTGTGAGTGAAGTATTGAATGGTGTCACTGTACTAGATAAAGTTACTGTTGTACTGGGAGAGGACGCTGTAGCATTGGGTTCTACGCCTGTACTATTGATTGATGAAACCACAGAACTGGATGAATTAGCTGTTACATTAAAAGATGTCACTATAGGATCGACTGGTGTGAGTGTAGTATTGAATGGTGTAACCGTATTAGATAATGTGACTGTTGCATTGAGAGATGACATTGTAGCATTGGGTTTTATGAATGTGCCATTGATTGGTGCAACCACAGTGGACGGTGTAGCTGTTGTTGCTGTAGGACCAACTGGTGTAACTATAGGATCTAAAGGTGTGAATGTGCTGTTTGACTGGATGTTCACTGAGTTGGCTGTTATTTTAGAAGAAGTAGCATTTTGTTCTAAGCCCATTTCAGCTGGGGAAATGGCACCGGTGCGGGGTGGGACGCTTGGTGTTTGGCTTGGGCTGGTTCCAGTCTTAAAACGTCCAACAGTACAGCTCTCATTAAGAAGCACAGACAGCACCTGACCTATGCCACTGTAGAAAAACAAACAAATTTTCTCCTTTAACATCCTCAAAAAATGGTTTAGAAACTATTATGAACATGTGAAAAACATACACAGCAAAATCCTCAATACTGAATTAACACCACAGTGTTTATTCTCAAACTATGGTGACCCAGTGAGTACCAAAATGTAAAAATATTTTATTGGCAATAACAAAATAACAGAATAAAACACATTTTAACATGTTCTGATATTTTGTCATTTATCTGAGAAAAAAAGATGAGAAGGTGGGGGTTGAGTATTTTTTTTATACTGAAAAAATATATTACATCAGCTGTGTTAATGCAACACGTTTTATCCATGTTGAAATAACGTACACAGTTCAGTGTGTACATCATAAGTCAATTCAATGCATCATTTTTTCCAGTGTAGCGCCTCAAGGTATGCATTTAAGGGCGAGCAATGACAGGTTTTAAAGAGAACACTGCATGAGTTAGTTCAGTACTGTGGATTTGGCTGCATAGCTCAAAAGCTAAAAGATCCATGGCTATTCATGTGTCAGCAGCACTTACCATGTAAACTGAGTGGTGAGGGAGAACTGGCTCAGTGTGCACATCTGTTCAGCACTGATGTTTGCAGAGACCCAGGTGAAATTTGAGTTTAACAGGCTATATGCAGAATCACCGGGCGAACCACACAGAGCTGAGTAGAAAAAGAGAGTAAGAATGACTTCAGCTGTGCAAAACACTGATAAGTTTTACAGTCTAGTTTTTTAATCCCTGATTTCTGTTTTGGCTTGGCTGCACTGTAAATGAGGGTCACCCACAATGTACTCGGAGTGTAAATAAAGGCCGACTGATTGATTTATTGATTGATTGATTGATTTGAGGCTCACTACTCAAAGGCCTTTGGAGTGGTGCCATACAAGAACCACTTTTGGTTCCTTTCATTGGAAGGTTCTGTGAAAAACTATGTTTGTAAATGAGAGTGAAGTTTAACCTTCAAATAATGTAACTTCTATGCCAATTATGGCTCATAAATCATGTGCCAAGCCATGAGCCATTTAGAAACATTAATTTTCGAGACTGTTAGCAAGGCATATTTATGAGCGTGATATTTCAACACTTACCTAATCTAGTGAGGATGCCATCATAGGTGATGAAGGTGCTGGACTGGAATAGGGCTGCCAGGACTTCACTGACTGAACACAGATCTAGAAGCTGACTGAGCTGCAGTGCTACTAAACAGCTATACAACCTGAGAGACAATGATCATTTTTGTTTTACCAGAGGGTCAAAGAGATTTTCAAACAACAAAAACAAAATTCATTTTAGGTTTTTATACCTGCCAAAGTCTAAAAATATATAGATTATGTAAACTATAAAAAGGATAATTAAGTTATATACAATTCTAAATACAACAGTTTGGCACAGTTTTATGTTTGAAAGCTTTAAAATTATGACACGTTGCACAATGTCATGCGGCACAACCGACAAAAAAGGTCTTTTATCATGATATGCTTTTAAGAAGGAGCGGGCAGGATACTGCACCAGAAGGAAGACCCCAAGTGACCTTAATGGTGCGGTTTTTGAGTCATGGTTAGGCTGGATCAGCTTACCATGTCAGGTGGTGTGACCCCATGAAAGTTATCTTAGTAATATTATAATGTTTATTTATTTGAAAAATAAATAGCAAACGCTTATACAAGTGTCCAAAAACAAAGAGTGGTTTTCAGTAGCTGTAAATTTAAAAATCATTTTTTTTTTTATTAATGTGTGGTTGTGCCACCTGACTTTTTCTGGGCAGTAAAATTGATAATTTGCTTAAAAATTAATAAACACAATTATGAAAGATATGAAACAAATATCAACGCATTGAACAGATTCTTACACACACAAAATCGCACATCATATCGTTTTTAATAAGAATTTTTCAAATGATCATTCTGAAAGCCTTATTTGTCAGAATGGGGCTAGATGACACACATACACACAGACTAGCCATCTAAAGATTACCTTGTTCCATCACCGTGACACTGTATGTGCACACCCTGCAGTCAAACAAAAACAGGCTCTCAGGAAACATAGGCAGCAACAAGAACAGGAAGCATTTCAGTGGTAGCAGTGTGGAGCACAACGAACAGCAATAAAGATTTACCTTATAGTGACTGGAAACATTACAGAGAAAACTGTAATAAAGGAACATCATTACACAGATCAGTAGGATGCTCTGATAAAAGTATGCATAGAAAATGCTATAGACTGGTGGTCTCTGAGGGGGGTACATACGGGAGGATGGTTGAGTTGCAGGGACAATCCAGCTGCGTAATCTAGTGGGTTCAAGAAAACAGAACGTCAAATAAGATGTAAAATTTGTTTCTCATTTATTTATCTCATTTAAAGTTTCCACCTTTTTCACTCTACTGTATGTCTATGTCTTCTCATTATGTACTCACTGTGTTCTTCACATCGTCAAACGTAACATCAGGACTGTTGATGTTCAGGCTAAATGCATAAAATGCTCCTGAAAGTGGTGAGAAAGCACAACATAGAGTCAGAATTGCAAACACAAGCTACAAACATGCCAAAGATAACTCCTAAATGTATTCTCACCTGAGTCGCTACAGAATCTGCTACAGCTGCACTGGTTCTGTGTGTTATCTAAGACAGAGAGGACAGGAGTGAACACTGCATGACAGCTCAAGTTGGGGAAAGAGAATCAAACTTACACAACTTTCCGGTTACCCCAAATGTAGTCAATAAGTCAAGACATATTTGGTGCCCAAAGTTTCCTTCATTAATTTTGCACTGGATCTACTAGTCCAAAGCTAATCTAAAGCATATACCTCACTAGTTACAGTTATATGTAAAAGTTTATACACACACTCAAATTATATGTTCATTTCAGAATTGAAAGTAAGTTAAAACATCCTCTAGCAAACTATAAAATGTGTCTGCAAATTTTAGTGTATTTATATATTTTTATATAATTTAGCATACTTTGTATTTTTTTCTAGTTTAACACATAGGAGAAATTGAAAAAACATAAGACATATATGTGCCACTTCCGCACAGGCCACATTTTTGTTTTCCAACATGTTAAATTCAGCAAATAAACAGTAATTGTGCATTTCAATGTGCGGAAGTGTGTTCTCTTTAGAGGATGTGTTAAGTTACTTTCACTTAGAAAAGCAGCAGGACATGGAATTTGACCAGCAGCACCCAAACTTTTGCATACAACTGTAGCACTGTGCAAACTGCAAGCCTAAATGTCAAAAACTCATACAGTCTCGCTTATGAACAGAGCCCTGATGGTGACATACCGTACAAATAATAATAATGCGTGGCCGCGACTTAGTAAATCATGGGAATAAAATAATTAAGTAACTTAGTAAGGCATGAGAAAGAGATTCTTTTTCCTCCGTAACGGCACTTTTTTAATCTTAATCTGACTTTTAGGTTTTAGTTTGATTATTTAACTATACTAATTTAATTTCTAATTTGATTTTTAATGTAATGATTTCCTCTTTTAAATTTGTTTTAATCATGTTTTTAATGTTGTTTTAATGTTTTTCTATTCGCATTTACCTCACTTTTTTAAAACAACTCTGACTCTGAATTTTCTCATTTGTGAAGCACTTTGAATGACAGCAGTGTTTGAAAGGTGCTATATAAATGAATTTGCCTTTCCTTGCCTTGCCTAATGTGTGGCCAAGACGTAGTAAGGCATGGGAATGAGATAATTTAGCCCTGGACACAGCTTATAAAGGTACGATGATCTCGTTCACTCTGCCTTATTAAGTCATGGCCACGCATTAGGATGTCATTCTCACATGTTAATACGCCGTGGCCACGCATTATTTTTATTTATACAGTATTTAGAAAGCAAGGCTCCGTACTTACGTGGTTTCTGATGCTTTATGATACACACTTACCTATAATCTAACCTGGTTATAGATCAGTGTACATGGACAAACGTCACTGTTCAAAATGGTTGCTACTACTGTTTTCAGCAGTGGACCTTTGTTTATTTTTATGGATAACAATATGTCATACAGTGTTAGAAACCACATAAGCAAGTCTATTTGATATTACTTAACAACTTGATGCATATTGATACCAGTATTTAATTATTTAGGCATGCAGTTTGTATGATGGTAATTGGCAAGGTGTAAGCTACCATCACTTTTTAGCTATTTTAACCTCATAGCTCCAGCTTCAGTGCAAAATCAAAGGACATCTCAGTTGACAAACATGTCTTGGCTGACTGATACATTTGGGGCAAGGGGAAAAATGTGTAAACCAGACTTTTTGCCAATCTATCACTTTAACAGCAGTGAGACCACCAATAGTATAAAGTTTAGGCTCACACCTAAAGCTTTGGTAAAGCTTTGGTAAAGGTGCTTGGTCCCATGGTTAATACTCACTGTCACAGGGCTGTGCTTGAGCCTCATTCAGGACACGAGGGGTGAAGCTCTTCTTCTCATATGAGCTGGTGGAGAAAACATTAGGCAGCAGTTAGGTCTCAGTGACGTCTTGCACAAGTAAATGGGAGAACATGAAGAACATATGTCATACCATGTGACGTTGACTGGTTTCTTAGCCTGGCAGACTTCAGAGGAAGGCAAGGAGGAGTTGCAGTACACAAAGCCATCTCCAGGGGGCAACATGTTCTCATCCACGCAGAGGTTTTTTCCTACAGAGACAAATTACTGAGTGCTGCAGCAGTGCATAATCAATGGCCCATTCGACCCAAGCATTATTGTGGGTGATTGGTAGATGATTGATCACCTCTTACTCAGAGCCTCTTCATAAACTGCATGAATAATTTATTAGATTCAAGACCATCTCTGGTCTCACCTACCCACTCTTTCCACCTCCCCCATTAATTTAGCATGTAAAGAAGATTCTCTGCTTCTGTTCTGGAGGAGCTGCCTCATGGAGCATGTGTCTGTGGGCTGGTTTAACTGAATCAGCACAGTGCAGTTAGTCTTCCTGTAATGAAGAGGGAAGCAGAGAGTTAGCTGGTTACTGCTTATGGCTAGTACGATAACTGACCTCTAAAGTTGGTGTCATTCTGTAGTCGCTTTTGTGCCCATGTTAGGAACTTCAGGTCTAAGTAGATTTTCTCCATGAGAAAAATAAATGGGGTTTTAAAAAATCTTGTCGAGTCACATTTCGTCCTGACCCAGAAGGCAAGAGGATGGTGGGCCACTGTTGGCCTGCTGATAAAAAAGCTGTGTTTTTGCTCAGCATTTTCCGGGAGGCCTACTGGTGGTTAAGCAGAGTATTAGACAAAAAGCCACTTTTCATCGCTCGTTTTTCACTTTCAGTCCAGTTCACTTATTTTTCCTTCATTTCTTTCTTTCATTATAATTGTAAATTAGTTCAGTAAATACTTTTAATTTAGCACAGTGTCAGCATCCGATTCATTTTATACTAGACATAGACATTCATTTCAGTTGTTTGTAATATTTGGCTTAGTTTATTCTCCAAAAATAATTTTCCAAAATAAAAGGCTGTGTGAATTGAAAATCTGTTAGAAAACTAGTTGGACCTTGTACGGGTAAGACAATAAAATGGGTGGTCCGGAGGTAGACCAGCAGTGGCATACAGAGGATCCAGTGGCATACAGATAGTGGGGTGCCGACCTTTTCAAGCCACTGGATCCTCGGAATTCCATAACAATTAAGCAGTCGAAATATAAATATTGCTACATTTATGCTACAAGCAAGCTAGCACTGAAAACATCACGTGAAAGTAAGTCTAGTATTAAGCAACACTTTTATACTAGGGTGACCAGACATCCCTGTTTTTGGGGACAGTCCCTGTATTTGGTGGCCTGTCCCTGGCTGGAGCCTTTCCCACGATCAGAAGCTAGCAAGTGTCAATAGCATCCACAACATAACCACAAATATCTTGTCAAGACACAAGGTAACCCAGGGATTAAAAGCAGGGGTGGGGTTATGGGACTTGAATCGTACTACCAGGTGATAGGTGATTTGATTTGTACAGGCATACAATGTTCTTGAATGTTAAAAAAAATAGTGCATAATTTTTTTTTAAACTGCTTCACTTTTTCAGCCATCCATATATGACAAAAGGCATATGTTGATAGCCGCCGTCTGTCTCTGCAGAACTGGAGCTACGTGTGTTTAGGGGTGTGCTTAGGGTCTGGCCATTGGGCTTTAGCAATGGGTCTTTTTTCTGTATTTCATTTTTTCATTGTTATTTAATCTGAATATGAATTACAGGTTTATACAACCTCTGACAAATTACTTACATAGTACCCAATCTTATCTGTCAGCCTTGACTATAGTTTATTATAGTACAAAAATTACCATGGACAAAATACATGACATTGGAACTGTGCTTTCCTTTTTCATTTCATACATAAAAACATTGGATATTTTAATGATATACAGACTGTCCAACTGGAAACGTCCCCGGTATTCATCTCAAATATCTGGTCACTTTATTTTATATATTATCAGCTACTCAGACTGTAGCCTTCTACTGCCAAGACTGCCACATTTGACAAAGCCTGCTGGTTTGCATGGGGTATTTTGGCGAGGTGCCAGTCTTATGATGTCCATTCAGTGCGCTGCAGTTTTAGCTTGCATGTAGCAATAGTCGTACTTCGGATTCTTAATGACTTCGTAACTCTGTGGATCTGGCAACTTTCAAAGGAGAAAAGTTGGTACTGCAAAACATATCAGCTTTGGGACGTTTTTCTTTGCCACTGGGCATGTGAGCACCAATATTCGAAAATGCCATTCATTTGTCTCAAACAGAAAACCAGCTTAGATCTGGAGATCCTAATACAGACATGAAGCCGACTACAGAATGACACACAAGCTCCATCCTCAATATTTCATATGAAATTATTTTTCTACAGTTTTAATGTTTATATTTACGACATACGTGAAATTTTTCTTATCTTCACAGTCCACGCTAATGTCCTGTAATGAAGACAAAACACTTCAAATTACATTTCATTTTAATCACACATTGTAAGATTAAACTTTAAACATGTTCCATGTCAGCAACAGTCACCTGCAGTGCGACTGTGGAGTTTTTCTGGCATGAAGTTGAAGTGCTTGCTGTTCCTGTTGTAATTCCATCTGATATGTTTTTTGAATATGTGGCTAATGTGGTTGATGAGCTTTGCATCAGATCCCCAAGATCACATTCAGACCTGAAAAGTTCTGAAACCTGATAAGAGAGGGATGAAACAGACCGATAGAGTAAAACAAGAGTTTCAACACAAAAGGCTGCTTTGTGAAGAACTATTAATGTGTACTTACCCAGGCCTGGACATCTTGCTCACTCTTAGTGGATCCTTCCACTGCCACCTCAACACTGACAAACATCCAGTAGTATGACGCTACAGAGAGATCGAGAGCAGAGTTTTGAATTTAATGTTGAGGCAAAGAATAAATATGAAGAGCACTATTTTACTAAGATTGGCCTCGTTTGCTTACTTTTGTTGTCGCAGAACTGGGAAAGGTTGCACTGCACCACCACTGTCGAATCTGGAAAGGGTAAGATTGCATTTTTAAAGAGCTTTAAAGGCCTTTGCTGTTTTGATACTTAGGCCCAATCCCATTTCTTATATTCACCCCTACCCCTTGTTTTCGAGTGTCACCTTGCCCCTTGGAACTGAGTAACAAGAGGTAGTGGTTGAAATCTTCCCTCTGAAATGGGACCCTCAAATAAAAAGAACATTACTTCATTAACAGCTACTAGCGCTGCTCTGTAGGCGACACTGCCAGTCTGCAGTGATAGCAGAGGAGGGTAAAGTTCAGCAACCTCACTGCTGGGCTTTAGTTATATTTAGGGCATCATATGCCTTCAAAGAGGTGGGGATACTTATTTATTATCGCCCACCCCTAATTCTTTGGTGATATGAAGCTTAAGTCAGCTATTCGCCAGCTTCTTGTTTGAATTTTCCTGTTCCACCTTAAATGGAGCAGCAGTTACATTCTGCTGCTTCAGGCATCAGTACTGCTGGACTATTTAAGGTGGAAAGGGAAATCTAGCAAGCCATCTACCAAAACATTAGCGTACTATTAGCAATTTTTTATGCTTGTAATGAAGAAAAGGACCATAATACATTACAACATCATTAAACTAAGATAATACAATGGTTATTGTAATTTTTAACTGAGAAAATATTAACATCTGTGCGTTTTTCTGGTCACTCGTGCAGCCATCTTGTCGGTTTTTCTTTTTTTCTCATGACACTCCGTTTGGAGTGTGTCTCTGAAAAACCTCCGTTTGGAGGGCCATGTAGCCCTAACTCTTCGCCCTACCCCTCTATCTCAACAAAAATCGGGACACCTTACCTAGGTGTGAACACCCAGAACGAAGAGCTACGGGCTAGGTGGTAGGGGCGAGGGGTGAAATGGGATTGGGCCTTACTGTTCATTATTGTTGGGTATATGTTAGCTGTTCTCTTATGATTAGATAAAAGGAATTAACTCTGTTTACATTATAATAACAATCTCATGAACTCATAGATTTGCAGATAAGGTCTCTAATCTCTATATATCTGTTTTGAACTTCTTCACATTTTTTGAAATGTATTTTTTCCCTGGGGTCCATTTATGATACTTGTACGGCTTTATGTACCAAATGCAGTCATATAATTCACTATAATGTGACCATTTTTCAACCTCTCTTTTATCCCTTAGAATCAAATCAAACAGGCTGTTTTAGTTATAGTACCTCTTAAACTGATATATGTAAATGATCTCTGTTCAGCTAAACTGCTACAGGCCAAACAGGTAAATGTTTTGGTTTCTGTGACATCAGAAAAACCATGACATCAAAATACTTTTGTAGAAGGTTTTTCCTGTTTATTTATAGATATGTAGATGCATTGGATTCCAACACATCACAAAAAAAGACACTGCTGCATTCATAACTGCGGCTTAATTTCCATATATGGACAAAATGGACTATGGAGTCAGTAACACGTTTTGAAACTTTAACCGTGTTTAAACACTACATACTGTTCTTGTTAAAAAAGTGAGGAATTATTACTTTTCTGTGATATGAGCCCTTTAAAACTATGTATACTGTGTGCAGTCAAAAATGGACAAAAATGATTCTATAGTTTGGTGAGCTAGCCAGGAGTTCAACAACCAACAATGCATTTCTAGTAGGACACTGTAGTGCACGGCAGTATAAAAGTCTAAAGAATGTCACTTCAATGGCTTACACACTTCAAATGTTCGTGTTTCAGTCATAAGTAGCGTCAAACCCAGGCTGAATCCTGAACAACCCCATACTCCCTAAATAGTGTGCTAGCTATGAAAGTGTAGATGTTCTACCCTCTACAACCAAATAGCGCATCATTTGTTGAGCATGGATGTGGCTGAGTCCCAAATGACTATGTCTTAGCAATATTATGCACCGTCGGGCTGCAGGATCCAGTATTTAAACTCCTATGTAGTGCACTTTGTAGGGAGCAGGGAGCCGTTTAAGATTCAAGCCAGTGTGAGAAGAGGGCGCCGCTGGATTGGTGCCAAATAAGACTTGTGGTGGTAATTTGGTGACCAAAAAGTACTTATAAAGCAAAGATTTTTGCATTAAATAGCGCCGTGTTATTATATGTTCATTGTTACACGACAAAAAGTAAAAAAAGTAATAAAATGACCGCAGTATACAGAGACGGGAGACCAAACGTTCTCCTCAATCAGCAGTCCATGGTTGGAACTACATTTCTTGGCGGAACACTTGCTTATGCCGATTATTATTAATAATAACATTTAATTTAATGTTATTAATAATAACATTATTTTCTGAAAAAGTGTGTATCTTATCTTTTATGTTGGCTGCTGCTTTATAAAAGCAATAAGCCACTTGAGGCTGTGCGTTTTTTATCACAAGGAAGGAAGTTTTAGGCACTCCGCTTCACATTGTGCCTAAGAACACCCTTCCTGTTTTTTTCTCTTTGAACTTTAAGACATTGAGAGCATTCAGGTTAACAGTTACATACCTGTGGATAAAGTGTTGAATGCAGTCTGGTTTACGGTGAGAGTGGTGGGGGCTACTGTTATTAGAGAGAGGTAAGATGAGTTCAGTCGAGTAGATGCTGCCGTGGTGGGATGGATTGTGGTGATAACGGTTGATTCCTCATGGCCCCCTGGGCTCGCTGCTGTAGGAGAAAGACATATAAGTGCAAACATGTGGACCACTGAACTTCCAGAAGCAGTGAGGCCTATCTAGCTACTGGGCTGGCCATTACCTGTGGAGCTATAGACTGTATCTGCTGTTTTGGACATGGCTGTGGTTTGCAGGGCGGACATAGTTGTAAGGTAAGTGCTGGGTGCACTGGACGAGGCAGGAAAAAAGGTAGTGGTAGATGTTGTATGTATGATAGTAGTGGTAGCAGCAGCTGTAGTTGTGATATCTGTGGTAATGGGAGAAGATGTAGTAGTAGCACTAGCAGCTGTAGGTGCAGCTGTAGTTGCAGTGGTAGCAGGAGAAGATGCAGTAGTACTGGTAGTAGCAGCTGTAAGTGGACCTGTAGCTGTGGTGGTAGTTGTAGTAGTTGGGTTTGTAAGTGTGATGGTAGCTATTGTAATAGGTGTGGAAGTAATAGTAGTAGTAGTAGCAGGTGTAGGTGGAGCTATGGTTGTAGTCGTAGCTACAGTAGTAGAAGTTGTGGTTGGGCTGGTAGCTATGGTAGTAGGAGTAGATGCAGTAATACTAGGAGTAACAGGTGTAGGTGGAGCAGTTGTGGTGGTAGATATGGTAGAAGGAGCAGTGGTAGTAGTAGTAGTCACAGTTGTAGGTGGAGCTGTGGATGTAGTGGTAGCTACAGTAGTAGAAGTCGTGGTTGGGGTTGTAGCTATGGTAGTGGGAGTAGATGCAGTAATACTAGGAGTAACAGGTGTAGGTGGACTTGTAGTTGTGGTGGTAGATATGGTAGAAGGAGTAGAAGTAGTAGGTGTAGTCGCAGTTGCAGGTGGAGCTGTGGATGTAGTGGTAGCTACAGTAGTAGAAGTTGTGGTTGTGGTTGTAGATATGGTAGTAGGAGTAGATGCAGTAATACTAGGAGTAACAGGTGTAGGTGGAGCAGTTGTGGTTGTAGCTATGGTAGTAGGAGTAGATGCAGTAATACTAGGAGTAACAGGTGTAGGTGGAGCAGTTGTGGGTTGTAGCTATGGTAGTAGGAGTAGATGCAGTAATACTAGGAGTAACAGGTGTAGGTGGACAGTTGTGGTGGTAGCTATGGTAGTAGGAGTAGATGCAGCAGTACTGGAGTAGAGGTGTCGTGGAGCAGTTGTGGTTGTAGATATGGTAGTAGGAGTAGATGCAGTAATACTAGGAGTAACAGGTGTAGGTGGAGCAGTTGTGGTTGTAGCTATGGTAGTAGGAGTAGATGCAGTAATACTAGGAGTAACAGGTGTAGGTGGAGCAGTTGTGGTTGTAGATATGGTAGTAGGAGTAGATGCAGTAATACTAGGAGTAACAGGTGTAGGTGGAGCAGTTGTGGTTGTAGCTATGGTAGTAGGAGTAGATGCAGTAATACTAGGAGTAACAGGTGTAGGTGGAGCAGTTGTGGTTGTAGATATGGTAGTAGGAGTAGATGCAGTAATACTAGGAGTAACAGGTGTAGGTGGAGCAGTTGTGGTTGTAGCTATGGTAGTAGGAGTAGATGCAGTAATACTAGGAGTAACAGGTGTAGGTGGAGCAGTTGTGGTTGTAGCTATGGTAGTAGGAGTAGATGCAGTAATACTAGGAGTAACAGGTGTCGGTGGAGCAGTTGTGGTTGTAGATATGGTAGTAGGAGTAGATGCAGTAATACTAGGAGTAACAGGTGTAGGTGGAGCAGTTGTGGTTGTAGCTATGGTAGTAGGAGTAGATGCAGTAATACTAGGAGTAACAGGTGTAGGTGGACTTGTAGTTGTGGTGGTAGATATGCTAGAAGGGGTAGAAGTAGTAGTAGTAGTAGTAGTTGTAGGTGTACTTCTAAATGTGGTGGTGGCTGTAGTAGTTGGACTTGTTGTGGTGGTTGTCATTGCTGTAGTGGCAACACCAGTAGTGTTTATTGTGGCAGCTATGGTTGTAGGTGTAGATGAAGTAGTGCTAGGAGTAGCAGTTGTAGGCGAAGCTGTAGTTGTGGTAGTAGGTATGGCTGCAGGAGAGGCTGCAAAAGTAGTACCTGTGGTGATCGCAGGAGTAGATGTAGTAGTGCTAGGAGTAACAGTTGTAGGTGTGGTCGTAGTAGTTGTGGTGGTTGCTTTAGCTTCAGCAGTACTATTTGTGGTGGGACCTATCTTAGTAGAAGTAGATGTAGTGGAACTAGTAGCACCAGTTGTAGGTGGCGTAGCAGTGGTAGTAGGACTAGTGGTTGTAGGGTTAGTTGCAACAGTAGTAGCTGTTGTGACAGCTCTGGTAGTAGGTGTAGATGTAGCGGTAGTAGTAGCAGTAGCACTTGTAGGTGGAGTAGTAGCTGTAGTATCTGCTAATGATTAAAAGCAAAGATTGTGTTAATAGATACAAAATCATAGTCATAGCCTTAGCTGTCAGGCTAACTACAAAATGTTAAAGAGACTGTATGGATGTTACATGAAGTGTGAGACAATCATTTGCCTGCACATCCACCCCCACCACACACACCCACACACACACACACTCACACAAACACCAACGCAAATGTCAAGCCTGCCAGCAGCACAGTACAATGGCTCCCATTGCTCACTGACCTTGCTGTGGAGGTGAACTCACTGTAGTAGAGATCAGGGCCAGTGTGGAGAGAAATGGAGCTGAGAGAAAAGGACAGGGGCATAAGAAGAGAAACATAGAGAGGTGAACGTACATGAATAGACATCAAACACAGAGCGAGTGATGTCCTATCTAATGGAAAAAGTTTGATTCTATAAAATGTTGTCACAGTAGTTTATACACTTACCTGCAGTGGAGAGGAATTCTCGTGCATTTGTAGAGGTCGTGACTGTAAATGAATTACAGACCCAATTTTAGTGAAACTGAACATTACAAGCATTTCCCTGAGATGAGTATTTCAAAGCTCACAGCAGAAAAACACAGAACAGTTCTACACTAAATTAACACGTTAATAAACGTGTTAGTAAAATGAGACAACTGTGCACTCACCCTGTGTAATTTGTGTTTCGCTGTTTTGTCGTTTGACCCGTACACGGCCTAAATGATTGAGCATGCCTACAGGAAAGTCATGCACAAAGATAAAGAACCAAGAGCAGATCTCACTACTATGACTGACAATTAGGGGTGCACGGATTATGAATTTATATGCCAGATTCTGATACAATTATAGTGAAATTTGCTGATGATTGGTCTTTGTGAGGTAAATTAACATACTGATATAAAATGTTTTGGCTGCTAAGCATTTCTGAAGGGTAACACACGCAAGACGCAGATGTTGTGGCTCCCAAGGTGGTTTGATTTTTGTTGGAAGGACAAAATGGCTCTTCTTAACATTTGGACCCCCGACCCCTGGCCTAGTCATATCGTAACTTATTTCACCTTGTACCTTTTAAGCTCCAAAACAGTGAATTTTAGAAGAGGTAGTTAACTGATAGCAATCGTGATAAATAAGTTATTCAAGCCAAAAGGTACAAACTATTTATGCTTTTTGTCAGATTTTTAGTGATTTTTAGTGAGGTATGCTTTTGTAACTTTAATTTGACTATTAGTTTGGGGTTTTCAGTTCTTGCCCCATGCAAACAGATAAGATCCTGGTCTTGTATAACTAGAAACAACTGCCAAGATGGGCGTAGAGTGAACAGACCTTCCTATGAGGACTTTTGTTGTAGTTGTTACAATCTATACAGCCTATAAAGTATTATTTGATAAGTGATGATATGGTCTGCAGTAGCCTAAAACATGCAGTCAGACTGGTACTGTTGTGTGGTGTGTGTAGCTAATAGCCAATACTGAGCGACTGCCATGCTGGTTTTTTCTAGCTTATTTCCTGGTTCTTACAACAAGCCCCACCTATTGGTGAGCTCCCACCAATCAGTGAGCCCCTCTAAAATATAAATGGGTGGAATGTGTTTATTTGTCTGTTCAGACATGGAATAGAAATTTGACATGTCATAATTTTGAAATACCGGCATCATTTTTAAATATGGTGGTATTACTGTAATACTGCCCAACTCTATGCAGCATACTGGCTCACATTATTTTACGTCATAAAATTGAACCACAGATCAGCCGAAATTCAAATAATAAAAATAAATTCATGTGTTTGAGGGAATATTAGCTGATTTTGAGTCTCGCTGTTTCCAATCGTGCACCCCTACTGACAGAGTTTGTACGTTCATTCTATAAAGTGGATGAAAGCTTTAAAGTGGAAAAAAAAACAGAACCACAATGCATCACACAACAAATAAGCCAACACCCACTTCATGCATCATACAGTATCCATATTCACAACATGCAAATAATGCATAGTCTGGCTTCATGCAAAATGCTACAGAAAGTGGTGACATCATGAGGTTTATATGGTTTACATAGTGTCTGAATCAGTTCTTCCTTTAGTTGAGGAAGAAAACTGAAAGCATGCACGCACAGAGTAAAGGGAGAGTGGGTGAAAGAGAACGCATGCATGACTCTATATGCTGGAGGCTAAGTGAGCCACCCAGACTAACACTGCTGTATGCACTATAATTGCTCACATTATCTCTGCTATTTTAAGCCAGACCCACTGTCAGCTAACTGCGCTTGGCGCTAGGCCCGTTTCCACGGTGACTGCACTCACCACACTGCAGCGCATCGTCCCGGACCCTGGCCTGGGGACGGGTGATGCCCCACATACGAGAGTCCCAGCCCACGACTGTGCCATCCTCACAGGGCCCGTGCTGCAACACGTCGTTCCAAACACGAAACAAGTAGAGCTCCAGAGTGGCCAGAGTGACCCCAGGGGAGGCATCCCGCAGCTGGCAGCCCAGTAGAAGGGTCCCCGTGGGTGGGATTCCCCGAGCAATAACCGTGCGCTGTTGAGGGTCCGGGTTACCGCTGACCTCCAGGCTGAAGCTGTCTCGCATAGCATCTCGCCGCAGGCACAGCCGGTACCAGCGGCCCAGCTCCAGCTGCACAGGGAATCGGTGCCGTACACCCAAAAGCCAGGCGTAGAGGGCGTTGTCGTCACCCTGCAGGGCCAGGTCGTAGTATGGTGGGCGGGGAGATGTGTAGCTAAAGGCTGTCCACTCACCCGGGGTCATCACACGCACATCCACGCACACTGTTATCTGGAACAGCAGTGGCATGGCCCAGTGGTCCTGCAGTGTCCAGTAGTCAGAGCAGCCCTGCAGGACAGCCTTAGAGTCACTCATGAAGTAGCCGCCCGCTGGGGAGAGAGAAAACCCTTTGGCAATGTTGTACTTAATACAGTCACGGCATTAACACTGGACTGAACTGAACAGAAAGAAATGAATATAAAATAATATAATTAATATAAATATTAAACCAAAGTGGCGGCAGATTTGTATTATATGGTGTCACTTATGTCTACATTTTAAATATTTTGACATTTTAGATGCGTCAAGACTGATAAACAGAGCTAGAGATAATCTGTATAGCATCAGGAATAAAATGACAATGAAATTAATATCAAGTCTTGCAGTGCAAAAATGTCAAGGTAGATAATTATGAAATATGTTGTAAACAGACAATCAGTATGTAAATTATCGTTTACAATGTCTTGTAGTTCCCAAAATGCTTGAAACATTGAATATCTTCTGGTGTGTAGTTCATAATATTCCATTTTTTGGGTTTCATTTAAGTTACTATTTAACACAACAAAATGAAAAATATTACTATTACAATGCATTGTAAGTTATTAAAATGACTTGCAAGATAGAGAAGATGCAACGTTTGAACTGTAAGAAAGGTAGCCCATGTTCCTTGATGTCAAATGCTGCTGTAAGGACTTACATTGGAACGCTGATATGTTCTTTAAGCTGTCATTGTTTTCTTCCTGTATCAGGTTAGCAAGAGTCATGATTCATTGTGAGAGCTGCACCCTGCACATTAACCATTTACCTCATGCATGTCTCTTTGCATTCCGTCACCAGTTGCACCACAATATGCTGAAAATGTCAACCAGCCCTTTTCCCAGAGACAGAGGACCAAGAATAGCCACGGCCTCCTCCTATCTGTCCAACACTCAGCCCAGCTACACAGCAGCAGTGCTGCGGGCCTGCAGCCACTCCACTTAGCATCTGCTTAGCATCTTTTTTCTGCTAGCAAGGCCGCTAACAGGTTGCCTCACCACAGACCACTGAAAGCATTTTCTGTAATCCAGCAGAATTGAGTAGAGGAGCCAAAACCTATACTTAAGTAAAAGTAGCATTATTTCAATGAAATAATACCTTGTGAAAAATATAGAATATATATATATAATAATATATATAGAAGCGCATCCACCGTCTATCAGCACAGGAACTTAAGTTTATTAAGCTCTATTCCTCTCTTTTTGAGATCCCTTTGGTCTAAATCTAATGCTAAAGCTCAAAAGTGAGAGATGTGACCAACAGCAAAGCAGCATGGGTGCTGATCCAATGCAAGAGAACGGAAATAAACCTATAAAAAATGAATTAAGAAGTAAATATGAATAACTAAAATGGAACTTGCTTCAGCGTCTGCCCAAAAGGCTTCGCATCTTTCCTGTGCTAGCAAGGCCGCTAACAGGTTGCCTCACCACGGAACACGAAAGCATTTTCTGTCATCCACCAGAAGTGGGTAGAGGAACCAAAACCTATACTTAAGTAAAAGTAGCATTATTTCAATTAAATAATACCTCATAAAATACAAAACTGCAAAAGAACTTACTAGTGCGTCCACCATCTATCAGCAAAGAAACTTAAGTTTGTTAAGCTCTAATCCTCTCTTTTTAAGATCATTTCAGTCTAAATCTAATGCTAAAGCTCAAAGGTGAGAGGTGTGATTAACAGCAAAGCAGCACAGGGGCTGAACCAACACAAGAGAATGGAATTAAACCTATAAAATGAAGTAAAAACTAAATTTGAATAATTAAAATGGAGCTAGCTTTAGCATCTGCCCCAATGGGTTTTATCAAAAGTGTGTTTTGGGTTCACTAAGAACAGTGTGGTCACTTTACGCTAGAGATGTAGTGAATTAGGTTGAAAAACATGAGATTATTCAGACTGTGTTGTACAGACAAAGTGTATACCCCTTCACTGTAATATAGACTGCAAGAGCAGCCGCGGCCTGTTTCATCTGTAAATTTATGGGAAACCACATCAGCCAGTTTGAACGACATTCTTATCAAATTCTCTGTAGCTCTGCTTGCGCAGTTAGCTTATGTCTGTGTTGTTTCATAACCATGTGTGATACCTTGCCAAATCCAAAACAGGCCAGCCCAGATTTGGCCTCTGCATGCGCATACTGTAACTCAGCCATGACTGACAGGCTGAAGTGGCAGCAGATGAGCGCAAAACTGCTTGCATGTATGTGTATAAGTGTTCTGTTTGTGCAAGACTTCTGGAATGCTCCCGCAGGTAAGGCCTACACCTGCCGTCTCTAGCGTCATGGGACAATACGAAAACAGGTGCAAATGTCCCCCCGAGAGCACTTACATTCTTTCTGAAAATGAGAAATGTTTGGGATTTTGGCCCAAAGCTAGGCAACAACATTTCATCACAATGCATTTTTTCATTAGAATTACATATTACTAATTATCGATATATATTGTGTGCATATACACATCAGTGGTGACGGTCGGTTTGATAGCCATTGTCAGCAAACTCTACATTATCTTTTATTTATGAAAACTGAACTGATACCACTGTGCAGAAAAAGACTGTTTTCATTGTAAAAACATTTTCAAGTTCCAAGTTGCTTTCCTCAAACTGAAAGCTAAATATGCTGACTATCATGCTGGTTTGTGCTGTTACTGGTGAATGGCTAGACTCAGTGCAGCATGCAAGATCTTAATGACCACAAGTGCAAGGGAACCCATTCGACTGAATAATAAAACTGACAATGTAATTGGTTTACCTCCTCTTTGCTTAATCTAAATCAATGTATTGCTCTAATGTAGCTTAATGACTGAAGTATATTATTAAATCACTGTAGCCAATCACACAATACTATCAACACTAGGAGGGTGAAGGCTAAAACAGGCTTCCTCCGAGACCTGTGAAGCTCCACCGCATCTGGTCGAACTGCCGGTCACGCAACGTCATTGGACAGCTGAACGCGCTCGGAGGAAAGCGCCAACCGCCAGATCTGTTACGTCATCTAACAGACGCCTGCGCTGACTAGCATCGCGTTAAGTGATGGGGGGAGAAGGAGGGGCCACCCTACCCACCCAGAGAGAGCGAGGCCAATTGTGCTCTCTTGGACTCCCGGCTACGGATGGCTGTAGCATCACCAGGGATCGAACTTGTGATCTCCTGATGATAGGGCCAATGCTTTAGTTGCGCCACTCGGGAGCATATTTTAGAAAAATAATTTGATAATGATAAACGTGAGAAGAGGAAAGTCAATGATTACAGAACAGTAAATAAGCGCTGCAAATAATTTGATGTATGAAGACAGGTCAGTGCTTCATTTCTGGATTTCTGGCAGATTTCTGTGAAAACAACACGCCAAATGTGGACGTTTTGGAGCATAGATAATACTTAATGACAAGAGGGTATCAATGATGTGAGAGATTTTATGGAAAAGTCACTCTTAGAAATGTGTCATCACTAACACAGGTTATTGTGTTACAGCCTTATGTGACCATCATCTTAAGGTCCCCAACATTCTTTAACAAGATTTCAAAAAGTGAGGTGGAACATGTCCTGCCCGCCCCCACCTTATTTTACACCAGTGAATGGTTCAGTAAAGACATTAGGGGCCCAGCGGGCACGCCTCCACACCCTGCCAGAAGTAACACCACTGGCTAGGCTTCCTCCCCATCTCACGAGTAAAAAAGTGAACATGGCGTCTACAGGACTGGAGTTGTAATTGTTCAAAGTTCTGGTCTTTGTTGCTATACTGGATTGTGGGACAGAATCCCTTAAATCTTTCAATTTCAGTACTTATCATGTTATCGCCTAGACCTACTTGGACAAGACTTGTGTAATTGTGTAATTATAGAGACCAGGCATTTGCCCACGCAATCACCCACACACATACATTCTTGCTCACTCACTTCCTCTGTCTCTTTCTCTCACCACCTTGAAAAAAGCACTACCTCTCACTTCTCACTCACACATACAATGACACAGCCTCTCCTCTTTAATTGTAACCCTGTCTGTCTGTCCTTTCAGCTGCAGTCAGGGTGGTGTTGGTGGCTCCCTGGAGGGATGAGGGGCTAAATGGTCTAATTCTCCTTGGCTGACCACAGCAGCCCACACACTCGCCTCTGCTAATTAATCTGAGATTAAAGCAGGGAAATGTCATAACGCTGTGGGCATGCTGGACTTAGCCACCACGCTCACCGAGGATCAAAAGACTCTCTAGCTCAGCCTTTGTCCTGTGCCAGGAAAATCTCTCTCTCTCTCTCTCTCTCTCTCTCTCTCCCTCCACAGATGCCACAAACACACCTGACCGACAGTATCTCAATTCATCTGGCCATTCCCCTGAATAGAATTATGAATCAGATGAATCAGAGGAATTGTGAGCTAAATCTAGAGTTAGCGGTCTTCCTTGTGAAAATACCAAACTGATTACAGGCTGTTTATTCTAGAGAATATGTTGGCTATCTTGAAAGCTGCACTGGGTCAGGGGAGGCTTGCTCCTCAGACTTCACAGAAGCCCCAATCAAGAACAGCCAAAACATCACATGCCCTCAGGATTAGCTTTGAGCATACTAACAGGGAATCTGCATTACATGATCTGATCTTCCAGGGTGCAATAAATGTGTCTTCCTCTATCATGCAGTGCTACCAAGCTGGCAGGGTGAAGACTAGCATGAGACAAATGGAGCAGCCACCATATCTTTTCAAAGTGATGCTGATGCAACGCCACTGGACAGCTCAACACGCTTGGAGGACACAAACAGACTCTAACAGGCAATCATCAGCTAACACACGCTCCCGCCGGCTAGCGCTGCGCTAAGTGATGTGGGAGATGGAGGGCCACCTTACCCACGCAGAGAGAACAAGGCCAACTATGCTGTCTTGGAATGCCAGCCACATATGTCTGCGGCATCAGAAGGAACGAATTTGTGATCTCCTGATGACAGGTAATTATTTTCAAGAAAATATCATTTAAAACCTTTTAATCTTTTAATATGATTCTGACAGCATCAATTTTCTGAACAAATACAGTCGATTATGAATTATTGGAATTGAGTATGAAAAAACGTTGAAAGTCTTTCCCCGATTCGCCCCGTGGTCTGTTCCGAGGGTCTCTTATTTAGCATCTGTCATGAAATCTGCAATCAGTGTTCAAAACTAGGCATCTGGATACATCCTATCTGAGTAAAGTGGGTGGGGCTTATGCTATACATAAAGGGTGTCAAACTCAACCACCAAAAGGGCCATATTAAAAAATTTCAGCAAATCTGTGGGCCAGCTGTGTTTTTATTTCAGTTTTACTTAACATTTTGCAATGACCCGACCGGCCATTGTTTATTCAAAATATGCCAAAACTGCGACAGCAAAATAGGCACTGAACACTTATTCAAAAATAATTCCAAATGAAAATAAATTGTTTTAGGTTTTTTTAAACTGCCTATTTGCTTGAACTAGACACCAGGCATCTTTTCTTTTTGTGTAACCACTGGCCCATAGATGGCCCATGCTGTTGGGGGAAGGGGGTCAGAACACGCACTATAATGCAGTGCATACTGGGGACTAATTCTGTGGGCCAAACAGGACTGTGTCTCGTGCCTGACGTGGCTGGCAGGCCTTGTGTTTGACAGATGGGCTTTACGTTCACCCATGCTCTTTTTGCCTGAAGTAACCAAGGTTGTGTGGCAGGCATTCAAAAAGTTCAAAAGGTTCTGCAAAATCAATACAATTTTAACATATAAAATATCAAAAATTGAATCAAATCTTGACCTCAGAATCATCTAACTTGAAAATATGTGTATTGTTACACCACTACTGGTTGCTACCCACCACTAACATTATGGTCAAGATAATTATAGAGGCAAGAACGGATCAAGACAGACATTGGGAGACACTGAGTCTGAGTCAAGGCCTAGGCTTTGTAGTAGCCAAGTCTGAGCTAAGACTGAGACTATTCATTTGTTGTCTCAAGATCACCCACCACCGTGACCTAGGTGTAGGAAAACTAGCCTGCAGTGATCCTTGATTGTGGCCTTTGAGCCCTTCGCATTCTGCTGTCCCCACTTTCCTCTTCCAACCCTTTACCTCTCGCTAATGTACAGAGTCTATTCACTCCTGCACTTTCTCTCATTCAATTTACAGCTTAAAGGTGCTTTATTGACTTGCATGGAGAGTGCTGCCAGAGCAATTAAGCCAATGCTTCTTTAGTGGGATTAGCACATCACACGGAGCATTAGTGTTTGTCTCCAGGTACGCTTCTGAGCCAAACTCCAGCTCGCTGAGCTCTGGCCTTCAATCTGGCTTTCTACTCTTTATCCATCTCCTCTTTACACCACACTGCCATTCATTCGAAGCACTGTGGAAAGCTGAGACCTATTAAAGAGCAAAGATTTTTCAGAGGCCTTGTCGCTATGGAAACAAATCACACCTGAGTCCGTGTCTTGGTCTTAGATGTTTTAAATATAATGGCCCTGATCTAGTTAATGAATCATCACGCCTAAATCAAATGAAGTCTTATTTATATTTAGCCCATCAGGGCACATCGGCCGTCCTGTCAGTAATGAAGAAAATGTAATCATTTAGGGCTTTAGTGCAGATGCTTTTTCCTTCTATTACATTTTTGGTAAGTATTAAAGGGTCTATATCATAGAAAACCACATTATCTTTGCTTTTTTGAAATGACTTTAATGTAGTATGTATGTTTACATGCACTCAATAATTAGATCATTGGATTTCTGCAGTTATCTGTTTATTCAAATGGTAAACAGCATACTCTAATTTCTTAGATTGGAGTAAGGTCTAGAAATCCGATTAACAAATCCAATAAAGAGAGCTGGACTTTAGCTCAGTAATCAGATTTCTCAGTGCATGTAAACTCTTACTCTGATTTCTTTCAGATTTCTCAGTCTGTGCATGTGTGAAAACAGACCGCGGCACCGGAAATAAGCAAGCAGTATTTATCACAGCAAAACACTTTTGGAGTGACGCTGAAACCAACTAGGTCCTTGATGAAATTAAGGATTTAAATTTTCAGTTCATATTTGCAGGTAAAGTGGTGTAATGTTTTTTTTTAAAAAAAAAGCCACATGAAGTTTTACCTTATGTTTACGTCACGTCTTCTTCTGTGAGTTTATTGACCGGTTTCAAAGCAAAAATCCAATTAATCATGTAGACCTGGAGTTTCCTCATTATCTGATTACTCAAGCGCATATACATGTTGATCGGATTACTGACAAAATCTGATTTTCTGCAGTTAGCAGTATTAAGTGCATGTAAACACACTCATTTATGGAGGAGAGATCCATGCATAAAAACTCAAAAGGCAGATTTCGACTAGTAAACAAAATGGCAATATTTGCGTTGTAGATGTCACAAACCCTGGTTCCTTTCACCACTGTAAAGAAATACTCGTCGGTAAGGTTCTCTATAAGGCACCTTTTCACATGAAACCACTCTGAATGACTTTGTTACACGTCAATGTAAGAATTAAGCAGATGTTTTGAAGAATTTCCCTTAACCTGCAAACAGGACTACTGTGAATTCACTGATTTTGTGATTTCACCAAAACTCATATATTCAGATTATAGCAGTTTAGCCCCACCCATTCATAGTGAAGTAGTAGTGCAGTTGAATGTTTTAGCATAGACTGCTTCTTCTATTAGGGCAGCTAGTCAGAACAGACATTGTTTCATATATCAGCCTCAAAGACACAGTAAATAGCCTGTTTAATTCTAAGCGATGGGGAAAGGTATGAAAATGGTAATTTAAAAAATAATTAAGACTGTTTGTAAAGGTTTTAATACATTAAACATTATTAGGGGACCTCAGAGGATAAAAAGAGACGATATGGGACCCATAGTTTTTGAAATTCACTGATATACTATTGAGCAGATAACAGGTTCTGATTGAGGATCTGATAACGTTCCGTGTTAGAACATCCAGGATATATACTAGAATAGAAAGAAAGAGGTGTGTAACTTTTTAATGCCACTGTGTATTCTACACATGTGCTGCTATACGTTACTTCAAAACTGAAAACGAAGTGTTCAGGTTATGTGTTTTGATCTCGTTTTGATCTTGTTCATTGAACTTGACTCCAATGGATCTCAGTTATGAGAGACACAAGTTGAGAACTATCCAGGGTGGACAGATGGACAATTTCTAGGCAAACATAATTTCCCCCTTAATTTCTGTATCCTGTTGAAAGCTATTTTCCACTGTGCCTTCAGCTCTGTGGCTTTGCTGGTCGCGTAGTCACCAACATGTACATTTGCATGTCTCACCACATTGACTCTACAACTTTGTGCTCATACCTTGAGGAACAAGAGGTAGGAACATCCATAAGTAGAGAGCATGTAGGAAGTGATGTTTGGACTTCCTCTCTCGCTCAGCCAGGTGGTCCCTGTGTTTTCGAGGCATCCTTCTGAAAGAGAGCAAAGTAAATCTTACTTTTGCAGTTATTTGTAATTCTAAATTGGGGCTGGATATAGGGATGTGCATTTCGACCAATTTTGTCACTCAAGTATCTAAACTAAAATCAACATTGACCTATTTTTAGCTTGATTAGTTGCATAATTTAGTTGACTTTGTTGCTCATCACATTAAGCACAATACATATTATTATACAATTTAAGAGAAAAGTCTATCTTTGATCAAAGTATAGTTACTTTTGCTCACCTCTAAATCGTCTTATGATTACATCACCGTGCAGAAGTGTGCAAGGAAAAATAATATGAACCAATAATGTTTAATAATGGAAGTCAAGGCAAGATCTAGAAAATCACCAAACTCATTAAATAAAAATACAAAAGCTCTTGAGACACAACCAAGGGTATCATCACTCATCATCATCACTTTTATATTTATATATATATATATATATATATATAAAACAACACAGAACACACACTCACACACACACAGCTCCCACAGCTAGGGGGAATTCCACTGACCATGGTATAGAGTCATTTGCTAGCCTGGAATGGGTCCTTAGCTACGGGGGAAAGTCTCACACCACGGTGCATCACAGAGGAGGCCAGCCCAGGAAGCCTCGAAAGCCAAAAATGTCCATAGCCACAATAGGTGTAGCATTTTCCTGCAGCCACTAACCAGTCCAGGCAGCCTCATAGCTGCAATGCAGCATCACCCAAGTGGCCAGCCCAGGCAGCAACGTAGCTACGATGTAGCGTTGTTTTGGCAGCCAGCCCGAGAGGCATTGTAGCTGCGGCGTAGCGCTGCTCATACAGCTGAACACTACCAATCCAAGGTTCAGAAAGCCTCATACCGACAATACAGCATCACTCAAGCGGACGGTCCAGGCTGCATCATAAGTGTGATGTAGCGTCACCCAATCAGCCAGCCCAAGAAGCCTCTGAGCCACGGATGGCAAATCGCTCTAGGCCGCGATCTCGGTGGATATGATGGCAAACTCCTCAACCAAATGAAAAACCCGATATAAAGCAGCAGCCATATTGTGCCAGCGTACAATAGAGCACACACACGCACACAGCACACAGGTATGTTTGGAGAACAAACTGAACAGCATTTGATGAAAAGAACACCTTGTCGACTGTTATGCTTTGAGGTTATGTGGGAGCCAGAGACTCAGGAAACACAGCACAAGTACATGGAAGAATGGATTCTAATAAATATCAGCAAATTCTGGGAGCAAATGTGATACAGTCAGGAAACTGAGGCAGACAAGAGGCAGGCTTCTACAACAGGATAGTGATAAAACATCTCAAAATCCCCCAGAAACTGCTTCAACAAATGCAAGCTGAAGCTTTGGAATGGCCCTCACAGTCCCCTGACCTGAACATCATTGAAAATTTGTGGGATGATCTTAAACATGCAGTGCATGCAAGACGGTTCAAGAACATTGCAGAACTAAAAGCGTTCTGCAAGTAAGAGTGGGCGAAAATTGTTTGCAAACAAGTGTCGGCTACAAAAAGTGTTTTCAAGCTTATTTTGGTTCCCTAAAGAACTAGAATGCTTACTGTAAATTAGCTGTTTTTTGTTTTATAGTATTTCCATATAATGTAAAGGTTCTATAATAATTAAAGTTTTTTTTTCTCAGAACTGTATGTTCAAGCCATGAGCCTTTATTTTGAATAGTGCACAAGCCTTTAAATCGGGTCCACTGGTCTTGCTTGAAAGAGGCATCTCTGGGGACATCGGAGTGAAATCTTATGGTTGCTTGGGTGAACTGCCATTTTGTATAAAGGTGCAGTTCTGTACCATGTTTGAAAAAAGCACTCTGTAGTGTGACAAACATCTCCCAGAAATGGCCAGAAGCACTTTCCATCACGATGCCGTCCTGTATTGGAGGTACTGCTTTCATTCTCTTGTTTCTTTTTGTTCTCTCAGGGCTTTAGGTATTTGCTATGAATGCCTCTGGACAATGCTCTGTGACAGAGGATTAAGTGACAAGTTTTACTTTTGTTACATTTTTAATGGAACAGGTATCAAGAGTCAGTCTTTGTCACAAATATATTAGCCATCTAGTTTTACAGGAAGTTACTTTAGGGAAGTGCAATACCTTGTGATACAAATATCTTATGTAACGCGATCAGGTGCAAAATGCTAACGTAGCCAGGGGAATAAACAAATATGTGGTCAGAGCTTTGCTATACTAATCAAGTTGCACATGGCCTTCACTTTGTTGGCCATTTGTGGTGCAGTTGGGTGCACGTGGCCTTTGGTTGCTAAGTTAATATGACAGCAGGATGAAGAGACTTTCAATGTATACATTCTAAAATATATACTACTGTGCAAAAGTCAGACACTTCAAAACATCTATTAGGTAAAGTTGTTCATTGTTCATGTCAAAAGAAAATGAGTGAAAAAAACAGGCGTTTCCAAAACTGAAGTTCAAAAAATGAATAAAAGTTCAAGAAAAAATGGACCTCATAACAACCATCTGCAACACCTGGTAGCCCACCAAAACTGCCCCCATCAGATAAACAGTACTTTCATCTTTGAGAGAGAGGAGAAAATCAAGCGGCTTCAGATCTGAAAACATCCACAGGTGTTTCTGTCCATTCTTCCACTGTGAGAAGACGACTCAGCGCTATGGGTCTGAAAGGATGTGCAGCTGTTAAGAAGCCCTTGAACAACGGACTGACCACTCTATGGTCAAGCCTCTACAGAATTTAATATGAAGCAGAAAATGCAACCAACTTCTAAGACTGAACTTTGGAGATGTGGAAAAATATCCCTACAGATTAACAGAAAGCAAGTCCGAAAAGAATGGAAGCTGTAATATTGTGAAGGGTGGACTCTCTAAATAGCATAATTTTATATTATATAACATTATATTTAATTGTTGAGGCTTCTGTAATTCTGTTTTCCTGTTTTTCTTTTTACAGCTGCTGAAAAATTAGTTACTTATTGGCTGTTTTATACTGGAAATAAAATAAATGAAGGTTGCCAGTTCTGTGACTATTGCACAGTACTGTATATGGCAACTTTTAAGCACACAAAGTGCACCTTGGCACCTCAGTCTCAGAACACAAACATGAAAAGAAATGAATAAAGGCTGACAGTTTGTTACAGCATATGAAAGGAGCAATTCACTGTCGTATGACTAAAGAATGACTTCTCTTAGCCTAACAGCCCAATAAACAAACAATTACTTACTGTGTTTTGAGTCATTTAATGCAGCTAAATTCATCACTGTGTCTAAATCAAGCCAATTTTTTTTTCACTGCATCAGGGCATGATACCCACCGTCAAAAATGAAGAAAATGTCACTTGATCATATTGCATCTTCTAAACTTTTAAAATGTTTTCGCATAATTCAGGAATTGAGATGTTAACAAAATCATTCAGACAGGTCTGATGTGGAACGATGTGTTGTGGAGAAGCTAACTTACTGACTCAAGCGGTCGTGATGTCTACAATGAAAATATAGCCACTTTATTTATTATCCGAAAGAAACAGTGAACCTATCCATGTTGTTTGAGCTTATATAGGCAATGGTGATGATGATAAAACAGCGGTAAATCTGAAAAAATGTTTATTTCTGCGATATTTTGCCTTACAACACCCTGCAGGTCCCTCTCCACCATGCATATGTTAAAATATACCATATTACCATAAAAACTACTACAAAATAATGTCTTGGGCATCCAACCACGTAAAAGTAACCATTTCATGTAATAGCTTTCTGCGAGGGAGCTTTCAGAGGCACAAACGCTTTGAATGTCTGGTTTCTATCGTCACAACTCAGTGGCACCCCCAGACATTTTTCATAAGGGTGGCCAGAAAATCTTGGGGTGGCCACTGAAATTCTCGGGGTGGCCCACCAAAACCAAAAGCCATAAATGAATTTCAGGAATTCTACTATGCTGTTGTAGGATGTAGGCTAGTTAAAAACTATGCCAATCCAAGAATTGTGGAATTACATACTGATATACTTTGGTTCCTTATTGTACAGTTAATGTTACTAATTGTCTGATATGCATTAGGGCTGTCTAAACTGGCCAAAAATGATGTTCAATTGATGTTCCTTTTGAAAAACACGTATGCTAGAACCATTCAGATATTTATTTTTGTGCATTATGTCCACAAGAGGGCAAAACAAACATAAAAGGAGTGTTGCATCAGATTCAGTTCCCCCTCAAATTTACATTCCCCTTCACGAATCAAGTCCCCAGGAGTGTGTATTCTGAGAAAAAATCAGCACCAAACAACACTGCAACTACAGAAAGTAAAAACGGTTCAAGAAAGGTTTAAGTCTTCGCTTTGCCGCTGACTGGATTATTAAATTGAGGCGTAAGACTTTTTCACCCATTTCGCTCTCCTTTGTTTCAGTGCCGCGTGTGCCTGTGACCAAGATTAATCAGAGGGAATGTTAATTTGAGGAAGAACTGAATTGGAGGCCTTTGGGTGCATATTTTTCGAGATGTGCCCTCAGGTTGCCAGTGCTGGAATGGTAGGCTAACTGTAGCTTACATAGCTTACATACAACTTTATCTCACGGTTCCACAATTTTGCCGTCTACTGATCTTTAAGTTCTGCTCTGAAGTATTTCCAAAAGGGGACTTGTAGATCCCTCGGAGTGCAGATCACTCTCTCTGCGTCAGAGTTGGGTTCTGAACTCTCCTCCATCATTACCACATGGTTGCTGTTGAATTATTCACTGTATTTCATGATATTTCAATCATGAAAGTGATGTTGTGTGGCTTCTGTCCGTCATGCAGTGCATTCAGTGCAGTAGCCCAGGCACATATGAGAACTCGTGAGGCAGACAGCTGCTTTTTTTTTAACTGAATATTAATTTTCACAATCGAATGTCTGCTTTTTTTTACAATTCCATACAACTGAATTTAGAATATTCGTTGACAGCCCGGCTTCCTAATATATCAGACAGAAGCATATTGTGCATATAAAGCTTGCTGAGGGGGCCACTGGGGGGGCCAAGGATTGTATTAGGTTGGCTGTGGCCCCCCTTGGTCCCCTGCTTGATGGTGCTTGACGGCTCTACAGAATGGTGCATTTCACACTAAACCACTCTGAATGATTTTTGTTTACATCTTAATCATTAAATTATGCGGAAATGTTGTACATATTCATTGAGGTTCACATTTAACAAACATTTCTTTTGATGTGCAAACAGTGCTAGAAGACAAAGAAAGAGGCACATCACGTTGTAATGCCACTGAACACTCTCAGAAAAAAAGGCACTAACTGGTCACTGGGGTGGTACCCCTCCTGTCAGTGTTAGAAATAAAGGTTCTGTGCAGGTACACTTTTCGTTCATCAAGGTACAAACGATGTAAATGTTCCCTCAAAGGTACAACAGTGGTTTTAAGGTCCAACTGTGTAACTTAAGTAAGTTTTTTTTAGGTGAAAAGTAAATATTTGTATCTTTTCATAACCTAATGTTTTAAAACAGAGCAATAAAATAAAAAGCCTGGAGACGAGGCAGGGTGTGTGGAGTCAGTACAGCTTAGAAAATATAATGTCAATGGATTATGGTACGATTATGTTCCCTGACTAAAGGTACTGAGATGTGCCCTTGAGGGTACCACCCCAGTGAGAGGAGGGGGACTGCTCCAGTGATAGTTTAGTACCTTTATTTCTGAGAGTGTGGGGTGGTACCACCAAGGGTGCATCTTCAGTACCATAATCAGTTATATTTTTTAAGCTGCACTGACTCCACACACACTGTCTTGTCCCCAAGCTTTTTATTTTATTGTTCTGTTTTAAAACATTAGGTTATAAAAAAAGGTATAAATATGCAAATATCCCTTTGGAAAAACCTTTTTTAAGGTACAGTTGGACTTTAAAGCCACTGTTGCACCTTTGAGGGAACATTTACATTGTTTGTACCTTGAAGACAAATGTACCTGCACAGAACCTTTTATCTGACAGTGCACATCAACATATACACCTACTGCTGCTATGAGACACCCGAGACATGTGAATGTAAAGTGTTCAGGTTGAATTTCGATCTTACCTTCGTGCACCAGGCAAAGATCATCCTGTTCATTTGAATATGGCCTGAATGCTGTTTTTGAACACGTCAACGAAGGTTGAATTGATTCAAAGAGGTGTGTGTGTGTGTAATAGTTATTTTTGGAATGCGAGCAGGTTGGACAGGACCTGAGAATGCTTATAATCTTCTTCAGTTTTTTTGTTTTTTTGTGAATCACAGGGTCACTGACAAATGCTGAACTGGTACGCCAGGATTATTCAGATACTTAATCGCCTGTCACGTACGAGTAAATGAAGGCCAAGAAAAACAAGAGGCATTCCAGTTCGAGCCTAGGGAACAATCTGACCCGCCGTGTGACACTGTCCCCTCCAGAATGCATCTCCTGTTCTCAGAGTATCTGACTGTATTCGGGCATGCTAGCATTCTGAATCACAGATTCAGCCATGAGAACGTGATGGCATATAGCACTGGAATTCAATACTTCATTTTAGATGTGGGCGATATGATGATTTGTGATCCTTATCATTATAAATTCTGTCATGGGATACCTTTCTGAGAACAGGTATGGTCAGTACTTCTATAACAATCAACAATGGTGTGTACCTTAAAAAAGAAAGACCAGTTTTAGACAGCCTGCAAACAACAACACAGACAACAACTGCATAACCTGTATGGTTACAAGTAGCTGGTTGGATGCCATCGTCTGATTAAAAACAAACTTTCCTCTGGTTCCTATTTTTGTAAAGGCTTAAGTAAATAAAGTTTTACATGGCTTTTTAAAATGTGACACTGCAGGTTTGCTGGGGCATTTGGTCAGATCCAACTTGTTTACAAACATTAGAAAAACTACATGTCATGATACGTATTGTGTGACTTGAAAATGTCTTCAGGTATTGTGACATCATATTTCTACCATATCACTCATCCTTAATTCATACATTCATGCTTGATTATCTATCTATCTATCTATCTATCTATCTATCTATCTATCTGATTGTTATCATTATAAATTATTTCATGGTATACCTTTCTGAGAATATGGTCAGTACTTCTATAACACTATCTATCTATCTATCTATCTATCTATATATATATATATATATATATATATATCCATCCATCCATCCATCCATCCATGATTTAAAACTGATGAAACTGAAATCATTTTATCAAAAGTGTGAATTCCTTATGTGTGTATATCTCTGCAGGTGTTCTTTCAGTATTCAGTAACATCTTAAGCGCAGAGAATCATCATTATAAGATTATAAGTAATCTTATAATCTTATAATGATGGATCATTATAAGATTACTCAACCTACACTATTCTAGACTATTTGATTTTATCAAGTGAAGTGATTTGACTTCCTTCATGACATTATTTCTCGAAACAAGCAATATCATCTTCCTGCACTGGCAGATAATCTTGCTTGCTTCAAGAAATAATGTTTGAAGGAAGTCAAATCTGCCCGTGCGGTGGAATCAACTTAAAATGCCTGGAAATAAACAAATGACAAATTAAATGTCTAGAAAAAGTAAAAAATTGTTATAATATTCTCATAACAATTTCATAATAATATTAGCTACAGTGCTTACGTTTAAGATGCATTCACTTGCTATGATGATATTTTTCCAGGTCTTAGCTAATTTTTCCCATTTAACAATTATTTAAGAAAAAAGGATCGGATGACTTTTGGTGTGCAAACAGTGCTAGAAGATAAAGAAGGAGGCACATCACATTGTAAAGCCACTATAGACGCTCAGAAAAAGGGGATTAAACTGTCACTGGGGTGGTACTGTTAAGGGTACATCTTCAGTACCATAATCAGTTATATTTTCAAGCTGTAATTTTTTTTATCTATCTATCTATCTATGATTTAAAACTAATAAAACTGAAATCAGTTTATCAAAAGTGTAAATTTTTTATGTGCCTATTTTTCAGCAGGTGTTTTCTTGCCAGTCAAAGGCATCTTAAATGCAGAAAATATATCTAATTCTCATTATCAGACTGTCACATTATTATAAGATTACTCAACCTAGACTATTCTAGACTTCTTCATAACATTATTTCTTGAAACAAGCAAGATCACCTTCCTGCACTGGCAGATCATCTTGCCTGTTTCAAGAAACAATAATTGAAGGAAGTCTAATCTGCCCGTACATTAAGAGCAACTTACCATGCCTGGAAATAAGTGAATGATGAATGAAATGTCTAGAAAAAGTTGAATATTCTTATAATATTCTCACAATAATTTCATAATGAGAAATATTAGCTACAGTGCTTATGTTTAAGATGTATTCACTTGCTATGAAGATATTTTTCCAGGTCTATTTTGTAAGCTTAAGGCTTTAAACCTAGGCTGAGTCAGTGTCCTGTACATCCAGCAGGTAATTGTGCGTATGTGGCTGAATCCCAAATGGCTCTTTGTTTAGACATATTACAACTGTTTGAGCACAAGACCTGCATAGTGCACTATGTAGGGAGTAGGGAGCCATTTGAGACTCAGCCCTAATCCTTACATACATGCAAATAATACACACAGCTGAAAGAACTTTAATTCTGTGGCAGGACTGTTTGAGAAGGCGAGACGTTTCAGTGGAAACAATCTCATTGACATTACGATGGACTGTCATACGAGAGTTCAGCAATGTTGTATTGTTAAACTGTACAATACAGGTTTTGCTGTAAATGTGTGCATTTTAGTGAGAAAAGGCCACAATTAAAAGCACAAGTTATGTGTTTTCACTACACACTTTGATAGCTTTTGCAAGACTGAAGTCTCCTTTTTAGCTCGAATTAATTCTAATTCCAGGTGACAAACACTTGCTACACTCTCTGATAGTGTGTTTGGAGTGTCCTCACACTTCAGACGTTTGTTGTTGTTGTAGGAGACATTTAATTGTAAAGTTTCCCAATTTTGCTTAAAGGGGAATTCCACTGATTTTTCTAAATTTCTGGACAATACAGTGGTTGAAATATAAACAAAGTCATTCAGAGTGGTTTGACGTGATATAGTTCATTGTAAACTTACAGACTCAGATTTCTTTACAGTGGTGGTGATAGGAACCAGGGCTCCTGATGTCTACAAGGCAAACATAGCTAGTTTATGTACCACCAGTGAACCTACACGCGTCTTCTTAGTTTTTATATGTAATCCTGATTTTGTTAAAATAGTGGCAAATATGAAAAATTAAGTCTCATTTGGGGACTATTTTGCCTTAGAACACTCTTCCTGTATCCTTCCACCATAAAATAAAATGATTACAATACGTTTTCGACCAAAACTTTAACACAAAACTACTGTAAAACAATGTCTCAGGCATCAGGAAATGTATTCATAACCATTTCATGTTATAACTTCATGTTGAGGGAGATTTTAGAGGTGGACGTCTGGTTCCTATCACTACCACTGTGAACAATTCTGACTCACTAAGTTTCTCTGGAACGAAGCATTTCAGTCCAAACCACCCTGAACGACTTTGTTGACAGGGTAACCATTTAATTATGCAGAATTTTTGGAAATTAAAGTTCCACTTTAATTTGCGCCGTGAAATAATGAAACAGTCTCGTTTTCCTCAGCACTGACAGGAGAAACTCGCTCGCTCACCTGGTGAGGACATCCTCCGGCGCGCGCGTCTCTCTGCCCTCTGAGGTAAAGCGTTGGCTTAGCTGTCTTCACAAAACTTCAGATTTTCACACTCCGTTTTAAAAACAGCCACGGAAAGTGATGGCGAGTTTTAGCTTTCGTTCGCACTCTTCACAACTCCCAAAAAAAACGAGAATGAAAATTGAAATGTGACTCTTAGCCAGAGGGGCCGGCGTTAGGACACTCCTAGCATTGTGAGAGCCATATTAGCCGTGAGAGAAGATGACACACCCTCCCCGAAGCTGAAGTCTTTTCTCCTGACAAGAAATTTCACCCTGGCTGATCCACCGTCCTGTCTGACAGGGTGACAGTAATCTTCTGTGTGCTGTGTGGCAGCTAGGAGCCTGTGTGGAGTTTCTTCATCACATAGTTTGCTGGTTGTCCACTGCAGACAAGGTCATACTGTGCTAGTCATAGACTAACGTTAGCAGCAGATTACACTGTAAAAAATTCAACCTAAAAAATTTCTTCATGTGGTAACAAGCAATGAAACTAGGTTTATTCTACTCAAAAACTACATCGATTGAAAAAATCATTCATTCAAAGGATATCGCTGTTGTCGGAAGAAAACCTTGTATCTCCAAAATGGTAACTTTACAGGAAAAGGAAAAAAAACCTGCTTTACTTTTAATGGAAGTCAATAGAACCAGACTTTTTTCCAAGTCATTTTAGGTCATTTATTTTGGTCCATTCATCATGAAATTTACATACAATGTAAAGGGTAACAGGTATTTTCAAATTATGTAAAAAAAAGAAAAACGTCAAAAATGGAAATACAAGGCAGTGTATTCAGAAACATATTCCATTACAGTACATAAAAAGTAACATATTTCTGCTGTTGGAACAAAACCTCGTATCTCCATTATTGTTGTTTTTCAGTTTTTGTCATAAAGTGAAAGTGCCTGTTGTCCTTTACATTGTATGTTAATTTCATGATGAATGGACCAAAAGAAATGGCCCAAAATGACTTGGAAAAAATTCTGGCTCCATTGACCTACATTAAAAGTGGAGTTTGTTCTTCTCCTGTAAAGTTGCCATTTTGGAGATACGAGGTTTTGATCGGACAGCAGCAATGTTCAGAATAGACTTTGCAAATCTTTTTTTTTACTGTTCCCCGCTGTTACTGGTTGTCAGTTTTCTTCATGTAATAATTCTGTTTCCAGAAATAGTTTTCATGAAAAATTTACTTATCATGTAAGTGAATGTCCAATTTTTTTTTTCTCCCTCTTTGTCTGCTTTAGTCTCCTGGTGCTTTTAAAATCCACCAACCAAGACCAACCAAGAGTTCAGAATAACACAGATGCTAAACTTTTCACTCGCATACATGTTCACTACTGAGGAGATTTGTTTGATCATCCTTCAAAAGAGCTCAGTAATGCTGAGATCAGTAACTGGCTCATCACATTGATTTATCAGTCTACTCGGGCTTTAGCAGAGCTCAGTAACACTGAGATTAATAACTGATCACATTGATTTATCAGTCTACTCAGGCTTTAGCAGAGCTCAGTAACACTGAGATTAATAACTGGTTCATCACATTGATTTATCAGTCTACTCAGGCTTTAGTAGGAACTTCAGTTTGTAAAGAAGCTGTTATTTGAGGTCCTCTTTATAGTTCATCTAACAAACATGTTTGATACAATAAGAATTGATGGTGTTTCTTGTGAAGATGGTATATATTTTTAAATTTAGTGGGTAAGTATTCTAAAAATATCCTCCTAAAAATGTAAAAGGTAACTGTATTCTGAATACTGCCTATACAAAATGTGACATGGACTGAGTACAGATACTGTGTTCTGAGTTCATATTTCCAATACTTCTATTCTGATACATCCCAACCCTGAGCATAAGCTGTTATAGTGAGATTCTGTAACATTGGTGCATTTTGTTGTAACTTTTTCTTACTATTTATTGGACTTGCCACTTAGATACACTGTATTTGGTCTTACTGTGTATTCTGTACCTTATATAGAAATTTCACTCTGACTAATCCACTGCCCAGTGACAGTAGTCTTTTGAAATTGACTACTATTACTTGTATGCAGTTGCTTCATCATTTGCAGGTTGCTTTCATAATTTGCAGGTTTTTTTATGTTTATTTGTGGATAATTTTCAAGAATTTTTGTTGCTCTGTTCATCATGAAATGTTTACATATTTTAAAGGGCAGCTGGCATTTAAAAAACAACAAAAAAGGCCTTGCTACATTAATATACTTTATTTGCTTTTGCTGGGTAACAATAACTTCTGTCCACAGAGGACTTTTAGCGCTAGCATCTCCATGGTCCAGCCAGACTAGTGAGGGGGGTATGGTAGCTCTTGATGAGATTATAGTGGGTTTATGCAGCAGCTGGTCCTGCTTTCGAGCTCCTGGGACCAGGATGTGGGGCCAGGCGTTTCCTGGACAGACAATCCGCCGACGGAGGTAGAGCACGTCTGTCTGTGGCTGGCCCATGGTTTCCCCCCTGGGCTCCAGGTATTTACCCCAGTCCGGCATCCCAGCAGGCCTAGGAGCAGTGCTCACGTCATATGCCTCTTGGCTCTTTCATGAAAGGTTTCATTAGGCTTGTTTGAAATTGGTCAGATCTGGAGTGAGGCGGCGTTAAGATTTATGATGAGACAGTTCTCCTGAGGGCAGTTTGATAAAAGGTTATGGTTAAAGCTGTGGATGACTGAAGAAAGATGTTGGGTTGTGTTTGTAAGTTTGCCCTAAGAAGGTCAACCCACAAAGCCCAGTGTGTGAGGAATAATTTGGGGATAGAAGTCGTGTTCCTTAGCAGGCTGGCTGAGACAGACAGGGATTGGGATCTAGGGAACGAGATGTTTGGACTTGAGGTGCCAGACACTTGCTGTGTGGATCACAAAAGAATAGGTGTGCTTCAATAGGTCAGTTGCACTGGGGCAGTAGTGTAGGGAGGGTGGTGTGGATGGAGGGGGTACTGGCCCCTTATTTGACCACTTGTATCGCTACTTATACAATACACCCATTACTCATGAGCTACAGTAACTTAACCCTAGACTTACTATTGGTATTAGTATTAAAATCTGTTTATGAAGATTAGAATAGCAGAATAATAAATTCTTATTCATCAGTAATTTCTATAAATGCTTCAATAATGACTATAAAATGTGTTATGTAGTTATGAGAGTAAGACACTAGAGTGGAGGGGTTATGGGTTAATAATATACTTCAACCTTTAGCCTACATTAGAGCACTGACCTGATTAAGACATATTCATACCAAGTTAACCAGCAAATTGGCATTTTTTATTCAAGACAGTCTTTATTATAATTATTATTTCTTGTGCTGAGGCTCATAAGATCTTAGTTACTCTACTGACCTGCCAACTTGTTTAGCATCTCTGCTTCTCTCTGACATTGTCACCAACCTTATATTGCAATATAAATCCATTAATCTGTAATTTGTAAAGATGCATCAGTTACATGCTGTAGTAATGGTTCATTTTGACTCACTCATTGAATGTTCTGCTACATCCACATGGCGTGACTCTTTGGAACACAGACACATTTTCTAAGCTGCTTATCCTTCTGGGTCACGGGGGGGAGCTGGAGTCTATCCTAGCAGTACTCCTCTTGTCACTGGGGTGGTACCCTCAAGAGTACATCTCAGTACCTTTAGTCAGGGAACATAATCCTATCATAATCTACTGAAATTATATTTTCTAAGTTGCATTGACTCCACACACTTCATCTCATCTCCAGGCTTTTTATTTTATTGTTCTGTTTTAAAACATTAGGTTATGAAAAGATACAAATACAGACTTTTCAAACTTATTGAAGGTACACAATTGGACCTTAAATTGGACCACTGCTGTACCTTTGAGGGAACATTTACACTGTTTGTACATTGATAACAAAAAATGTACCTGTACAGTACCTTTATTTGTAACTGTGTAGGGGAAATTTAACGTCTCCAATTGGCCTGACTGCATGTCTTTGGACTGTGGGAGGAAACCGGAGAACACTCAGGAGACCCACGCATACACAAGAAGAACATGCAAACTCCACACAGAAAGGACCCTAGTTACCCAGCATCAGAACATTTGCATGCATATTTATGAACACCAGCTGATGGAATAATTTTACTCAGTGTCCTCCATGGTACACACAAATTTCAATGAAATAAGGCTACTGATTTGAATGAACGCCCCTATCTGATTTTTAAGTATAATGCCCAGTGTTATTGCCATGAAATCCCCCAGGTTCCCACTTACTATTACTTTCAACTAAGGCCATGGATTACATGCCTCAGGGCAGTATGTGATTCTACTGTTTATGTTTCAGATTTCTCTTCCTTTGAAACTCCTGAAACCGGTGTGAGATGAGCATCCACCTGATCCCTTTCCCATGATTCCAGACAATGTCTTCGAAAATGCAGAAACAAGTAGGAAATATATATGTTTCTCTGTATTTTGTCCTATTCTTCTAGCACAGGGCTCACCTGTATGTTTTCATTCCATGCACACTTGATTTCACTTGATTAATCAGCTGGTCTCATCTCTTCCAATATTTGATTAGTCATATGTTCACACCTCATATAACCTCATATAACTATGCAACCAAGGAGGTGTGATCCTTCTTGGTTGCAATAAAAATCTGTAGCCCCCCCAGCCATTTGTGGATATGATTGGTGATACTTATTCTAGCACCTCAAAACTCTCACAGATCTTTAAATGAATCATCTTCTTTTTCTTTTTTTTTTTTTCAATTTTTGTTTATGACGAAGAACAAAGAAAAAGTGATTCAAGACACAAAATACAGGATCAATTTACCCTGGATCAATCCAACTAAACCTCCTCACCATCTGCCTTTCACAACATTACATCATGGTACTATGCTGACTGCAAATTATCATATGGGATCACAGTAACCTATACTTGAAAAAAATATTTAAATTCTATTTAAAACAATATACATTCAGTATAAAGCTGTAAGACTATGTCTTGATGTCTGCAGGGAGCTTTTTCAGATCATGAATGTATGACCGAAGTGCTTGCTGAGTATTATAAAACTTAATTTAATTTTCTCTAACTGTAAAAAGTGCATCACATCTTCTGATAATAGTGAGATTCGGGAGACATCAGGAGATTTTGAGTGCTGTAAAAAGCCGAGATATCTAATTGTTTAGAGGAAAACAAATTGCCATTGCTGAGAATGCCAAATATGGCTATGTCTGCTGATGGCTGTAACTGAATTCCTAGTATTTTTGAAAGTACTTCAAAAAATACAGCCAGATCCCAGTTAGTTTGGGACAAGCTCAAAACATGTGTCGGTTTAGCTGGAGACACATCTGGTGCACATCTGTCACATTCTTCTGTAATCTCTGGACAAGTCTGCAATAATCAAAGTTTATATAAATAAATTCAGTGTACTACTTTGAACTCTGTCAATCCTAAACAGGCACATGAAGAGGAGGAATTAACTAAAGCGCTCTCCCACCAGCTCTGTTACACTAACCCTCATTCAGTGGTGACAAAAAAAGGGAGCATGGTGGGGGGGGGGGAGTAATTGTCGAGTAACGCCCTTTTGAATAGTCCAACTTCAACATACTGTAGACCACAGTAACTGGGTCCCACCACAACACCTGCTGTAATAAGGATTTTCCTTGGTCTTGTGTCCTAGAGTGGCCAAGTGTTAAGCACTGTTGTACACGTGATGTGTTATACATTAATTTGCATAGAGGTTTGTACAGGTCTCTCTGCTCAGTTCTGACTTGTACTGGTTACATACTGAGGGAAATAAGTGTTTGTATTATGATTGTGGAACATACAGTGCTGTGCAAAAGTCAATTTTTTTTTTAAGTTATTAATTTTTCAGGACACATTTTGAGGTATTTTTAGATATAAAATAAACTACTTGGATACGTGGGAAAGGGATAGATAGACAGATAGATAGAAAGACAGATGGGAATTTCCAAAAGTACAGTTCAAAAGATTATTCAAACACAGAGGACATGGGTCTCCTAACAACCATGCAAGGCCTGGTAGACCACTAAAGCTGTCACCACCAGATGAACAGCACTTAAGACTTTCATCTTTGAGAGAAAGGAGAAAATAAAACTCCACTTTTGCTTCAGATCTAAAAAAAAAAACCTACAGACGTTTCGGTCCGTCCTTCCACTGTGAGAAGACAACTCAACGCTATGGGTCTGAAAGGATGTGTATCTGTCAAGAAGCCCTCACTGAGAAAAGGTAATAGACAAAAAGGAAGAATATTTGTAAATCAAACAAAGAAGCTCCTGGTGTTCTCAGAACAATGGACTGACCACCGCAGACCTCCAGACCTCAACATCACTGAATGTGTTGGGGATTACTTGGGTTATGAGAAGCAGAAAATGCAACCAACTTCTAACTTTGGAGGTGTGGAAAAATATCCCTGCATATTTATTTAAAAAAACTGAATCTCACAAAAAGAAAGCTGTATTTGTATATTATATTATATTCAGTTGTTCATACTTTGTATGCTTTCTGCTTTTTTTCTGGATACTGATAAATCAAGAATTGGTACTTAATTGCCATTTTGACTGGAAATAAAGTAAATGAAGGGTGGATGTTTGCACAGTACAGTATGTACTTATTTTCTCATTGCCCAGTACCGAATATACGAAGAGAGTGTAGGATTGCTCTCGGTATTTCCTTGTGTTGTTTAATTAAGCTTTTCATAATGTTAATAATAGTATAGCACACAGTGAAGTTACCAATGAGTAGCATTTCTCAGTGTGAAGTTAGACTGTGTCATACTTTAAGCTTTGTGAGCAGATTTTATTTAAATTGCCAAGGGTTACTCTTCATAAATGTGTGTGTGTTTTCTAACTGTGGATACAGTGAAAACTTTGACCATATGACGACAGACAGGAGGGCATTACTCCAGTTTACATAGTCTCACCATACTGGTGTTTTTGGCAATGAGTGATAACCACAAGATGGCACTGTTGGCCCTCTAAACCTAGACATTGTTGAAACAGTGGATGAAGAAGACTGCACAGAACAATACTGCATAGGCCAAGACAATAACAAATCAAATGCAAGTTTTTTGCTTTATTGGTTTGGAATTCATACAAACAGATACAAAAGCAACAGTTCCCTCCTGAAGGGCAAATTCGTGTATATTTTGTCATATTATTGTGTGTGATTTGTTCGTGTTCTTAGTCCTTTTATTGTCTTTCTAACACCTTCAGATGACCCTTGGTGCCTATGCTGCTTCATAATATGTCCATTTCGATGAAGAAAACAAAAGAAAGATGTGTTATGGATGGTCAAAAGTGCAGGCCTGAGTGTGTTTGATAGAGGTATGCTATGGATGTGCATCTTCATATTCAGCCACTAAAGTCAACAGGCTACATGGGCAGATGGGGGTGTTTTTTTGTATGAGGTGATGGGGATTCATCAGACATTCTCATCCAGTACATACAGAATGGACTCATTTATAAAACGACGATAAAAAACAATTACATAGGATATCTCTTAAAGGGTAAAGAGTTTTTTTCAAGTACAGTATCTTCGGAGAGGGACAGAGTTATGTACATTTACAGGTCATTACACACACAGTGACACATTGCTCCTGGCTTCTACAGTAAGAAGAGAGTGGTACAACCTGATGAAGTCTGAACTCCAGCTACCCCAGATTAATGGTAATGGTACACTCCGACCTAGAACAAGATTGAGAAGGTATATCCCAGGATAAACTGAGTGAAATGCTTGCACTAGCCTAGATATCAAGGTGTATGCAGTTGTATATGCCGATATGCAGGTCAATACTAAGGCTGCACAATATACTGTTGGTTAATCATTATTGTGATATTGGTCTTTACAGTACAGATATGACAGGAGGCTGTAATATGCAACTGAGCCCTCTAACTCATCACAGATGTGAGCATCCTGACCAGTCTCAGATGAGTTTCAGTGGGTGTTTTGATGAATCAAGGTATTTGTGTGAAGCAACAACAGTAAATATAATTTTTTGTCAAGTTTAAACAGACTAATTTCCAACCATGTCTCAGTCGTTCACCTGTGTGTTCTTAATATTTGTGAGAGGTACTGCAATTGCAGTATGTAGCAGTATAATCACAATACTAATATTTACTAATATGTTGTCCATATCGTGCAGCCCTAGTCTACGCTGAATAACAGAAAAATAGATAGGCAGGCAGATATCTCTCATTTTGATCTGGGAGAAGTTAGAATGGTAGACAATGGGAGCTAATGGGATTCCATGTACATTACATTCAGAGTGCTGTGCTGGGGACAGTGCGAGCTTAAGGGTGAGGCTGTATGTCAGTGCTGCAGTAGCAAGTATGGTTTGATCAGCTCTCCAGACTGGAGCGTCCAGTAAGCACGCTCATCCAGATGTACCGCAGTCGTGCATAGCTCCAGCACTGCGAGAGAGGAGAAAGGAGCAGCTGTTGGCCACCGGCCAAAGAAGTCATGCAGGGAGCCCGAGCCCCTTGGGCCACGCATTACTGTAATGCTCCACCATAAACGTCATGGTTCCTCACCCTGACAAAGCAGAAATTCAGACTCTCCAATAGGCACAGCCTGAGACAGACAGCTGCCACATCAAGTGTGCATGACTATATGAAAACTGCACACAGTTCCGGCGGACATCTGTTTTGATTGTTTTTCTCCTCTGCTTCCTTGGCTTTTTCCTCTTTCATCACAGACATTTACTACAGAGACCTCTGACAGATTTCAGTTTGGATTTGGATTATGTATTTTTCCTCTCTTTTCCTTACAAACTTTGTAGACAGAGTGTTTTTGCGCCCTAAAAGACTCTTGCTATTAACATGAGAAATAAGAAGTTATTGATAAACTGATGTTTGGTGTGTGGTCTACCTGAAGGTAGTCAAGCCAGACTTCTGCCTATCGGCAGAGTCTTGCACTTTTCACTGCATTCTCCTGCCAGTGACTGCTTACCTAGTCAGCAAGAGGCCATGCAAAATGACTTAACTCAGCCTTCTGTTTTGGCGTGGCGTGCAAGTGGAGTCGAATGTAAAAATCCCACAGATATATCTTGCTCTGAAAGGCTAATTTTTGGCACAATGTCCAGTGCTTGCAGCTGTTTGCTACTGATGACTCCAATTCAACTGGAAAAACTAAATTTTCCCATCTGAATTATAAAAAGAATTCTTCACAGAAGTGTGTATGCATGGACGTGGAGATCAATCATAATGCAACTGACAAAATCCCATAGTTGTAGCCAGCTTTGTGTGCAAGAGACACAGACGCTCCGTATATGCGTGGGTCTGAGACTAACCTGATGGTAACATAGTCGTCCTAGGAGGAAGTGAGGAAGAGGTAGAGTAGACTCCATTTTACATTAGAATTGATTTGACAAGTAGCCTCAGGACTGAGGGGTATCTCAAAAATAAATAGATTTAATCTGCCAGATGCTCCTCTCTTAACCTCTCTTTCTCTCTCCCCACCCTGCTCTTTCTTTCTCCCCACGCTGCTCTTTCTTTCTCTGCCTTTATCCTTCTCTCCTTCCTCCTCTCTGCCTCTCATATACAGAGGGCAAGGACAAAAAAACAGCTTTTCTGACTCATACATATTGATGAGGAGCATAGTCTGTGACAGGATAATTTTCAGCATTTTCAGAGGAAACCAAAACACAAAAGGACTCCAGGAGAAAACCCTTTGCAGATTATTTACGGCCTGCAATATAACATACAACCTAATTGGCAACCAATGACCCTATTAGGGAATGATTGAAAGCTTGAGACGAGGGAAATTAAATATGCACAGTATAACCAAACTGTGACCTGCAATAAGGAGGTTACCATGGAAGCATTGCACTGCATCTCAACCTGCCAACGCTTACAAGCATCTGTTTCTCCCTTGCTCTTCCTATTCTTTTCTCCTGTATCGCTCACCCAACTATTACTGCCTCTGAGACAGAATGTGTTGGGGAGGGGAGAGGACTGACATCAACAGCAGCAAAAAGAAAAACAGGAGGGGCTGTGATGAAGTCTTGATGCCTATTGACATCTATTCAAGCATGTACCTTCCTTATTACCACAAAATAACCAGAGACCATTAAAGAGTCTTATTGAGAAAGATAATCATAGATGATGTTATATGGCTACTAAAAGACATGGCTGTTCAAAGGGATGACTATGGCTGCTTTGATTTAGCTATGAGTACTCCTAACCATCTCTAAATATGAGTGGTAGGGACACTGTAATGACACCTTGGTTGCCTGTCTTGTCTCACAGTAATGTTGCAGTAGTTCGCATATATATGTGCCTCTGTGCCGCATTAAGGCAAGACCTTGTTACAGCATTCATCTACTACTCTACAACTGCCAGCCAGAGAAGCCACTCTGTAATTATCTGCAGCTGGCCGAGAATCTGGCTTGCCAAGCAACAGCTTTCTCTCTACACCATGAGGGATGGAAGTTGTGCAGCATAGCCTTCACAGGGCTTTCACCATGACAACCTAGTCTCGCTTTAATGGCAAGGCCTACCTAGCACTTTTTACCATGACAACAAAGCCTAGTTTCAGCAGGAGCGCTCACACTCTTTCTGAGAAAGTAGGCCCACTGCAGAGACACCTGCGAGCTCACATCGTGGGACCAGGGTGTGTCTCTCATCTAGGCCCATACTGACCCACTCTGGATGGGCACTGTGAGCCAATTCCCTGCCATTCCCCCTGGGTACTTTGGTCAGAGTTCACCTGGTTGACTTTTACCTTTCAGCATTTGCTCAGACGGTGGTAATTTGATCAACCACGCGTGTACTGTCCGCCATCTCCACACATTCAATCTCCTCCTGGTTCTCAGTCACATTCTTTCTCTCCCGCCTCTTCCTCTTGGAGGGTGGTAAGAAGGTCAGGAGGACAGGCAGGATGGCTAGACAATGGAAGGCGGTGATGAGGGCAGTGAGGAAGAGGCACCTGAACAGAGTGCGGGTGAGGTTGGAGGGTACAGCCGCCAGGGGCAGCAGGGCGGCACCATAGCACACATAACTCTGCAGAGCCGGAACCCCATGGCGCTCCAGGGACACCTTCACCCAGCGGGTTCGTGTTGACTCACGGCCTAGGGCAAAGGCTGACACCAGAGGGGCACTAGAGTCCACAGCATAGTTCACCCCGTAGATTAGGCACAGCACAGACATGCAGTCCAGCTCCACTTGCCACAGAGTCATGAAGCCCACAACCCCAAACTCCACTGAGGCCACTGTCACGGTTAGCCAGGCATTCACCAGTGGGTCGGCTGCAAGAAAGGTGGAGAAGAAGAGCAAGAAGAGAGCAGCAATGCAGGAGTTCTTCAGTGGTGCGCCCACTGAAGACGCATATCTGTCCATGTACACGAAAGAGGGGTTGAAGATGATGAACTTTACTCTAGATGTCAGTGAGAGCTTCCGCAATGTGTCCAGCAAGATGGACATCTCCTCTCGCTTGTTCTCTGTTGTTTTGGCCACTAGGAACATACGAGAAGCCACCACATCAAACTCTCCATCAGCTCGCTTGGCGAAGATGATGTCATCCGAGAAGTGCAGGTAACGGGACTGACGCAGGAAACCCGAACGCAGATGCTCAGTGAAGTTACTGCGTGACAGACTGGTGCTGATATTCAGCCCATGCAGGTAGTTCAAGTAGCTCTCAAACCAGGAGATGCGTTCAAATCCCTTAGTGTACTCCAGGAGGTCCTCCTGTACACTGGTGTTCCAGTACTCGATGGACTCATAGATATAAAAGCCAATCACAGGGCTGTAACTGCTGAAGTACCGCTGCTGTGCTCGGGTGTAGGCAATAGTGCTGGTCTCTGTAGCCACCACGTTACTGAGATCTGAACCCTCACTCACCTGCAAGTAGCCCATCAACGCAAAGGAGACGTAGACCAGGTAAAAGAGCACTACAAAGGGCTTGACGTAGGTATTGGTGATCCAGTCGCAGTAGTAGCGCTTCATGAAGGCCACCAGTAAATGGGTCTCATAGGCACGCAGGTCACCAGGTTCTGCTGCCTCTTCATTGTAATGTGTGTACATAAGGAAGCGGTACCAGGCCGGCTTCTGCTGCAGTAACTCGGGCTTGGGTACGCGCCTGCAAAACAGGCTGTGGCGATAATTGTTTTCCAGGTAGCCAGCAAAGACCAGATTGGAGCCATAGAATGTGAGGATGTAGAGGTAGTTGAAAAGGACGGAGATGCAGGCATTGCGACAGAAGAGGCGCACAGCCTCAATGTTGGTGAATGGGCTGGCTCCGATGCCAAAGGTGACCAGGTGCAAGGCAGTGCTGGCCGTGAAGGGCAGCATGCAGTCCGAGAACACAGCAGCCACCCGTTCCTTCACATGCTGATCCTCACGCGTCCGCCGCCATGACGACAGCATCTCAAATGTGCCAAACAAGCCGTGACCTAAAGGACAGAGAGAGAGAGAGAGAGAGAGAGAGAGAGAGAGAGAGAGAGAGAGAGAGAGAGAGAGATGTTTTTAGTGTTTTTAAAATTTTGAACAAGACGCACATACTGGAATAGTTCAGGCAGCAGTTCCTTTCACCTGAAGTGACGAGGAACCTGCTGGGAAAGGGAAACGTAAATAATTGAATAAAAGGGTGACAAGACGGTGGCACTGCAGTAGAACCTCGGTGATAAATGGATGTAAGAGGTGCTTGTTTTTTCCTTCTCGCCCCTCTTTTTTTTCACTCCTTTGCACTGCCTGCTGGAGTATTTTTGGGCGTGTGGCACCACAAAGCATGTAAATTAACCAAACATACTGCATCTTCTTAATCTAATTTATCCTCTTACTTTATTTCCACTGTTCTTCCTATAGAGAGCTCAAAATCATATATACCAGCTCAAGAGCAAACATGCCATCATGTAATTTACTGTAACTACAATCCATAAATGCAAACAAAAGTGCCAGTATTGCTAGATTGGGGAAAGATGACCTGTGTACCCTCTTGTTCATCAACTTTATTTACAGATGATTCTGTAGATCTTGCTTGACTCGTTTTTCTCCACCCTACAGCAGTGCTTAAGTGAGTTTCTCAGGCACCCAGGCCAGCCACTCATTCATGCAAAATTGATCTGATGAGAGAAGATGGGCCCATAGATGCCAGGCTGGGTAAGAGCTTTGCTTTGTTGCCCAGGGACTCTGCTGCAGAAGCCCGAACTGGGTCAGCCTACTTTTAGAGGCTGCCACAAGTGATGCTGCGTCCCTCAAATGCATCTCGAGGATAAATCATGGAAAAGGATGCATGAAGAAACACTGCCGATTTTGTCCATTGGCCCATTCCCTCATGTACTCGAAATTCCTGCTATTCCCTTATGTCTTTTCCCTTTCTCTCTTTCTTCTCCCTCTTTCTTGCCTGGGTTGTCAGCACAGTCGGAGCAGATGGCTCTCACCTCCAGGGTTGCCACGGCACCAGTGACTCATCGGCCATGACGGAGGTTCCCTCGGCCCTGTCACCACCTCTCTGCCCACCTCTGCCTTTACACTGACCCAGGAACGGTGTCCTGCACATAGGAATGAGCACTACCCCCAGCTTGCACTGACCTCAGGGCACTGCCCACAGGGCACAGCCATCTGATTGCACTCAGGAGACAGCACATTCTGAGCCAGGCTACACTCCAAACCTGAGCTAAGGAGGAGATTGATGCTAAAAGGGCTCAAAAGACACAATGAATTATTACAAATGCAGAAAAATGTCATGGGGAAGCGAGGGAGGGGAAGGGGAGGATGATGCAGTATGCAGAAAGGCAGATAAAAAGAATAAAGAGAGTGGAGGAGCTTGAGTACTGGCATTCACCTGAGCCTGAACTCCATTCTCCACTCTGCCCCTGGCTTTTCTACTTTGCTCTCATGGCTCATATACAAGCACAAAAAAATCTCTCTCTCTTCTTGTCATCTCTTTCTTTCATACACTCGCGCGCACACACACACACACACACACACACACACACACACATGCACATTTTTTATCAGAGAGAGTTTGTTACATTAATTTTACTGCTTGGATTAACACAGGCACTTTCTGACTTTACATCTACGAGGTGAACCAACAAGTGTGTGACTAATAAGAGTTGACAGTGAGTGGACGCAGTGTTTAAAAACTCCAGCAGCACTGCTGATCTACTAGCGCAACACACACTAACATGCCACCACCATATCAGTGTCACTGCAGTGCTGAGAATGATACGCCACCCAAATAATGCCCTGCTCTGTGGTGGGCCTGTGGGGGTCCTGACCATTGAAGAACAGGGCAAAAGATAAAACATAGTTGCGTTGTTAAACAGTGAACCACAAAGAAAAAACTAATAGTTGTTAACTGTGTATTTCTTCCTGTGGACTGGTAGAGTGTTTGAGTAGTTTGAGCATGATAGCCTACTTTTAGACTGTTTTAAATGCAGTGCTTAATTTTGAAAATCACTAATTTTAAAGCTTAATAGGTTTTTAAAGAATCTATTTCTGACTGTTATTGAAAAAGAAAAAGTTCATAATTCATAATTAGGATTATCAACAGGAAACTGTGACTGTTTACATGTTTGCATCTGCGAGAATTACATAAATGTAGCTATACAGTATTAAAACAGTAATCAAATAAAGGTAACTGTACTTGTACTATAGCATGTTTTCTTTGCTTCCTTTTTTCCTTCTTACTCACATGCATGCCTGAAATCAAGAACACAGGTCGTTCATAGTTTATCGTTGTAGACCTTTTCAAATTCAGAACAAAATTTTGGTCACAGTTGTGACCAGTGGGATAAAATTAGTTAAATAAAGCTGTTGATTTAAAAACATGGTTTAAAAAGACACAGTAAGAATGATATACTGTGTCATTTCTGCCGCACAATACATTGCTTATTCCACACATGAGAAACCACTCTGGTGTCTCGCAAGATATTATAGAGCATATAACCAACGCTTCGTCCCCATAAATGCAATACTAATCCCAGCAATTATGACCCTTCATATCTCCTATGTCGATCATTCCATCATTGTTGGGAGACTATCATATGAGCCCATTTGAAGGCTGATGTCTCTGTAATGGAATTAGCTTTTACAACGAGAGGCTGGTGGTGCATGGAGATAAGGGCCATTGTGCTGGCCTAAGTCTGTAATGCGGTAATTATCATGTTCCATATTTCTATTTGACTGCACCAGAGTATATAGTGTCTATTCAAGCTCAAGAGACAGACGGAGATGTAGTGCAGCATTTGTGTTACAGAGTGGGGAGGGCAGTGTTTGCCCTGAGTGCATGACTTAAGCTCTTTTATTTGCAGAAAGTTGACATTAGGTGGTACAATTCATCCTGAATTGCAACATTTTTGCAATATTGCAATATTTTTAATACGTAATGCTGCCACTGAACAACACAATGACCAAGGGGTGGGATTCAACTGAACTGGGGGAGGCTATGAGATTAGAGCTGTCCCAAACAGTATTTCCAAACAAGTACTGAAATACTTGTTCTCAGAATCACCTTTAAAATCAATTATATTCAGAGCATCTGACATAACACATACGTTTGTTTTAATCAGTGTTTCAGTACACACTCACTGCACTACACATATCTTACCGTCGCCAAACACGAGCCCTTCCGACTTGTCGCATTTTTTTTTTTTTCACTTTTTTAGTGTTCTAAACCATACTAACCTAAATGAGCTGATCTTTTTGGAGTGGTAGTTGCAGAGCAGCTCCTGTGCTGTACTAATGATATGTGGAGGCTACTCTTCTCTGATACAGCAGTAATTTTGTCACAATAAACAGATCTGCTGTTTGTGTTTTAAAGTTTTAAACCTGCTGTAAAACTGTTTATTCAGAAAAGGAGAAATAATAGCCAAAATTCTTGCCTAAGTTGATTCGGAGGCAGCGTGGCAGTACCCCGATAAAGATCGCTACATTTACAAATTTGAAATGATTCATCAAACTTAATAGTGCCTCCAATTTGAGGTCTACGCAGGGCTGTTTTTTCAGTCCCGCTCCCGGAAGATTTCATCCCGCTTCTGACCATTCCTGCAGAAAATCGGAATTATTTGTCCCGCTCCAGCCCGCAACCGAAACGCTTTGTCCCGCTCCGGCCCACACAGTTCCGTCAAGGTGAAGTGACATCCAATATAAGACACAGTCAATGCACATATACGTTATTCTCTGCTGAAATAACATGGTAGTCATAGTCATCAGGCTCACTGTGAAGTAACTTCACCAAACGCCCTTTATTCCCAGTCAACACAAAGCAGGAATTAAACCACAGAGTGGTTATCTTTTGTTTTATGCTGGGCAGCTGTGGCCGTCGAACTGAAGGTTCCACCATCTCTATAAACTACGCGAATTTGTGTGTTATTCACATAATTGATTGCTTTGCAACTCTTTAGAATGACTTAATTAATTTTAATTGTTTTACTGTTCTCATTTTATATTGCTTTTATATATGATTTAGTTTTACTTTATTTAGGCTATTAATTAATTTGCAGGTTGGTTGGAGTGGCTGGTTACCCACCACTCTTGCACACAGCACTGAAAATTAGTCCTGCGCTTCAAGATACTGTGGCTGGTCCTGCAGGAATCTGCAGGAAGGCAGTCCTCTACCTCCAATATCTTTTTTGCACTGGGTATTTTTCTTATCATCCAACAAAACGTGGATGGCATTCGTGAATTTATGATGCGTTCAACTAAACCAGCCGTAATTAATTTCTTTTTTAAAAATTCCATAAATTAAAAATAACTGTTCTGTCTAAAGACCTTTGAGATTGAAATTTATTTTGGGCTACAATTTTTGTGGCTTAAAAAAACAACAAAGCTTCTGAATACTAAACAGAAAACCAACATGACAAAAAAAATATTTGAGTATTCACATTATTGGGGCCAGCACTGTGGTAGATGCTTGGATTTACACACATACAATCAGACATACAACCCCAGAGCCTTGTCAGTCTTACTGAGATAAAGAGGCAATGGTAATTGTATGGAGTGGCCCCCGGGTCTATATAGTGCACCTACCCTTCTCTTTCTCCTCACCCCCTCTCTTGACATTCCCCCTCTCCCCTCTAGCTCTTTTTCCCTTCCATCTTGCTCCAGTCTGTTATTTTCACCCAGTACTCCAGTCAACAGAACCCCCTCCTACACATGACACTAATTACCATGTGTGCGAGAGAGACAGAATAATAGAAAGAGCAAGAGAATGAGACGGAGGCGATCTGTCAGTGGAAGCTGACTGCATGTGTGTTTACGTATGTTCGTCTATGTGCAGAATTTGTCAGAGAGAATCTGTCAGTTTGGAAATTTGTTTCTGAATGACTAAGGGATGGAGCACAAAGATGACATCAGCATGGAATCCCTTGGAGAGCCACTGTTGCGCTCTGTTAGTTCTTTGATCTTTGGATATTAATTTTTAATGAAGAGTTTACAAAAGCCCGGCCACAAGTGGCGATGGTCAGTCAATAGGTGTGCTCACTTTCCCCCCTCTGCTTTTTCTGTTGATGATTTACTGTGACAGCCTCGGGAAATGAAGGCTGTACACAAGAGGACATGAGAAGAAGGGATGAGTAATGAGAATGTGAAAGTGAACACTGACAACATGAAAATTATGAGCACATTTGTATCCCTGTTGATGTTTAAGGCCAGGAATATACTCCACGCAAATGCTTCGAGCTACGAGACAGGAATTCACGCATCAATGCATTCTAAAGTAAGTCAACTAAAAATGTACAATGCATTGCAAGCAATGCAGGGGTTCTACAGCCAGGGCTGTTTCTAGGTATAAGTGGTATGGCCCACTCATGGACCCAAAAGCCACTAGGGGGCCCACGCGAATGTACAGTTGTTTTTTAAAAATGTATTTAATTTTATTTGTCAGAAAGAGCAATGAGTTCAGAGATTATCTTAGATTGTTTCTTCATCAAAATGATTTAGATATTAATTCTTGTTCTATTCTTGTAGGCAAAAGAAATTTGGGGAGGGTGTGGGGCTACTCAACTAGGGTATCACCAGGGACACAGGAAGCAAGGATGCTGTGGGGGCTACAGCACCCCCAGATTTCAGTACTGTTTAGCTGGAACTGCTAAAACCAATGGCAGAAAAATAAAAGATCAGTTTTGAATATATTTTTTAAGTATAGCAGAACATTTTAAGTATAGCAAAGACCCATGTGTGATTTTGTATTGTGTTGCTGTATTTTTGTAATATAGTTTGTATTTTTCATTTTGTGTTGTTTATATATGTTCAAAAGCTGCAGTAGCCATGCACTGTTTAAGTTTACCTCCCTTGCCGACTTGCTGCTTTGGGGGTATGTTTAAAACACGAGCAGGAGTTCATGTATTGGCTTTTTCTGTGTCCAGATGCAGCCTAAAAATATTCTAAAGTAGTATAGAATATTGTAGTATAAAAATACACAATATGAGTAATACAAGTGGGTTCCATGCCCCTTATTAGCAACCTGACTGGTCGAAGCTCAGCTTATTTGCATAAAGTTTGTCCAGTAAGAAAGAGCAGGGTGTGCATCAGTGGGTGCTGTATTGGTCATAGGTGTATATCACCTATGATTGTTGTTCCCCATCACAATCTAGCATGTTTGATATGTTCTGTTTCAGGTAAATTATCCAAACAATTCAAATGAAAAACGAAACACATAGTATTTAGCATGACATCTTAGTGTGTGTCACCTATATTAAACTTAAATTAAAATTTCAGCACCTCAGACTTAAAACACTTTCCTGCATCCCTGAATGTTGCCTAGGGCCACCACATGTTCAAAATGACCCTGCCTGAAGTGATCTTAATCCACGCATAGGTTGGACATTTTTAGAGCAATTCAGCAGATTCACCAATGCAAAATATTGGTGCAGCACTGTCATTTGCGATGCGTACTTGTGTGAAATGTTTCCGGCCTAAGAGTGTAAAGACGGGAGTGCTTACCTAGCATAACGAAAGGAATGCCGAGGTACGTGGAGTTGTACTTTCCCCCCGCAAGGTTGAATATCCCTGCCGAGGTGAGGGTGGCCAAGCTGACAGTGACCAGCGCCAGGAGGCCCAGCCAGGGCTTGGTGCGCACACAGTCCCTCATGGAGCAGCAGAGCACAGCCAGTGAGAGGCACACAGCCAGGCTAAAGAGCAGTGGCCGCTCTGACACACGGCTTGTCCTCTGGAAGTCCCTTTGTAGTGAGGATGAGGTGAAAGGATACAGGCCTAGCTCCGGGTGTGCCTTCCCAAAGTGCTCCAACTCCTTGCAGAACAGAAGCTCCCAGCGGGCTGCCACCACCTCGTTTAATGGACTGGCTGCCTGCAGGTAATAAGTGAGCTGGAGGGCGCGGGCAGTGCGCACACCCTCTCGTCCACTGCCGACTGGAGTCACCCCACCCAGCTGGTGTCCAATGTAGGCCTCCCGCCCGTCCTTGAGCCTGGTGATGGGGTAGCGCAGTGGCAGCACAGTGCGGTTGGAGGCCCTAGCCGTGCGCATCTCCTCCAGGGCCCGCAGGATGTCGTCCACTATGCAGTTCTTGCTGTCATCCAGCAGGCAGAGGTGGGCAAAGGTGTAGTTGAAGCCCAGCATTGGAACCTGGATGTGGGTGATGGTGCTGTGAAGCTGGTGGGGGTAAAAGACATGAAGTTAAGCGGAGCCTCACATCAGGAGAAATGACTGCAAAAAGTTCTATTCTTTGAAATTTTAGAGCTGATTTACCTTATTAGCCTCTACAAATTCCAGCTGTCAAACATTTTGCAATGATGCCTTCATTCAATAGTGCTCAATTGTTTTACTGTGAAACTAGATAAAGTGTGTCTGATTGATCATGCACACCCTACCCAAAGGAAGGAAGCAGTAAGTGCCGTCCCATCACGACTTTGTGATCTGATTTGCCAAGAAATTGAACAACTTGTATTGGAAGCATGCTCTCCCTTCCCCAAATTCCATTGCTGCAGCACTGATGGCTATGAAACTGAGACCAACCCATGTGTAATAGATGCATTACCAACTACTGCACATCATGTTAAAAATTACAAAGAGCCAATCTGGCCCAGCTGTCCACAAAGACAATTAAAAAAGACAGCTATGCGGCTGACAGAGAAATTGGAGGTATTGGGGCTCTAAGAGTATGTGATTATATCAAGTTCTAAAAGCATTCAGTGGCAACTGTTGAGACCTGCAGGGTAGCGGTTGCCAGGCAACAGGGAAGCATGGTACAAGGAGTGGGCAGCCACTTTCACTTCCTGTTTAAATTTATTCTATGATACACATAAAATAGGACCCACAGATAAACAAGTTAATACTACAGGCAACTACTAAATGCTGCATAGTTTCATTCAAACCTTTTAGGAAGGCCACAAATAACTGTTTGGTGTGTTTTGTTCGTTTGAAGATGCAAGACTCTTTTGTGTAACTGCTAACATTTCAAGGGTATGGTGCACAAATATGTGCATAAATAGAAGAATGCAGACTTTATGTTATGGCCTGTTTAAATAACCCATTTTATTTGGAACATTTTCCAAAATGGGCATAAAGAAAAGAACACAGACTCTGTCCACATTATGGTCTTTAAAATAGCCTTAAAATAACCTACAAATCTTTTCCCCACATGGGTCTCTTGGATTAGCAGGTATTCTTCTTCTATTTCTCCCAGCACAGTATGGGAAGGAGACAAAAAGACAAACAAATCCTTTATCTGAGGTCAGCATCTCCACGCCATGTGTGGGAGCGATTAGACGGGCTCAGATCACTGGAGGTTGCCACAGTGAGTCATTTCCACTAGTGTTCCTGCAGCTCTCTCAAGAACGAGAGAAATGTCAGACGCTCACCAATTGGACCTTTAATTGCTTCGCCTTGCTAATTAAGCCCCCCGTTGGAGGCTAAAGCGTGACATCTGCAAGCCCACAGTCAGAACCACTGACCTGGATGGATGCTGCTAGCTAGCCGTCTGCTCTTTACACAAGGAAAAGCAAGAGGCTACAGGAACAATATTCGACAATGTTGACCATTCAGCTTGAACATATCAGCCATGAGTTTTCTCTCTCCCAGAACTACCAGACCTTCACACACGCACACTGCTATTCGAGTGCATTGTACTCTATCAAATCACCACTGGGCAGTGAAGAGACGGCTTTGCTCTCTCAGGATGAGATTTGATGCAGTGCCACAATGCTCAAGGTTACAGTAAGACTTGAAGTGTTATATTGCAGAAAGAATATAAACAAGGCTTCAGTCGCAGAGATGTGGAGCATTTTGATGCAATGTATGAATATTAAGAGGGTAGGAATGGGGAGGATGCAGCTCCAGTCCCTTGCTACCACTGAGCTTGGGGCCTGTTTTGAAACAAGAAGTAATACTAACTAGTCTTGGTACTAAATATATCACATAACTGAAAGTGCAGTGGCCTAACATTTACGGTTTGCATGACAGGAACAGCTTTAAACTAAATTCAGCATGTCTGCAGAACATTCTCTGTCAAGGCCAGAGAAAAGAGGTTTCCTAAGGGTTTTTTATGTGATTATGAACAATCATTCTGCAGTCATGCAAAAGCTTTTTCGTCCTTAATGGGTGCTTAGGGTGTTTTACAGTCAGAAGAACCATGGCAACATAGCAATTATATCATGTTATAATCGTGTGCTACTGGCAGATTTGTAACTAACTGCGGATTCATAACCAGCAGTTCATGGGTTCAAGTCCTTTCATGTTCCTCAAATGAATTACGTGAATGTATTTTTTGTGTTTTTTTCACCTTTGAATAGGCTGTACCTTTATGTAGTGATAAAAAGATATTTAAAGCTTAGTGGATTCTTTCTTGGTTCTTTACAGAACATAGAATAGGAGGCGATCAACCAAAAGGTTGCCTCTCAGTAAATCCAAAATGCTTTCACTTGAACCTTTTTCCTTTAAACACCTCACTTGGTTGCATTGTTTAGATTTGAGATACAGCGTTGCCTTTTATGCTACAGACTTACAAACAAGTGACAAATTAAAGGAAAAACTTGAATAAATGTTTGGAGAAACCTACCAAGTGCAGATGTTTCCAGACAGGTGTACTGCACAACAAAATTAAGCAATTAATGTCCTACCATGCTCTGTGGCACGTATAAAAATGTGAAGCAGACCCAGCTGACCTTGATTTTGAACGAAGATGGCCAGTGGAAAAGATCTAAGTAACTTTAAAAGAGAATTACTTATTAGAACACAAAGGGCAGGAGCCTCAGACTCATAATGGGCTAAGTCAGAGTCAGCCTTCACCATGTTCTCAACAAGTGCGTGACTGCACGTGTTGCATACACTAAAAGAGCATTACAGGGCTCAATACTTGACCCCTACAGTGAGGGTGCCTACTGGGTCTGTTATGCTGTGAGGGGCTTTTTTCTGGCATGGTTTGGGTCCACTTTGAGGGAAGTATCACTGTAAATCAAGTTATTTGTCTTTTATTTCACTGATCACCTTTATCGTATGATGAAATATTTTCATCCTGATGGGAGCTATCTTTTCCAGGATAACAGTATCTCCTGCCACAGGGCACAATGGTTCACTGAATGGTTTGATGAATATGAAAATGTCTTAAGTCATATGCTGTGGCCTTCACTGTCACTGCCCACTTAAACACCTATGGGAGATTTTGGACCAACATGTTAGACAGTGCTTTCCACTATCATATCAAACACCAACTGAAAGAATATCTTTGTGGAAGAATGGTGTTGTAACCCTCCAATACAATTAGAGGGACTTGAATCAATTGTGGTGGCCAAACACAGGTTATGTTAGTTTTTCCTTTCTCACCTATCTGTATGTTTTAAGTCAGGGGGTGCCCAACCCTGGTCCTGGAGATCTACCATCCGGCACAGTTTAGCTCCATCCGCAATCAAACACACCAGATCCAGGTCATGAAGGCCTTCAGGAACATCTGAATAATACAGTCATTTGTGTTCAATCTGACATCTCTAGAGTGGTAGATCTTCAGGATCAGGACTGGGCACCCCTGTTTTAAGTGTTCAAAAGGTCTAAAGGAATGAGTTTGAGGTGGAGTTTTGTTTGAGAAAGGAAAAGCAAGCTACATAACCTGTACATATGGGTTGAAGCTATACAAAAAAGAGCAGAACGCTGAGCAGGGCTATGCAAGGAGAGAGCTGCTGTAGGTCATGGATCCCCAAGTCCGGTCCTGGTGATTTACTGCCCTAAAGAGCGTAGTTCCATTCCACCTTTTCAGGGTTGGTTAGGTTTGGACCAAATCTCTCTAGGGTGGTAGATCACCAGGACTATATTTGGGCACCCTGCTTTCAAACACAAACACCCTCACTTTGCATCTCAGTCTGATGAAGCAGTATCTTTCATATAAACTGTGGTAACTGTAACAATGTAGTGGCAGGCCTGAATTAATTTGTCAGTATGTTGCAGCAGAATAAAACTCACTCCTACACAGAGGGTCTATGACCTGCTTTCCCAAAAACATCCCAGCATCAGTGCTAGATTGACTTTGAGCATACTGTACTCTAATAAACTATTAGATGTTAATATTTAATGCTGTGATGTTTGAGGAGTCTGGCCACAGGCCAGTGTCAGAAAGCTGACATGAACAATCCAGGAGACTGGCCAGCTACATTAATAATACATTGATTTTTATGAGTGTTTTGTAAAGTACTTACACTTTTGTGGTTTGCGCTAGTAGAAGTGTCCTAAACTGGAAACACTAGTGACTGGATTTATGCAAAGGTCTCAGACAGCCATGAAGATTGTTTAAAACTAAAATTCTTTAGGTGAAAAAGCATTAGACAAAGAAGAAACATGAGATACATCTGGCCCAGATAAATATAAAATAGCTGCTCACAGCATCACATATAAGAAGGCTGTTAATCTTGGATGAGAAATGGTTGAGTTCCTCAAGATGAGATTACTGAGTTCTCAGGAGAAACATCAAAGTAGCAGTAAACTTTCCATCTGATCTCACTGTTATCTAGGACAGTGTTTCTCATCCCTGGTCCTGGAAGCCCACTGCCCTGCACTTTTTAGTGTTTTCCCAGCTCCCGACATACCTGATCCAAATAATCTTCCCATTAAGAAGCCTCTACTCAGTTAAAGTGGGGTATTGAAGCAAGGTGAGCACTAAGATGTGCAGGGCAGTGGGCCTTCAGGACCAGGGCTGGGAAACACTGGTCAAGGAGAAACTACAGACGTTAAGGAGATACCTTCTTTGATTTTGCTCTCCTATGGGAACAATTAGTGCCCAGATAAATGGCTTTATATATCATCTTCTCCGATTTCCTAAGACTGCACAGTATTGCAAGCTGGAAATTGACTGTGGAAGATCTCCACAGTGATATATTTGGCAACAGACCAGCGACACTTTATGTGGGCTATTCTGTGCATGACTTTCCCAGCCTGAAAAGCTGCTAGGATTAATCTAGAGAGAGCGCGAAGATGCTGAATGTGTTGATGAGAGCGAAAAATGTGTCACTGTCTGGATGTTGCATTTGCATCCATCTGCGCTGATGGCACGTCTTGTTATGACTGTAAATATAGCCCAGCTCTCGCATCAACACCTTCACGTTGCCAGCTTTAGCCAACGAAACTCTGAAAACTCTTTCCTCCCTACCTTCAAAACCAGATCAACGTGGTGAGGCTCGAGCACGCTCCCCTTGCGCGAGGTCACGATGACACGGCCGTATCTGCCCGGCGTCTGCAGGTCCGAGTACAGCGTGTGTTTGGAGCGGTTGACGGGGAAGAGGCTGTCCACCAGGTTGCCCTCGATCTTGGCCAGGCTGTGCTTGGGAGCCAACAGGTACTCCACGTTCTCCTCGATGCGGTACCTGCTGAAGCTCGCGCCGAGCAGGATGGAGAGGAGCACGGGCGCCGAGGCGAAGAACACCGGGTGGTTGGCGACGAAGTGGCCCAGCTTGTGGAACGACGTCTTGAGGCCCTCGTGCAACACCTGCCGCAACATTCTAGAAGGCGGACAGGGCGCGAGAGCGCGCAGCGAACCAGCGGGAAGCGAGCCTCTCCCACCGCGTGCACACCAGCATCAGGCTTCCGGAGCTGAGCTGCTGTTGCATTGCCCCAAGACTCGGGCAGGCTGGGCTGGGGGTTTGCACGCGCTGCACGCCGAATTCCTCTCTCGCAAAAGTGACTCAGTGAGAGTTTGGTTGATGCATGCCCAGTGTGAGCACGTGAGTTATTCGCTTCACCTGCACAAGCGTTAAAAAGGGCGTAATAAGGAGCCAGTGAGGGCTGACGAACGCATGAGTGGACGTAAAACAGTCAGATGCATCGCTGTGCGCGCTGCAGCCTGGTGTGAAGCCCCCCTATGCATGATCGACTCGCTCGTCCGAATGCTGCCATGCTGCACCGGATCTCGAGACCCAGAGAGCCCCGGGAGCATGACGATGGGAATCTGCACGGAGACATCACCAGTCACGTCTTTGCAATTGGACGTCACGCTCGCAAGACTCGCTTATCTCCCGCGAATGCGTCGAAGATGGCATCAGCGGTCATCGCACGCGGACCGCTCTCCGTTCGCGCTACTTTCACACTGAAGAAAGGAGGGACAAAAGTTGCGCTAAGCTGCGAAGCAGTTCGGTGCACGCTGGCTTCGTCTTGCCAAGGCTGACGACGCACACAAAGCGCGAGCAGGTTTAAATGCATAAGTACAGTGCGGCGTGTTGGGTTCCATCGGCGTCACCGCCGGAGCCGGGCTCGTGTCGTTTTGCCATATGCAGCAGTGATCTTCGGCACTGCGGTCGCGCGACTCTCGCGCTGTCAGAGTAGGAGCGCGCGCCTCCGCCTGCGGCCGGGGCTGCCGCTCGCGCTCCGGCTCCGAGCACGTGCCGCTCCGCTACTTGTCGGCATCTCCGGGGGTGTGCAGTTCCGCGCGCTCGCGGCGTCGTTAAACCAGGAGGGACGCCACCGCGCACTCCTCGCGAGGGTTTCAGCGCTAACGTAAGAGATTGCGGCACTTAATTAGAACTCACTGTATGGAGCTGGTCTCTCTCTCTCTCTCTCTCTCTCTCTTCCACACTCACATACAGCACAGGGTGGTAGAGGAGCATTGATAGCGCGTGCGCTCTCTCTCTCTCTCTCTCTCTGTCTCTCTCTCTCTCTCGTCTTCACGCACGCTCACCCGCTATCAGTATGTGTTTGGGTGGTAGAGGGGCATTGACAGTTGAGCCTCGCTCTCTCTCTCTCTTTCTCTCTCTCCCTGTTGAGCCTCGCTCTCTCTCTCTCTCGCTCTCTCTCTCTCTCTCTCTCTCTCTCTCTCTCGCTCTCTCTCTCTCTATCTGGGTTTTCTTGTGCTGCAGGTAAATGATGCGAAGCCTGACTATTGGCTGCTAAAAGCTTGCTGGGCCCTTTTAAAGGACACAGATCGATAATCCGCAAAGCAGGTGGTCGCCTTACCGTAACACGCGTGGGTAACATGCAGGGTCTCTGTATGTGTTATTCGCGTGGTGCGCTTCACACTAATCATCAGGTTTAAGGTGTTGGGCCTCATAGGAGGCGAGCGCTGAGCCACTGAGTGTGTCATTTCCAACAGGTGGAGCACTTTAATCGCTCCAATAGAAAAAATGTTGGTAAGATAAAATATATACAGTACAGACCTCAGAGACCACCTTTCATTTGTTTCGTTTCTAGTCAGAATGGCAGTTAAGCAGGGAAGAGCAGGCACAACCTAACACATTTTGGTTTTTGTTGAATGTTTTTTAAAATATTTATTAAACAAGCAACATATACATCTCTGCTACATATGAAAACGTGAGCTTTGTTTCTAGCACCTACTGTTCATGTACAGTTCCACCCAAAATGACAGGAAGTGTTACAGTTTAGCCCATGGTGGGTTCACTGTAATAGACACAGGGTTTGTTGTAACACTTGCTAGAAAAGTCTGATCAATTAGTGCAAACAAAGTTAATTTTATGTTTTTTTTCAACCAAACTGCATTAAATATTATCTATTTATAAGACAGATCAACTGATAGATACACACACACTTCACATTCTATATGAAAACTGACACGAGACTGTGTGTCAAACAATGACATGTATTTTTGTCCAGTGAAGGACAGCAAATAAAAAACATCACACATCAGTAAAATATGGAACATTGTTTCTGAATAACTGCAGCTTTACCAGCTGTTAATGTCGATTTCATTTCATGATACCTAAAACCAAAATACCATCTGAAAGATACGAATAAAGCAGGAGAAAATCTCTGTTTTCAGATTTTTCCTCTTTTTCATCTTAAAATCTGTGTAAACATACAGAACAAAATACAAAATTCACTGTATTTCTCTTTGTTCACTGAGGCTTAGTGGTAACGTTGTGTAACAGCTAACCCTGCAGTACAGAGGCTGCACTTAAGCCCAGCTAGCACTTGCTGTGAGCTTGTCACATACTTGAAAACGGCGCACAGATTTGGCACAGATTTGGCACAGATTTGAAATGCTGACGAATTGCTCTGAATGTTGGTGGGAGACCGTGGTTAGGAAATGTGGTAATGTGACCAGAAGCTCATGCTGCTTCACCTTCTTCAACAACGTAAAAAGTCTGTGTCAAATCGGGCCCCGCGTTGTTCCCTGTGCTCCTCTACAGGTTATTAATCTTTCAGGAGATATTTCTGAAGAATATATATATAAGTGGAAAAAGTACCCCCCCCCCATAAACAAATAAAAAAATACAAAACATACAGAAAAAATGGAATTCCTAACAACCACCTGCAACCACCAAAACAGTTCCCATCCGATAAACAGCACTTAAAGCTTTCATCTTTGAGTTAGAGGAGAAAATCAAGCTCCACTCTTTCTTTAGATCTGAAAACATCCACAGGTGTTTCTGTCCATCCTTCCACTGTGAGAAGACAACTTAGCGCTATGGGTCTGAAAGGAGACCAGCCCACCTTAAACACTATTAAACACACACTGCATTGTCTTTGTGCATAATACATTTTTCTAAAAAAATCATTTTCATCATTTCTTACTTTCAGTAATAATATTAAATATTAATTATATAATTTTATGTAATATATGATGTTACATAATTGCCCTCCCCTCAAAGCCCCAGTGGCCGGGCTAATAATCCATCCCTGAGCCTAAAAACATCACGATCTCAGGTGGTTGTGTGAATTGAGAATGAATATTTTAACATATTCACTGAATTTTGTTGCATGGCATCATTATCTCTCTATTAGCCGGATAGCTGAAATACCTATTCTCAATTATTAGGTTTTACCATAAGAGGGAAATAGTAGCTGTTGAAGATTGCAGCACTACAGACTTGTTATTTTGTTCTGTGCCCCAGTGGAAACTTCTGGGTGGTATTTTTATGCCCTATCTTACTTTATGAAGCATGCATGCTCAATTTTTATTTTATTTGTTCAAAGAATAGCATCGGGCTATTTGCTTAAAGCCCTTATACTGCATACTGAACAGACTGTTCTCTCTGTCAGTTTGCTGTTGATTTTGACAGAAATAGTCATCGCTGTCAGGCCAGGGCAGAACACAGCATTCATTTTCGCTGAAAGCTGTCTTGCTAGTTAAAATGCATTTGACCACTTGAGAATGACTTGAGAACCTCACTGGATAGACAATTTATTCATTCTTTTTACTAATGTCTGAGCGCTGCACTGTTGTTTTGCCTCAGAATCTTTGTACTTTGTCATGCTTTATGAAGAAGATGTTTATGATCAGAAGAAGATTTGTTGCAATTTTTTTTATTTACGTTGTACACCGATCAGGCATAACATTATGACCACCTCCTTGTTTCTACACTCATTGTCCATTTTATCAGCTACATCTACAGGGTGGACCAACAACGCAGGTGTGTCTAATAGAGTGGACAGTGAGTGGACACAGTGTTTAAAAACTCCAGCAGCACTGCTGTGTCTGATCCACTCGTACCAGCACAACACACACTAACACACCACCACCACGTCAGTGTTACAGTGCTGAGAATGATCTACCACTCAAATAGTACCTGCTCTGTGGTGGTCCATGGGGATCCTGACCCAAGGAGGTGGTCATAATGTCATGCCTGATCGGTGTATATGCTGATTATTCAGATCATTTGGAAGTCCTGTAAAAAGGCATACGGTCCAAGCAAAATAAATCAACTTAATCATATAATCATTGCTTTGAAGTAGCATCAAGCTTTTGATGATGCTGGACGTTGCGCTCCAGCCTTTGACCATCACCTGAAAACCCTGCCTATGCTTAGCGGTCAGATAGGTGCATATGGGAGCAGCTTTAAACCGCTCAAACTCCCGCATGCATACTAAATGCCTCAGTGTGTTGGCAGTTGGACTCTGGAGGACAGGTCATTCATTAGCAGACGGGCATGCTCGCGCTGCCGGCTGGAGTGCAGGAGACTGAGGCGCGGACTCGCCCAAGCGTGCATAATGAAGAACTGAGCCCACGGATGAGAGTAGCTTTGCCTCCGCTAGCTCTCCGCTCCTCCTAACACTCCCCTTTGAGAGCGCTCCTTTGTCACGCAAAGTGTATAATCAGGCTGTAATCAGAGATCAGACAAGGTCACAGAATTGCCCAATAGAAATGCTAGATTACAGTTCAAATCCTCTTTCTTTCTCTGACCCTTGACCCTCACTGGAGACGTTAACCAGAGCTATCAGTGATCAGTAGGCTTTTACATAGTTATTGCCATGGTAACCATTGTTTCTGCCTATTGTGGATCAGGCTTTGCCATATCAGCCCAGCAAAGCGACAAAGTATGGTTCCCATGGTTACTTTTGAGTTTCAGGTGCTAGACGAGTTATTGTTGTCTTTGTTGTTGTGTCATTTTTGTTGGAATGTGATTTGTGTGAATTCCTGCTTGGCTCTTTTTTGTCAACACCCCCTTCCCAAAAAAGGCATGGCCACCTCAAGCTGGCTTAAGTTGGTTAAGCTGGTGGACCAGCGTGACAAAATGACCAGTATGACCAAGCTGGTCAACCAGCTTAGACCAGCTACCACCAAAAATTTCTTTTAACAAGGCTTAAGCTGGATAAACTAGCAGACCAGCATGGCAAAATGACCAGTATGACCAAGCTGGTCAACCAGCTTAGACCAGCTACCACCGAAAATTTCTTTTAACAAGGTTTAAGCTGGATAAACTAGCAGACCAGCATGACAAAATGACCAGTATGACCACGCTGGTCAACCAGCTTAGACCAGCTACCACCAAAAATTTCTTTTAACAGGGCTTAAGCTGCTTAAGCTGTCAGACCAGCATGACAAAATGACCAGTATGACCACGCTGGTCAACCAGCTTAGACCAGCTACCACCAAAAATTTCTTTTAGCAGGGCTTAAGCTGGTTAAGCTGGCAGACCAGCATGACAAAATGACCAGTATGACCACGCTGGTCAACCAGCTTAGACCAGCTACCACCAAAAATTTCTTTTAACAAGGCTTAAGCTGGATAAACTAGCAGACCAGCATGGCAAAATGACCAGTATGACCAAGCTGGTCAACCAGCTTAGACCAGCTACCACCGAAAATTTCTTTTAACAAGGTTTAAGCTGGATAAACTAGCAGACCAGCATGACAAAATGACCAGTATGACCACGCTGGTCAACCAGCTTAGACCAGCTACCACCAAAAATTTCTTTTAACAGGGCTTAAGCTGCTTAAGCTGTCAGACCAGCATGACAAAATGACCAGTATGACCACGCTGGTCAACCAGCTTAGACCAGCTACCACCAAAAATTTCTTTTAGCAGGGCTTAAGATGGTTAAGCTGGCAGACCAGCACGACAAAAAAGACCAGTATGACCAAGCTGGTCAACCAGCTTAGTTCTTTCTTTTAACAGGGCATTCTGTCATGCTGGACTAGGCCCAGCCCAGCATCCAAATGTAAAAATGTACTGTTTAGTTAGCGCTTACCAGACACTGATATGCTCGGACAGGTCTTTAAGCTGGAGTATATATACTTTATCTCAGGTCAGGTCAGGCAAGATAGGTCATGCTTTCAGACAGACTGAGGAGGATCAGGACTCAAAATGAGACTGTGGAACATCTCACTTCTGCTGTTTCAGTGTTTGGGAAGAGACAGATTGGTGCAAAACCGGATGGTGTCAGAGAGATACAGAAGGTAGGAAGAAGCATGGAAAGAAGTATTTTGCAGGGCGAGAGAGGGAGAGACAGAGGGGGAGAGAGAGATGAGCTCATTGAGAGCTCATTTAAATGCAGATCACAGCCATAGCTTTTCATCTATCTCTTGTTTCTATTTCTTCTTTTCTCTGTTCTCTCATCTCCTTATTGCACTCCAGGTACTTTGGTTAACCTCTGCTCATTAGGGTGTGGCTCTGTGTGCTGACCATCCTCTTAGGCTTCAAGGCATTACACTCATGCATATGCACATGCACACCTTCACCTTCACATTTGTGTGCATGCATGTACCAGTTTATTAGGAGTTTGAGTTGCCAGGTTATTAGGTACACCCACCTTGTATCTGCACTCATTGGAAATGTTACAATTATAACTGCAGTCCGTCTGTTTTTCTGCATAATTTGTTATCCCACCTTTACCCTGGTCTTCAATGGTCAGGACCCCCAGGAGACCACCACAGAGCAATTATTATTTGGGTGCTGGATCATTCTCAGCACTGCAGTAACACTGATGTGTTGGTGGTGTGTTTGTGTGTGCTGTGCTGGTCTGAGTGGATCAGAAGCAGCAGTGCTGCTGGAGTTTTTAAACACCTCAGTGTCACTGCTGGACTCAGAATAGTCCACCAACCAAAAATGTCCAGCCAACATCGTCCTGTGACCACTGATGAAGGACTAGAGGATGACAAAAATTGTGCATCGCCAGATGAGCTGTCATTTCTGACTATATCAACAAGGTGAATCAACAAGGTGTCTAATAGAGTGGACAGTGAGTGGACACAGTGTTTAACAACTCCAGCAGCACTGCTGTGTCTGATCCACTCAGACCAGCGCAACACACACTAACACACCACCATCACTTCAGAGTCACCACAGTGCTGAGAATGATCCACCACCCAAATAATACCTGCTCTATGGTGGTCTCCTGGGGGTCCTGACATAGTTCCTTTCACAGTGAAAAGATGGATGATAATGAATATTATTTTTTTTCAAATTTGAAGCAAGAGTAGAGCTCGATTTTCTCCTACCTTACAAAGATGAAAGTAACTGTTTGTCTGATGATGATGGTTCTGGTCTACCAGGTCTTACACGGTTGTTGGGAGTCCCATTTTTTCTGTATCTTTTAATCATTTTTTGAACTCCAGTTTTGGAAACTCTTATTTTTCACTTTGACTTCTCACTTCCTTATGCAAGGCAAGGCAAGGCAAGTTCATTTATAGAGCACTTTTAATACACTGCGGTCATATAAAGTGCTTTACAAATGAGAAAATCCAAAGATAATTTAAATTAAAATTTAAAAAGATGTAGGAGAGTAGAAATTAGAAACATGATTAAACACAATGAAAACAATAGATTTAAAAAAGAAAAATTCAACATTAAATTAAACATCAAATTAAAAATTTAATTATGAGAACAGTGTGCTGTTACAGGAGAGAAGTGGAGTAGAGCTAACAATGTTTTAAACTGAGCTAAAAGCTTTTCAAATAAGTTTTCAGCCCAGATTTAAAGTGTCCAGTGTTGGGGCTCTTCTGATGCTCTCTGTCAAACGGTTCCATTTAAGAGCAGCATGGTAGCTAAACGCTGCTTCTCCATGTTTAGTCTTCACCTTAGGCAGGACTAAGTGACTAGTTCCTAATGATTTGAGAGAAATATATTTATCTGATCAGCTGATTTTTTGATCAGTAATAGTACCTCGAAGTCTATTCTGTAATATACTGGTAACCAATGTAAGTATTTAAGAATGGAGGTGATGTGTTTCCTTCTTTTACTCTTACTGAAAACTCTGGCAACCGCATTTTGAATCAACTGATGCTGTTTTATTACGGTAATCAATCCTGCTAGAAATAAAGGCGTAGCTGAGTTTCTCCAGGTCTGGTTTAGTCAGGAAATATCTAATCTTGCTGATGTTCTAGTCTGGCAGCTTGTCTATGCCTCTCATTGCTATTCCTGAATAAAATAATCTCTGTTTAATCTTTATTCAATTGCAGAACGTTTTGTCCCATTCAGGCCAAGTAAAGTGTCATATGCATAGCTGTGGCAAGATATTGCACAGTTTTGTAGGATTTGGCCAAGAGGAAGCATGCATAAATTAAATAAGAGCGGCCCAAAAGTCGAACCCTGATGGACACCACAGGTCACTGGCACACTCTCAGAAACATTATTTTCTATTTTGACAAAATAGTTCCTTCTTTGCAGGTATGAACTGAACCATTTTAGGACAGTTACTGAGAGTCTAACCCAGTTCCCAAGTCTTTCTATGAGAATTTTATGGTCAATGGAATCAAAGGCAGCACTGAGACTGATCGGTAGTAGAAAGATATTGTTCCAGAGTCTGTATTTAAGTGCATGTCATTATAACCATAATTAGAGCATTCTCAGTACTATGATTAGGCTGGAATCCTGACAGAGATTTGTCTGGACAGCTATTTAAAGACAGAAATCCACTAAGTTGCTTGAACACAATTTTCTGAATGGTTTTTCCAGTGAAAGGTAGATTTAAAATAGGTTTGTAGGGGACTCTCTTATATCTAATCTCCTCTGAAATTTCTCCTGAAAAATGATTGACTTGTCTTTAATGGCTGTTTTGACTAAAAATGAAATAAATGAATGGTGGTCCCTGACTTTTGCGCAATACTGTAAAAACTCCTCATGTACTAGTATATGTAGGTGAATATGAATCATAAATGTTCTTTAAGTCATGCACAACCCCGCTTCCCAAGACCTGAAAAACTGTGTTGTTTTTATTTCCACAGACTGTGAATTCCTGGGCTACAGATTCTCCTGTCTCGTTGTCCTTGTCAGTGCTATTTTGTACTATTGTTTCCATTCCTTTTTCTCTCTCTCTTTCTACCTGTCAGCCTCGTTGTTCCCATTTTTCCTGCTCGGCTGGGCACTGGTCAGCTTTAATCCCAGGAGAGGAGGAAGAGACACTGTGCTTTTTAGTTCCTTTGTGTTGGTCCATCTGCTCTTACAGTGACGGAGCACCATAGAGACATTCTTAAAAATAAAGGTTCCTTAAAGGTTCATGGCTTGGTATAGAACCTTCTTTAAACTTGAAAATGGTTCTTCAACCCTGCTATCTCATTCACAAAATTGGTTCATTGAGGAACCAAAACTGGTTCTCCTGCGGCGTCACTCCAAAGAACCCTTTTTTTAAAGAGTGCATATGACCTGTCTCAGGCCAGGGGTTCTTTCTGGCTTGCAGTTCACGCAGAGGAGATGGAAAAGGCAGAGGAGAGAGGGAAAGAGGCCAAAAACGTTGCCTGGAGGAAAGAAAAGAGCAAAAAAGATAGAGATAAGGAGAGCAAGCGAGCAAGAGAGGCGCTTGATGAATATGAATCACATGGTCCCTTGGTTCACTACTTCCTGCTGACTCAAACTGGGCACAAGCACTGCAGGGTAATCCTCACCACATGCTCACAGGAAAGACTCACTGTATTTGTGAATGAGTCAGTGCTGGAGAAAACACACACATATATACACACACACACACACACACACACACACACACACACACACACACACACTTCAAATGCACAGAGTACCAGAATTACATCCTGTACCCCTCTATACTCTGTCCTCAGTTTGTTTTTGATCTCTCTTCTCCCTCGCCGTGCCTCCTCCACTATTTCTCACGCGAGGTGTGTGGTTTCTTTCTTCTCCCTGCGCTCTCTCAGCAGCTTTGGAGTACACACAATCTCTGCGGAATGAAAAACAAGGCTTTTTAAGAACAGCTTCTTTGGGGGTCTTGGGTGGAGAGGTGGAATAGAGGTAGGATTTGAATTTGTATGCTTCATACAGTACTGTGCAAAAGTCAGAGACCACCCTTTACTGATTGAATTTCCAGTCAAAATTGCCATTAAGTACAAATGATTCGAGATATTTCTGAGATTAAATGTAAGATTATCCACTTGCAAAAGGAAAGTGGAAAAGGAAATGAAAAAATAAGAGTTTCAGAGTTTCTGAAACTGTTGGGAAGATAACAGAGAAAATGATTCTGCTAACAACAAAAATGTGCCTGGTAGACCACCAAAGCTGTCCCCATCAGATAAACAGCACTTAAAGCTTTTATCTTTGAAAGAGAGGAGAAAATCAAGCTGCTTTAGATGGGAAAACATCCACATGACTATCTGTCCATCCTTCCAGTGTGAGAAGACAACTCAACGCTATGGGTCTGAAAGGATGTGTAGCTTTCAAGAAGATTACCAAGTAAAGGAAATAGACAAAAAAGAAGAAAATCGCAAATTAAACAAAAGCTGCTGGTGTTCTCAGAACAATGGACTGCCCACACCAGAGTCAGCTGACGGTATAGAAAAATATCCCTGCTGGTTTCTTTGAAAATCTGAGAGCAAGTCTCCCGAAAAGAAGCAGGAATAAAGGCAAACAGTGGACATATCTAAGAGTAGTACACACAATCTCTGAAGAATAAAACAAAGACTTTTAAGAACATTTTTTTGGGGGGTCTCGGATGGAGAGGTGGAATAGAGGTTGGATTTGAATTTGTATTCTTCGTACAGTACTGTGCAAAAGTCAGAGACCACCCTATACTCATTGAATTTTCAGTCAAAATTGCCATTAAGTACAAATTAATCATTTCCACAAGATATTTCTGAGAAGATAAAATGTAAGATTATCTAAAAGAAGTAAAAAAAAATAAGATTTTCTAAAACTGGTGGGAAGATAACAGAAAATTATTCTCCAAACAACTGTGCAAGACTTAGTAGACCACCAAAACTGTCCCCGTCAGATAAACAGCACTTAAAGCTTTCATCTTTGAGAGAGAAAACATCCACAGCTGTTTCTGTCCATCCTTCCACTGTGAGAAGACATCTCAGCGCTATGGGTCTGAAAGGATGTGTAGCTGTCAAGAAGCTTACTAAGTAAAGGAAATAGACAAAAAGAAGAAAATTGGCAAATTAAACAGAAGCTACTGGTGTTCTCAGAACAATGGACTGCCCCCACTAGAGTCCAGACCTCAATATTGAATGTGTTTAGAATTACTTGGATTGAGAAGCAGAAAATGCAACCAACTTCTAAGACTGAACTGAGGGTTTAGAAAAATATCCCTGCAGGTTTCTTTGAAAATCTGAAAGCAAGTCTCCCGAAAAGAAGCTGGAATAAAAGCAAAGGGTGGACACATCTGAGAGTAGTGAGTTTGAGCTGAGAGGGATATAATTAGAGCAGTTTTGGTGGTCTGATTCTGTATGTAGCCTGGGCTCTACGAAGCATGTGTTAATGAGGGAAGCAGATTGAGACGTCTGCACACGTAGCTCTGGGAACACTAAGCCAGTGAGCTGAAGAAGCTCTCTTGCCTACATTTTTAATTACAGCTAACTCCGTGCCCTCTGTTGTTAAGGGAATTGTGTGGAAATATTTGTGTCTTGAGCGAAGGTTCCAGCGAAGGTTTGTTAGACACTGTTCAGTGCTAACTTGGTTGACGTCATTATTTCCTTGGAAGCTGATGGTGGTGGAGCTTTAGCCTCTGCCCCCTGGGGGACATTAGATGGGACATTGCCTTACATCACAGGAAGCCTATGGAACGCCTTGATTATGCGCACTCACACAGCTGACTAGCCAGGGATGCGACTTCCCCAAGCGTAAGGCGTCTCATGCGTTCTGAACATTGTGCACAATTCCCTAAGCCGATTGGCTTGCAGTGTTGCCAATGTAATTTAATTTGAATGAGTCACACTCGAGCTAATTGAGACTTTTAATTCTGTCTGCTGCAGAAAAATAGATGGCACAAAAAAATGAGCAGAAGGGGTGAAATGGCATTCCTTTGTCCCAGGAGATACAGAAAAATAGCAATTAATGAAGAGAACCTGATTAGAGACTGATTAGTTAATTAGCATGATAATAGCCAGTACATCCGAGTTTGAGCAGCTGAGTTTGTACAGTGTAAGTGGACAGAGGCAGAGAGAGAGACAGTTATTTATTCAATAAACTGATTGCAGAGACTAACCACTCTAATCTATAACCTGAGAGTCAAGCTATCTTACAGAATGCTCTTTCATGTGCAAGTGAAGCAGTGAGGTTTTCTAGGACTGTCATGATTGCACACAAACCTGTGAATGAGAATTTACAGTCTTGGATCTTTATTGGCCAATTACTTCTTTAGTATAGTTAACTGGTGCCCTATCTTTGCCTGAAACAGCATACCCAAAGTAAAAGGAGCACTGTTCCCACATACTTTGGGCTACAGTCATGATCTTGGTCTCAGTTGAAAGGTAAACCTCTCAAGTGCAGCCATAATTGTATGAATTACTGGCACAGAGTAACAGAGGTTAGAATGGAGGAGTTTACCTCAACCGGACTCATAGATCTCTAAACTGATCTCTGACTCTTGTCGAGTTATCAAGACCACATGTATTAAATCATGTTGTCTCTGTGGATGGTGGTAAGGCTTTGAAGTTAAGGACCCACAGATTTGGTACCGCTTGCTCATTTGGTGCTTATGTTGAAAATGAGACAGTCGTAACTGTTGTAAAATCGTTTGCAGGAGTCAAATCCTGAGATTTCAAGATTTCTAACAGTACATTGCATCACTGAAAGCGTTTACAGGCACTCAAAAATCCAAACATAATCGGATTTTTGCAGTTATCTTATTATTCAAATTGTCATTGTAAACGTAAGACGCTGATTTCTTAGATCGGAGTAAGGTCTAGTAATCTGGTTAAGAAATCTGATAAAGAGAACTGGATTTTAGCTCAGTAATCAGATTTCTTAGTGCATGTTAACTCTTACTCTGATTTCTTTCGGGTGTCTCAGTCTGCGCATGTGTGAAAACAGATGGCGGTACTAGAAATAAGCAAGCAGTGGTACCGTAAGATGGCAGCAAAACACTTTGGAGCGACACTGAAACCGAGTACATGCTTGACGAAATGAAGGATTTAAATATTGTTGATCTTCTAGGTGATGTATGTTTAATATTTTCAGGCAAAGTGGTGCAATGTTTTAAAAAAAAAGGCGTGGCAAGAGGATGGGCTTTACATTACATTTATGTCATGTCTTCTTCTGTGAATTTATTGGCCGGTTAGAAAGCAGAAATCTGATTACTGCCTGACTCATGTAGACACAGAATTTCACATTATCTGATTACTCAAGTGCATGTAAACACATTGATCGGATTACAATATCTGATTTTTTGCACAATATCTGATTTTCTGCAGTTATCGGATTATTAAGTGCATGTAAACGTACTCACTGTATTGCTGGATGATTTGAAGCATAAAACGATGTATCAAAAAAAGGAAGTAAATGCTTTGACAGTTACTGCATGGTATTGCAGAGTCTTGTGGGGCCAGATGTGGTCTTGTAATGAGAATGCGTGAGGACAACTGTGAGACATTTTGGGCTAAATGTGGATGGGAACGCAGATTTAGTAGGGTTGGATCAAACTGAGCCTAACCAATCCAGAACTTTGTAAAGGTGGTGCGCTTGTCAACATTATCTGACAGACAACAGTCGTTAGCCCATGGATGTAACGTAAGTTAGCATGACTCAGAACCCTAAAACCTCCAGTTAAGTATGTAGCTGTGTGTTGTGTGTGGAGAACACATTACATGTGGTAAAAATAAACCTTTTGCAAGTGAAAAACAGTTCAGTTAGCTAATGGTAGTGTTTTGCTAGCTAGCTTGTTTTGCTTATGTATTCAAATGTACTTCGAACGTTAAAGGAGCACAGACTAGAGGAAATTTGGGACAGGTTTATAAGGGGCCACACCCATTTCCAGCGCTAAAATTTAAACAGGTTGTGTCCAGACGTGTAGTCTCGTTGTGAGATCATGGCTGGCTCCACGACTGTGTGTTGCCATATGACAACAGTTGTTTTTTAAAGGTTTTTTTTTGTTGTTGTAAATATAATAAAGTAAATCTTGAATAAAAAAAGTCATTTTTCGCATGACCTTCGCAGTGATAAAGTCTTTTTTTTCCTTTTGGGAAAACTGAAGGCATTATGTGTAAAAGGGTATACTTTTGTTCTGATCACAATCCTTTCTTTTGCAGCCTGTTCTCCTTTTTTCACCCAAACATCAAACGGTGAGGCCAGGCTTTTGAAGCTCTCACGAGGTATGTGTATAATTCAATATTTATCAACAACTTCGGAGGAAAAATGAATACAATATGGATGGTTGCAATTTTTTTTTCATAAATAAAACCAGTTTATATCTCATGGGTTTTATGTACAATAAAAAATATGTAATTGTTGCCTTATGGCAACAACAAGTAACAATGGAACTCCAATCTGCAGTGCATACAATTGGGGTATATGAACACAATACCACTGGACTGCCATTTTCATACAATTTCAGCTTAATTATCTCCATATACCTTTCTGTATTCTTAAAACATTTATGCATAAATTGCTGTTATGCGCATGTATTTTTTTCATGGCTAGGTCCTATATCACTGTATTAGTTTACTTCCATTGTATGCAGTGCAGATTGCAGTCATGTGCTGATGCCATATGGCAACAAAGTGCATCTATATTTCTAATAACTATGCCATTTTCTGTAATAAAAAGCATTTTTTTCACATGCATTTAATAAGTCATGCACTAAAGGTTAACTGCATCTCATATATTTTTCAGGTTGTTAATATATTATGCTCAAATTTAAAGCTCTGCCATACAGATGAAAAAGTGCAAAGATAATACTGAAACATTCTGAAACTGTTGATGAATTTTGCCTGTGCTCATTTTATGATTAGATTTGATGAGCAGTGGTCAATCGCATGTGCATTAACTGTTGTTTCTTTTTGGATGAGGTCATATCTATAGGACGTTGTGACTGACCTACGGTCGAGAACAGCACGATCAGCACATTAAAGAGAGAAGGGGAAAAAAAGAGGATGGAGGGAGTGAGAGAGATAGAGGGATGGATGGACGGGTAGAGGAGTAAAGAGCTCAGGGACGCCTCTGAGTGACCGGAGGGGACAGGACAGGAAATAGAACTGGATCCAAACAGCAGGACATCTTCTTCTATGCCCTCCAGGGCTGTTTATTTATCTTATAGAAATGCTTCAAATAGAAACGGTAGCCTGGTGTGTGCTGCTGCCTCAGGGCATGGCTGTCCAAGTTGTGGCCGGTGGACTAAATTTGGCTCATCTGGTTTGTCCAGCTGGATGACATGGTATTTGCCAGGGAAATGCCATTACTGTGACACGAGTCTCGCTTTAGTACACGGGTTATGCTTTCGCCCACCAGGCAGAAAGCGTTTAGGTCCCACAGCTTTAGAGGCGTCTAAATTTTGTATGTAGCTGCAGTGGTTATTTGTATTTAGCTACTGTGTCATTTGGCTCAAGGTTAAGTGAATGAATCATTAACTAGAGAAACTGCAGACCCCCTGCCCGGCACTGTGATTCTGCCATGCTGTTCACACAGGCAGTGGAGTCAGTCCAAAGCACGCATGCAAGCATATACGCACACACTCAGGAAACAGACTCGGGAGCAGCCCTGCTTTGCAGTGGTTGGAAAAATGGCTTGGGGGAGCACTGAGTCAGAAAGAAGAGCGGTATCTCTGTGAGCGTGTGTTTATTACTCTCTGAAAGGCTGCCCACTCTTATTGCCGGTCATTTGTGTCTCATTAAGCTGAAAGAACGTCAGTGCTGTAACGTCAGGCCCTTGTTCAACCTAACAGATCCTTTAAGCCAGTGGTCCACATGAGCATTTTGGTACCCCTAACAAATGCTGATCATGCCTGCGCAGTCTGGTACAAGAAATGTATGTATTCATTTTTACAAAGCTATAAAAAATGAATAAATACTTGGTTAATATTTAGTTAATAAAATGAATGACATCCTTAGGCCCAATCTCATTTCTCATCCTTGCCCCTACCACTTTGCCCTTACCCCTACATTTTGTTTAATATACTTCCAGTGCATATAGACACTTCACACACAGAATGTGTGTATTTATAAACATCAACGAAGATAAAAAATGATATTGATAGTGGAAATCGTATTCAAACACCACAAATCAATAACATTACAACTTTGTTGTTAACCCTTGTGTGGTGTTCAGGTCTGTGGGACCCATTTTCAATGTTTACCAAAAGAAGAAATGATGTGATTTATTATTATTTCAACCTCAGATTCCTTCCTTTGCTCATTTTCTGTGAAGAACATATAAAATAACACATCTTCAGTGCCTTCACTCTGTTCACCCTCTGTTCATGTGGTGTTGGGGTGAATCTGTGGGGAATAAAAGTGTAGAGGTGCTGTGTTTGAATGTGTGTGTGTGTGTGTGTGTGTGTGGTGTGTGTGTGTGTGTGTGTGTGTGTGTTGGTGAGGATGGACAACATGGACAGGCTGCTGACTGGCTACAGCTGCTAAAAGAGAACACTGCGCTGGCCACTTGTAATATTTTAAGTACCTTTTATCTGGTACTTTTACATAAACTGTTATGGCTGTATTGATCTAAAAAAACAATAACGTGGTGGGTCCACCAGACCACTGAGTAACAAACACGTGAACAGCACACGAGGGTTAAGCTGTTGTTGGCAATTACACTTCAAAACATGTACAGTAAGAAGCTCTTTCTTCTCTGCTCACTCCTCCTGGCAAACCATCCCCCAAGATTACGTTCATGGTTTCAAAACTGTTCTGATTTGTTTGAATACTTGGGCGCAAGTTTTATATGCATATCTCTGTGCTTCTTTTTGAGGAGAGGAGTTTTGCTTGAGGTGTAGGAATGAAGATGGTTGTGGTGCAGTTCGTTGCTTCTCTGTGTAACTGTTGTTTCTGCTGCTTTAAGGTCGTCTTCAGCTCTTTTCAAGTGACTGCTGGTTTCTCTCTTACATTCCTTCTCATTAATCTGAGAGAACTCTTGCCTGTCCTTGAACTTCCCACTTGCATATTATTGAACCATTTGTGCTGACAGGGATGTTTTAAGGTCTTTGCTAGGACTCTGTAGCTTTTTCCATTCGAGTATTGTTTAATAAAGTTCCTTAGAACGTTGGGAAGCTCCTTCACCTTTATGAGGTCAGGGCTCTGTGTGGGCCAGTCAAGTTATTCCACACCTCAGCCAGCCTTTATGGACCTTGCTTTGTGAAAAAAAAACAGAAAATGTTCTTCCCCAAACGGTTTCCACAAAGTTGAAAGTATACAATTGTCCAAAATGTTATGGTCTGCTGAAGCATTAAGATTTCCCTTCAGTTGAACTGAGGGGTCTAGGCCAACCCCAGAAAAACAACCCCATATCATCATCCCTCCCCCACCAAACTTTACAGTTGGCACAGTGCAGTCAGGCAGGTAATGTTCGCCTGGCATTCACCAAACCCCAGACTCGTCCATCAGACTGACAGATAGAGAAGTGTGATTCTTCACTCCACAGAATACGTTTCCACTGCTCCAGAGTCCAGTGGCGCCGTGCTTTACACCACTTGTGGCAGAGGTGGCATCCTAGGACAGTGTCATGTCTGAAGGCACTGAGCGACCCATTCTACTTCCAGTGTTTGTCTATCGAGACTGCAAGGCTGTGTACTTAATTATATCCACCTGTTAGCAATGAGTGTGGCTGAAACACCTGAAGACCATAATTAGGAGGCGTGTCCCAATACTTTTGTCTATATAGTGTATATTAAATAACAAAAACACAAGTGACTGAATACTTATTTCTCCTCACTGAATGTTATCAGTAATATAATATTTCACGGAAATTAGAAAAAAACTTTTATCTTGTGTAATTTTAATATTTGCATATGATAATAAAAAAAAACACACTCCTAATAATAAATAAAACTGCAATGACTAATAAATTACATTTAAACAATTATATCTGGAGCTGCAATGTTAGATAAAACAGGTCATATGATATTATAGACAATTTCTATTAATGATAAAAAATATATTTTTTTTTGCTGCCAGGTGAGGAATTTAAAATTGCATTAGGAGACCAGAGAGACTCTCACAGTGACTCAGCTCTTTGACTACTTACACACACACACCTCACACACCACACGCACACACACACACACACACACACGCACACCACACACATACACACACACACACACACACACACTACAGCTTTGTTTTTTCCTGTGAATGGCAGAATGTGCTATCAGAGCCTGTGTTAATGGGTCTCTCAGGACATTGTGGGTACCTTTGTAGTATAAGTGGCATCACTGTGTCCGTATTGGTCCAATCCTGCTGTTGCTATGATACAGCCAGTTCTGTGTTACATACTACTCTCATGTTTAGCTTGTGAAACCACATACCCACACTAGAAAAGGGAAAAAAAATCCAACATGAATTACAAATCATTTCCAGTCATGCTGAGGGCGTCTGGCTTCAGTTTAAATAGTAAACTGTGGAGCTGAACAGAGTGAATCTGATCAGTGATGCTCAAATGAGCTTTTGCTGTTTATAACTTGCATTCACTCTCAAAACAGTGTTCTTTTTAGCGCATATGTGTGTCCAGTTGAGGTCAGCACATTTTGTCATGTCTGTGTAGCCTGACACAAAATGTGTCCAAAAGTATCCAGCCATCCCTTCTAAGTGGTGAATTCAGCTACTTTAACAGAAAAGTCCATTGTTTTTTAAAATATGTCTACATAGATTAGTTGCTGAGATGTAAACAAAGTCTTTCAGAGGGGTCTCATGTGAAATGGTTCACTGCAGAGAAACTTACTGGCTTGGATTTCCTTCACAGTGGTGGTGATAATAGCCAGAGCCGCAATGTCTACGACACAAAATTAGCTATTTTATTTACTATACTAAATAATCCATGAACCCACATATGTCTTCTGAGTTATTTGTAAAGTTGAACATGGTAGAATATAATAAAACACGTTTTCTTTGGAGACTTATTTGCCTAACACCACTGCTTATGTCCCTCTCTGCCCTGAATGGATTTAAGAATATGTATTTAAGACCCAAAACCATCTCAAAAGTATAGCAAAACAATATCTCAGGGAACAGACAGTGTTTTATAACCGTTTTGTGTAACAACTTTCTTTTAGAGTCATTAAATGCTTCAGATGTCTGGTTCCTCAATATCACTGTGAACAATTCTGACTGTTTTTCTACAAAGGAGTATTTCACTTCAAACCACTGTGACTGATTTTGCTTATGTTTTAATGATTTACTTATGTAAAAATCGCTCAACAAGGTGTTATTATTGAACACACTGTTTGTATGATCTCCATAGAAAGGCACTGTCATTCCATTGGAGCAGTCACACATGAGCCTAAGGTCACCATACCCAATGTCAAGCACCAGCTAGAGGGATATAAACTCCCCAGCATTGGGCTGTGGAGCAGTGGAACTGTTTTCTGGAGTGATGGGGCTCCATTACATTCCTTTGGAATGAGCTGAAGTGATCCAGAACTGATCATCCAACATCAGTACCTGACCTCATTAATGCTCTTGTGTCAGAATGCACTCAAATCCTCACAGCAATGTTCTAACATCTAGTGTAAAGCCTTCCCAGAAGAGCTGAGGCTGTTACTGCAGCAAAGGGGGACAAACTCCCTATTAATACTCTTCATTTCAGAAGAAATGTTGAATGTCTAAAATTTTGGGGCATATTTTGAAAATTTGTGTAATTCATGCATCTGTGACTCATTCAGTCAGTGTGCAGCATTGCTGGAGTGTAGGCCTGTGTGTGTTTGATGAATTCTCAGCGTGACTGGATGAGAGTTAGCTATTAGCATTTGTCTGAGTAAGAGGAGCTGAGAGTTGGGAGTGGAGGTGTGAGCTTAGCACACTGCAGTAATATCCTTATGAAAATGGAATATATTCCAATATGTTGACAGTATAGTATACAGTACTGTACAAAATTCTCAGGCATCTGAGAAAATGATGTGTAAAGCTGTTTATCACGTCAGTAAGCATGTATTTGTTGAAAAGCACCAACATTAGAATAAACATAAATAAACAATACATTGTGAAGCCCAGTATTTACAGTTCAGTGCTTAGTTTGTCTTATGAATCCTTCATTAAACTAAATCAGCTGAACCAAACGTGTGTTCTTCTGTTTACACTCATCAAAAAAATAGTTGCACTCAGAAGGAATCAACCGACAGTATGAAACTTGGTGGGTAGGTTTGACATCATGAGACATGCGAACGTTTCAAGTTTCACGCTCGGCCGTGCATGTGGCGTAAGTAAGGACGGGCCTTGTCTGACTATATAAGGTCATCCCATTGTGTGTGCTTTCCATTCTGACTTGTGTTGTTGTGTGGGTGGCATCCTTTGCAAGTGAAGTCTGCCTCGGACAAAACTTCGAAAGCAATTCGAGCAGTTGGAAGAGTTCAAGAAGGGTCGCATTGTAGGGCTCCGGGAAGCGGGATGGTCTTATCGATGTATTGCGCGCCATACCGGTCATGCGGATATTACCATAGCATGCTGTTTGCGGCAGTGGATAGAAGAGGCTGTGCACCAGCGGCATGAAGGATCTGGGAGACCTACATGAACCACTGACACTTTCCTTCTGGGTACAACTATTTTTTGATGATGAGTGTAGATTCTTCTAAACAAAACATTAATAACTACTGTAAAAACTAAGAAATGTTATGTTTTACTATATTTATGTTTGTATTAATGTTATTATTAATGAGATTGCAGAAATCCACTTACTGCAGAGGTAAATAGTTTTAAATAGTGTTACATAGTTTTCTTGGCTGCCTAAGACTTTTGCACAGTACTATTCATCAGTGGCGAACCGTGACTTTTAGAGTTTCGGCCAAAACCAGACAAAAGACCTCAATGATAATGCAAAGTTCTGCTAGTGCCTTTTGGGGCCAGTTTCCCAGATCCAGATTAAGCCTAATCCTAAAATAAAAAGAATTTCCAGTGGAGATTCACCACTGGCACTGCACTTTAGTCCAAGACAAGGCTGAATCCTTGTCTGATAAACCAGCCCTTGAAGCTTATAAAAAATATTCCATACATTTCATTTTGAAGCTTGGAACAGACATTAGCATATTAATATTTAATATGCATAGAGCTACTGCTGTTCTCCATTTCTAGCAACCGACTGAAACCTGGTTTGTCTGCCACTCGCATTCACAGTCAGTGACGTGTCTAGCACTTCCAGAAGGCCCAGAGTGATGTGTTTTCTGAGAATTTTACATTGGGCCATTCAAGAATTTAACCCTTTGGGTTTCAACTACAACTTAACAATGAAATAAGAGCATTACTACAGTACTTGCAGAGTTTAAATAGAACGAGCGTGTGATGATTAGATTAAATAAAAATGAAATAAATATTACAGACATGTATGTTTTTAGTTGCCAGAAATTGTTAGGCCTTCTGAAGGTTCCACACTGCTGTAGATTCCAAAATATAAAAGAAATACATTGTAATATGGTTTTAATATAAAACATTTTCATATGAGTCACAGTGCACAGTGCAGGGGTGCAGCTGAATCCACCCTGATGGGTTAAGACAGAGAGAGAGAGAGAGAGAGAGAGAGAGAGGAGAGAGAGAGAGAGAGAGAGAATGATGTTCTGAGTGGGTGCACACACACAGCTCTACTCCTACACTCTTTCATTCCCACACACATCCCCAGTGCCCTCATGGCCAAGGCCACCGACTGGAGACATAAATTCCTTTATGCCTGTGCATCACTAGCTATCTTTGTGTGTGTTCCTGCGTGTAGGTGTGTGATTGTATGGCGTGCTGTGACTCACTTCAACAAAGAGCTGCGGCGAAGCCTTAGAATTTCACTCTCCCCAGCTGGGGACCTCTGCACACCTTTTTAATCACTTCGGTACGTTCAGCTTCGTGAGGTTTTGTAGAATTTTGATGCAAAGAAAAAAATCCACTAATATCTTGCACAGAAAGTTCAAACTGTAATTGATGGAGGTCAATATGGAGGTCAGTGAGGGCATCTGGATTCAGATTCACTGTGCAAGTGAGTGCAGTGAAACGGATTGGTGGTGTTCAGTGTGAAGGTTTGGAAAAGGCTTGACTGACAGCAGTAGAACACCTCTGATCTGACCTGATGACTGAACATGACTAAATATATTTGTACTTACTGTGTAATGCTGGTTTGTGAAAAACAAAGGCCAAACAATAAAAATGGACTTAACAGAATATTAATAAACCATGCAGAGCTTTTTAAAGATGCCAAAGTACGCTATGGTTCGGTTTCCTGAACAGGGCTTTTTAGGGGAATTCAAACAATTTTTTAAGTTTCTAAATAATTCAGTTCTCAACTGATCATTCAGAGTGGTTTGATGTTAAATAACTCATTGTACAGAAACTTACAGGCTCAGTTTTTTTGTTTTTTTTTTTACAGTGGTGGTGATAGGAACCAGAGGTCACCATGTCTACAACACAAATACAGCCATTTTATTTACTATAGAAAACCACCAGTGAACTCACACATGCCTTCTGAGTTTTTGTATATAATGTCCATGGTAAAATAGTGGTGAAATAGTGGTAAATCTGAACAAATAAGCTTTCTTTTGAGACTATTTTGCCTTACAACACCCTGCATGTACTCCTCTGCCATAAATAGATGAAAATGAATGGATTAAAATACATTTTAAGCCAAAACCTTTGTCACAAAACTATCATAAAACAATGTGTCAGACATCAGGCAGCATATATCTAACCATTTCATGTCATAACTTTCTTTGAGGGAGCTTTAAGAACAATTCTTTGAACAATTCTGACTCAGCATGTTTCTGTGGAACGGAGAGTTTGACACTATTTGACTTTGCTCATATCTCAATCATGTTAATTATGTATGAACTTTTTTGAAAAATTGGCCCTTTTAAAGCTTAGTCCTGGGACTAAACAGCAAAGCAAAAGTTAGTCTGGGTTCACACTAACCCCTGTTCAGGATCTCAGCCCTAAATATCCAAAGGTTTGTAGACACCTGCTCATTTAACAATCTTCTGAAATGAAGGTATTAATAGGGAATTTGCCCCCTGCTATGTTAACAGCCTGTGCTCTTCTGGGAAGAGGCCACAAACGACATTGAGACATTGCTGGATTTGAGATCTGATTGCATTCAGCCACAAGAGCATTAGTGAGGCCAGGTCCTGATGTTGGATGACCAGTTCGATTACCCCAAAGGTGTTGGATGGAGCTCACTACAGAGAACTCAGTTCCACTGCTCCACAGCCCAATGCTGGGGGGCTTTATACTCCTCTAGCTGATGTTTTGCACTGGGTATAGTGACCTTAGGCGCATGTGTGGCTGCTCCAGAGTGTCCTATTCTACTGGCTTTGTTTTTCTGTTATTCGATTATACAAGCTTTATGTGGGCAACTGAACATGTGGATCAGCAATGGATGCAACTTTAAGTAGATTTTGGACAAGTAGTGTACGTTATTGGAATAAGATAAACAAAAATACTCAATAATAATACTAATAATAAACATATATAAACACTATGATGCAAAAAAAATATATAAATGGGTGTGACAGTCAGAAGAGCTTGTCCAGACCTCCCTGGGGCCCAAAGCAGAATTCTGCAAACGGGGTCCTCCTACTCGACCCGTGAGCCATGTAAACACCCCAGTATTCCCACTACAGTCCCCTGGTCTAAGATTAAATAGACATATACAGAAAAGAATGAGTTACAAACAAACAAAATTTATTGAATAGAGTATTTTCTATAGAATCTTGAAGAAAAGTGAATATTACCATTAACATAAATGCTGACTTAAGCATAGCACCTGAAAAGTTATAGATAATACTATTATTAATTTATCAGCTGCATCAGGCCCATTCAAACTGGCTCCCCCAGATTTCCTTTAATACATTTTCAAATATAAAATACTGCTTATGCTATGGTTTGACTGAATACCTGATGGTTATTATTTACTGAGAGATGTGCATTCATATTGTCCAATATGCCCAGATAATCAACATTTTAGATTCAATATTTAATCGATAGTCAATATCAATTGATTGCTTTCCATGTTGCATTAGTTTAGAGTTGTCACTAAACTTTGACTGAGAGACTATATAGTCATTGTTTTAAATGATGTGCACCTATGAGGAGCGTGCCGTCGCGCCCATATATTGTCTGGACTGGTATTTTCTTGTAAACTCAGTTGTCTGTTGGCATTCATCAAACATAATGAATAGCTGTATTTCACTCTCACAAGACTAAAAGGAGATGCAGTGTCCAGCTAGGTTATCGAGACAGATGGACTAGAGAGATATACTGTCCAGCTAGCACATCAACTTTTATTCGTTACTGTTATTCGCTGATACCAAACTTGGAGAGGAGAAAACACAGGTTTACCTGATTGCTGTTCCCATAGTTGACTCTCCTGGTGTCTTTTTCTTTAATCGTGAGCAGGTGGATAGTTCTGCTTCATCATTACATCAAAGTTCTAAACAAAAAGTAGATTTGACACGAGGTGGAGGCATAATTTTTGGGGCCCTAGGCAACATGCATAGTAAGCATATAGGGCTGACCGGCTCTGTCAATCAGGCTCTCTTTCTGTAAGACAGCCCAGTAGGAGAATTCAACATATTCATTATCATCATGCAGAAACTGCCAGCTAAACACTGCCAATTCATCGAGGTCAATCCAATTTAAGTTTAATCGAGTACAACCCTTCACTCATGACACACGCTCAAGATCAAGAAAAAATATGTTGTCATTCCATCCTCATACAAGTATAAAGTGGAGTGAAACAATTTTCCCAGTGATACATTCAACACAATAAATATGTAGAAAGAGACAGATAGTGAATTGTTTAAGAATGTGAGTGCAAAAGAATACAGATTTGAGTATCTTAACTGTTCAACTTGATTGTATATGTAGATCAGTGCAAGTGATAAGTAGCCCATTACAGATATTTTACTATTATTATTAAGTTAAGTGACCCTTCTTCACCTCTGCATTTTAACCCATCCGTGCAGTGAAACAGCACATACACACTAGTGAACACACACACTAGGGGCAGTGAGCACACCTGCCTTACTTATTATTAATACTTACGTTATTAGTAAGGCTGCCTTTAGTGATACAAGATATCAATATCTTGTAGATGTTCTGTTTATACATTACTGACATTACATGGATTTATTGTTAATATGTTCCTTCCATTATGCAAAACCTAACCTTACCCAACCTTACCCAAAACCCTAACCCTGCCCCTGCCCCTAATCCTAACCCTCACCCTGGCCCTTTCATGTCAAATCAACCTATATAAATGCTATATAATTATTTGGAATTAAATGGTGAACATTAGCATAAATTAAAGCTGTATAAATGTTATCCTTCCACAAACTTACTATCACCATGTACGAGGTGATTCCAGTGTGGTGGTTCAACGTGTCCACAACATCCTGCAGCTTTCAGTGCGTAACGCATAGTCTGACTAAAGCCCTACAGGAAAACCGGAGTGGACAAGGTCGAGCGCAGAGTGAACACAGATTGGATTTTCAAGCCGCTTAAAGTGGAGGTGAATATGGAAGAAAAGCCTTCTACAGACTGAGAGAGAGAGAGGAGAGAGAGGAGAGAGAGAGAGAGAGAGAGAGATCTTTTACCTGGTTTCACCTAGCTGAGTTTTTGCTAAAATAGTTAGGCTGTTATAAGAAGTGAAAGGATTGCCATGTTCATTGAAGACTTCAAAGAAATAATCAAATATGTATTAGACAGAATTTTTTGATCGTCTAAATCCAGTCAGTGTCAATGCCGGGCTGTTCCCCTTAGAGTGAGCTGCTCTCTGTTGGGCACCACAGGCGACTTGGTGTTAAAAAAGAACATTTCTCTTTATAACACCTGGCTTTCGACATACTGTCGAGAATACTCCAGAGGTTTTCAACCTGATCTCTTCAGCCTGGTCTGCCGCACTTGAATAGTACCATCGGTTACAATGGGCGATAATTTAGATTCTTTTTACTGAAAAGGACAGAAAATTTGTTGAGTCAAATCTCACTTAAAACAGAAGCCGAAATGCCCAGAAGATATTTCACCAGGGATGCAGGAACAGTGTTCGGGATGTATTGAAATAGTTTAGGAAAACATATATATATATATATATATATATATATATATATATATATATTCAGAATGTACACATGAAGTATCTGTACTCTGTCCAAGTTATGTTTGTAAAGGCAGTATTCTGAATACAATTACTTTTTACATTTTTAGGAGAATATTTTTAGAATACTCTAGTTCTGCTAAAGTCAGTGTGATCAGTTATTAATCTCAGTGTTACTGAGCTCTGCTAAAGCCTGAGTAGACTGATAAATCAATGTGATGATCAGTTATTAATCTCAGTGTTACTGAGCTCTGCTAAAGCCTGAGTAGACTGATAAATCAATGTGATCAGTTATTAATCTCAGTGTTACTGAGCTCTGCTAAAGCCTGAGCAGACTGATAAATCAATGTGATCAGTTATTAATCTCAGTGTTACTGAGCTCTGCTAAAGCCTGAGTGGACTGATAAATCAATGTGATGATCAGTTATTAATCTCAGTGTGGAAGAGTTGTTCCTCTGAGTGTGTATTTGTGTGTGTGTGTGTGTGTGTGTGTGTGTGTGTGTGTGTGTGTGTGTGTCTGTGCTTTTTACAATGCGACTCTTTGTTGCTGGCAGCAGGAAGTTTTAACGCGAGCGCTTGGGTGCTGTGTCAGGGCTGGTGGGCGTGCGACCGCTGAGAGGCCTGCTAAAGCCTGAGTAGACTGATAAATCAATGTGATCAGTCAGTTAATAGTCTCAGTGTCACTGCTCTGTAAAAGCCTGAATACACTGATAAATCACTGTGATGATCAGTTATTAATCTGAGCTTTAGTAAAGTCTTTTTGATGGTTGACTGAACTGAACAGTCTCTTCAGTAGTGCACATGTTCACGAGTGATAAGCTCAGGTTTGGTATTGTACTGGACTCGTATATGTGTTCTGTGGCAAGTTACATACATATTATTAACGGAAATCACACAGTTACTCACTTCATAGTCAAATATGTGAGATTTTGTTATTAGGATGTGGCAAGTTGTTGGCTTAGGTCATGAAAGGGCAGCGGGAGCAGCCGTCGACTGAAGTAGGTGATAAGAGCCATAATAATGTTTGTTAATTTTGTATTCATTTAAATAATTGAATTTACATTAAATATATTATCAGAAGAATTACATGAACAAGACTGCCAACCGGTAACAGTGAGTAACAGTGTGAATTAAATAAAATTACAGTATTTATCAATATGTATTCTAAATATTCTAATTGTTTTCCGAATATGTTACTTTTTATCTTTGTATGTACTGTAATGGAATACTGATTACATTTAGGACTGTGTATTCAGTATTCAGCCATCGAAGTATTTTTCCCAATGCTGCGTGGGAATGTGTTTTAAATTGGGGTTGCTGATATTTTAAGTGACATATATGTGACTGTGATTTAAGCTGTGATAATATGCAAAAAGGATATGTTAAATACATTTTTAGTTAATTATTTTTTCTTTCATAATTTACATCAAACAGAACATGTCATAACATGCTACAGTGCAGCAAGAGACTCAGCTTATATAGTTGTATGCAAAAGTGTGAACAACCCTGCTCAAATGACATGTTTTGTTGTTGTTTTGTTTTCTAAGTAAAAGTAAGTTAACACATCCTTTAAAGGAAACAAACTTAAATATGGGATTTTTCTGCAAATTTTAATGCTCAATTTCTATTTCTTTGCTGAATTTTACGTATTGGAAAAAAATAAAACCGAAAAAGTAAAATGTGCCATAACCTTTGCACAGACCACACTTTATTTTTTCCCAATATGTTCAATTCAGCAAATAAACAGTAATTGTGCATTAAAATGTGCAGATGTGTGTTCTCTGTAGACGATGTATTCACTTATTTTCACACCTTAGGATGAGAGTGAAATGAGAAAAGCTGCTTTTTCACCCAACTTTCAAAAATGAGAGCACCACAGTTGAAAAGTAGTTCTGGTTACTTTGGGGTTTCTAGTATTCATGAGCCAGTGAAGTATTTCCCATTGTACTTGGAGTTAAGTAGCACTACACTAGAAGTGTTGTTTACCACCACATTAATAGCACATTTTTCCCATCTGTACTAGAAAGCATTACACAGAGTTACAGGTTAACCCTTGTGTGGTGTTCATGTTTTTCTTACTCAGTGAATCCTGAATCTGACGTAGGCTTTTTTCTTAGGACCTTTCTCAAGAACACATTTAAGAAAAAACTTAGGACGATACTGGTGAATGAGGCCCAATGTGAACAGCGTAGCAAAAAAATCGGAGAAGGTGAGAAAATTTGGGCCACATAGCTTTAGAATCACAGTTAGTATTGTGCCAATGTGCTACTAAACCTCTAGCACTTGCAGCAATTAGCATTATTGTAGTGGTGCTTATTCCATTATAAATGAGTTTTGACATTTATGGCCAAGCTCTAATAGTCAGGGATCACCACTAGTTTCACATAAACATTTACTGACCAAGTTCAGCAACTGCCCAATGGCTTCTATTAAGTGTCTATCAAATGAACAGTTCTTTCTTTTCTAAATACAGAGAAACGCAGAACTATTACTGTCCATAGTCATCAACAGTGGGCTACAGATGCAGCAGATGGAGATTAGCTAGAACAATGCTAAAGTATTCCTTTAAAGCCCATCCAAAAAAAGGATGAAGCGAGTGGGGGGAAGGTCCATTTACAGGAGTGAATAGGATAGATCACGGAGTGATGTTACATTCTCTTTGTCCTGCCTTGTTTTGATTGGCAGCTGCTGTTTTATTCGGATTCTCTCTTCTGACGGCACTAACGTCAGAAAATGGAGACAACACGGCCTTGGAAATAATATCAGCTCAGTGTGAGGCAGAGCCGTATCAGAGAAGCCTTAACCATCAGGCCGCCAGACGAGCAGACAGTGGAGAAGACAACATGCTTTTAAGTCATTAAAAGTTATTCGGCAGAGACAGATGGAAGAGTTGTTCCTCTGAGTGTGTATTTGTGTATGTGTGTGTGTGTGCGTGTGTGTGTGTGTGTGTGTCTGTGCTTTTTGCAATGCGACTCTTTGTTGCTGGCAGCAGGAAGTTTTAACGAGAACGCTGTGGGTGCTGTGTCAGGGCTGGTGGGCGTGCGACCGCTGAGAGGTGAGGGGGGGAACAGGCTCATTAAAGTAGCAGATAGTAGAACCACCACCATCCCCCCTCCCCACACTGCAAATCACCCTTGCTCTGGTCACTCAGACCACTGGGCCACAAAATGCAACCAGCAAGGCCAAACACAGCCCCGCAGCAGCTCCAGACCACTTCCAACACGAAATGTTCTGACCTCTGCTGTGACTAGACAAATGCAAAAGCCACCTCACTGCGGTCATTCCAGACCTACTTTCCACATGCAGGGAAAGTTTGATAAAGAGGAAAATGAGAGAGGAAAGGACAGGAAGGAGAGAACAAAATGAGACAGAAGAGAAGAGAAAAGAAAGCAATGAAATAAAGGAGAAAAGAAAAAAGAGCAACATGAGACAGAAGTAAAAGTAACAGGAGAAGAAAGTGAGACAGGAGGGAAGAGAAGAGAAAGATAGGAGGACAAAATGAGACAAAAAATAAGAGGAGGAAAGAATGAGATAAATAAAGAGAAGAGGGAAATGAGAAAAGAGGAGAAGAAGATGAAAGAAGAGAAGAGAGGGATGTGTGACAGGAGAAAGAAGAAAAAGAACAGAGCAAAAGAGAAGAGAATAAAAGTGCAAAATAAAAGAGAAAAAGAAAAGAAGAGAATGGACGTAGAGATAATAAAAGAGGTGAGAAGAGATAAAAGACAGCAAAATGAGACAGGAGAGACGAGAAAGGAAGAGAAGAGAAAATGACAAGAGGAGAAGAGGAGGGAAGAGTAAAAAGTAAACAAGAGAGCAGAACTAAAGAACTAGACAGAGGAGAATGGAAGACATCCAAACAGAATATAAAGAAGAGAGGAGAAGAGAAGATACAAGAAAAAAATGAGGGAAGAGAAGAGCAGATAAGAAAACAAAGGAGAAGTTAATAAAGGAGAGCAGACCTAAAGAAAAAAGAATGTATGGCACCTAGACAGAACAAACAGAAAGAAAGAAAGAAAGAAAGTATGCAGTTGAGATTGAGAAGTGAAATTAACAAAGGAGAGCAGAAGTAAAGAGAAAAAAGGATGATGGAAGAGAAGAGAAGAGGAGAGAAAAGAAAAGAAGAGCAGAGAAGAGCAGAAAAAAGAAAAGAAGAGAAGAGTAGAAAACAGAAGAGAAGAGAAGAGTAGAGAAGAGAGGAGAAGAGAAAAGCAGAAGAGAAGAGCAGAGAAAAGAAAAGCAGATGAGAAGAGAAGAGCAGAGAAAAGAAAAGTAGACAAGAGAAGAGCAGAAAAGAGAAAAGCAGAGTAGAGAAGCGTAGAGAAGAGCAGAGAAGAGAAGAGAAGAGAAGAGCAGAGAAAAGAAAAGAAGACAAGAGAAGAGAAAAGCAGAGCAGAGAAGAGAAGAGAAGAGCAGAGAAAAGAAAAGAAGACAAGAGAAGAGAAAAGCAGAGCAGAGAAGAGTAGAGAGAAGAGTAGAGAAGAGCAGAGCAGAGAAGAGAAGAGCAGAGAAGAGAAGAGTAGAGAAGTAGAGAAGAGAAGAGTAGAAAAGAGCAGAGAAGAGACGAGAAGAGAGGAGAAGAGAAGAGAAAGAGAGGAGAAAAGACGAGTGAAGTCCTCAGAGATTCCTGTCACGCTCCCTGCCAAGAATGATTGGGACAAATCACTCAAAAGCAAATCACATTTTCCGCCGTGTTGTCGTGATGGTGCAGGCTAAAGTGCAGTTTCAGGCAATGAGTTCCTCCATCAGTCATCTCTCCTCCAAGACAAACAGTCTGTGCCTACATCAGTCTTACCCTCGTATAAGTGAGATTATGCTGTGTTTAAGTGTGTCGCCTCTGCTCTGGCCTAAGCCTGTGTCTTTTTTTATTCAGTGACGGAGCAGGTACGATGTTTTATTCTGGATTTCTCTCCAGGGCCTGAGAGTTTCTCTTTATCTGAGGTAAAAACAGCTATTTTCTGGATGTGGGTTAGCAGTAAATCTGTCTTTCTGGTTGGGGGGGCCAGTGTATCCCCCTGAATCTCTTTCACACTGTCAGAATCTCCATCTATCAGGCTTTACCGAGCTTTAAATGACCCTGATGAAGGAGCGTGACCGACTCCCCCCCACCCCCCGAGCAAACGCAACATGCTTTTAGAGTAACCGTGATGGATAAACACCTTTGGGGAAAAAAATGATCTGGTTAGAAGCTGACTGAGGCTCGTTCACTCTCCCTCTCTTTTTCTCTCAGAGCCTGCTTGTCCCAAGTCAATCTCCTGAATGTCTGGCCTGGTTCCACAGACTTTCCAACCCCTCGGGAGCTTGACTTTCTCATTTCAGAGCCTCAATCTGCACCATGGCTCCGTGACAGCACCTGGCCGGGGGACGAGTGCTGAGAGGTCCGCCGCTGAGGACATCAAGTTTAGAATTTATGTGCTGCGAAGACCAATCATTATATAGGCCTTGTTAAGAATCAAGACAGAGTGATGTTGGGGAGCTATTAGAGCTTGAAATATTGGACTGAACCTGCCGGGCCCACCTATTAACATCAGATTCATTTGTACTTAAAGCAAAATCGCTGAGATGTAAACACAGTTATTCAAAATGTTAAAAGTGCCAGATTTTCTTTACAGTTGTGTGACAGGAACCAGGGGACATAATGTCTGTAATGCAAATATAAACATTCATTGACTAAAATTTAAAATGACCAGCGAATCTACGTGTCTTCTGAGGTTTATATGTAATGTTGACAATGGTAATGGTTAGTAAATAACCACTCTGAATGCATTTGTTTGCATCAACAATTAACACATTAATAATTTAATTATGCAGAAATTTTGGATGACAGTTTTACTTAACATTGTTGCTAAGATTTACTTACTGATGCTTTCATTAGGAATGTGAAGTTTTGTTTGGAATTCTGTCTGTCTAGTAGTGGATGGATTCACCCAGATTTTGATGGGAAGTTGAAGGATTCAGACAAAATTTTGTGAAGTTGCTACAAATTTTCTTTTTTGGAAAATTGTCTGATTTGGACAGAATTTTGTTGGTAAATTGTCTGACTTGGACAGAATTTTGTTAGAACGTCTGATTGGACAACATTTAATTGGAAAATTATCTAATTTGGACAACATTTTGTTGGGAAAATGTATTTGGACACAATCTTATTGGGAAATTGGGTTGGACAGAATGTTTGGAAAATTGTTTGATTTGGACAGAATTTTATTGGAAAATTGTCTAATTTGGGCAAAATTTTGTTGGAAATTGTCTGATTTGGACAGCATTTTGTTGGGCTTCAGTCAGAGTCAGACAGGATTTTGTTGAGCTACAGTCAGAGTCAGACAGGATTTTGTTGGGCTACAGTCAAATTCAGACAGGATTTTGTTGGGCTTCAGTCAGAGTCAGACAGGATTTTGTTGGGCTTCAGTCAGAGTCAGACAGGATTTTGTTGGGCTTCAGTAGAGTCAGACATGATTTTGTTGAGCTACAGTCAGAGTCAGACAGGATTTTGTTGGGCTACAGTCAGAGTCAGACAGGATTTTGTTGAGCTACAGTCAGAGTCAGACAAGATTTTGTTGGGCTTCAGTCAGAGTCAGACAGGATTTTGTTGGGCTTCAGTCAGAGTCAGACAGGATTTTGTTGAGCTACAGTCAGAGTCAGACAGGATTTTGTTGAGCTACAGTCAGAGTCAGACAGGATTTTGTTGGGCTTCAGTCAGAGTCAGACAGGATTTTGTTGGGCTTCAGTCAGAGTCAGATAGGATTTTGTTGGGCTTCAGTCAGAGTCAGACAGGATTTTGTTGAGCTACAGTCAGAGTCAGACAGGATTTTGTTGGGCTACAGTCAGAGTCAGACAGGATTTTGTTGAGCTACAGTCAGAGTCAGACAGGATTTTGTTGGGCTTCAGTCAGAGTCAGACAGGATTTTGTTGGGCTTCAGTCAGAGTCAGACAGGATTTTGTTGGGCTTCAGTCAGAGTCAGACAGGATTTTGTTGGGCTTCAGTCAGAGTCAGACAGGATTTTGTTGAGCTACAGTCAGAGTCAGACAGGATTTTGTTGGGCTTCAGTCAGAGTCAGACAGGATTTTGTTGGGCTTCAGTCAGAGTCCGACAGGATTTTGTTGGGCTACAGTCAAATTCAGACAGGATTTTGTTGGGCTTCAGTCAGAGTCAGACAGGATTTTGTTGGGCTTCAGTCAGAGTCAGACAGGATTTTGTTGAGCTACAGTCAGAGTCAGACAGGATTTTGTTGGGCTTCAGTCAGAGTCAGACAGGATTTTGTTGGGCTTCAGTCAGAGTCAGACAGGATTTTGTTGGGCTTCAGTCAGAGTCAGACAGGATTTTGTTGAGCTACAGTCAGAGTCAGACAGGATTTTGTTGGGCTTCAGTCAGAGTCAGACAGGATTTTGTTGGGCTTCAGTCAGAGTCCGACAGGATTTTGTTGGGCTACAGTCAAATCAGACAGGATTTTGTTGGGCTTCAGTCAGAGTCAGACAGGATTTTGTTGGGCTTCAGTCAGAGTCAGACAGGATTTTGTTGAGCTACAGTCAGAGTCAGACAGGATTTTGTTGGGCTTCAGTCAGATTAAGACAGAATTTTATCAAGATACAGTTGAGTTCGGAGAGAAATTTGTTGAGAAACTAATGAAATTCAGTAGATATTATCGGCTACAGTTGCTTGGGGAGACATTTCTATGTTCAAGTTTGGACCGATATCTCAGGCCTGTCTAGAGCTCCATTTTTTTTTCTAGCGTGGTGTTTTCAGCCCACATTGACAGTCATTCTCACTCACATCATCTAATCCTCAAACAAGGCATGAGCACATTAACATATCTCCAAATGACAAACAAGATCATAAAGCAAGAGATTTACATATTCCATCTGCATTCCTCCCTCTCTGAGTTTTTATGGATTAGTTCTCCTCCATAACATCAGACTGAGTTTTCCTCTGTGTGTTAACATGGTTCTGAGTAGATTCTCCTCCCTGTGTTTCTGTATGAGCTTTTCTGCTTTGTATCTTCACAAGTTCTTGTATGTTTGTTAATAGAATTTAAAGAAGTGATTCAACAAAAAAATCAATGTACAAATTTCCCCTTACCTCAAACATTAAGTCATGTTTATACTTCTATACTTTTGAACTGGAGCTACAAAGCTAATGTCAACAAGTAATGGAAAGCTTATAACCACCCATTAGGGCTGTGTAAACTGAAGGCTTAAATCATCGCACACTTGCCTCAAATCTCATACAGGGGAAAAGGGGAGATTTTTCAAAATTTTGGCATAATTAAATTGTTAAGATGTTAATAAAGTCATTCAGATTAGTTGGATGTGAAATGCACTGTTCTAGACAAACGTACCACATCAGGATTGTTCACAGTGGTGGTGATTTAAAGCTCTAAATGCTGTCACACAGAAAGTTCTTACATGTAATGATTATAGATATGTTACCTTATGCCTAAGACACTGTTTTATGGTAGCTTTGAAATAAGGTTTGGGCCTGAAACATATTTTTAAAACACATGTTGGGTACTTTAAAGCAAAATAGTACCCAAACAAAAATTAGTTTTTCAGATTTGCCACAATTTTACTGTTATAAAAAAATTACATCTCAGTGTAGGTTTACTGAATTTTGTATAGTAAATAAAATGGCTATATTTGCATTGCAGATGTTGCAACCCCGGTTTCTCATCCCCCATCACTGTAAAGAAATTTTGTGTACATCTTTGTGTACATATCAACAATTGGACTATGCAGAAATGTAAAAGTAATATTTGGAAATAAGTGGAATTCCTTCAAAAAGACTTGCTTGTTTGCCTTCTCACATACTTATTATTCATAAAAATGGAAAAAGCACAAGCAAAACTCAGACTTTATGATGGCTGCTTCTACTATTTTTTCCCTATGCAATGTATATTTGTGCATTTTATAAAAAATAAAATAACAGTATGTCAGATAGTCACATAAGCAAGTCTATGTGAGATTACTTAAAAGTGAGCTGAGGAAAGTGTGCAGTGGTTTAGGGGGGATAACTGGCAACCACCATTGTTAACTACATTAGCCTCAAAGCTAACCTCAAAGACACCAAACATAACAGATCAATCATATTTTAGGGAAAAAAATAGTGTAATTCACTTTTTCTCCAAACTACCAACGTTTCGCATGTATATGAGTTCGGGTGTGTTGGCAGGAGTTATCTTCAGTGTGTGTTCGTATGATTTCTCTTGTGGTCTGCCGTTCTGAGATCAGAGCCGTATGTGCGGGTTAAAGGGTCTTTTGGTGGGCTACAGTGCAGCATATGCCATCACTCTGTAATGCAGACTCAGGCAGCTCTAATGTGATTAAAGTTTGTCGCTCCAGTTGGCTGGGTGTGAGGAGAAGATGAATGAGGCCTACAGCAAGGCTTGCCTGCCAGTGCGTATATCACACACTCGCTGTGTGTCCGCTTCTCAGCCCACACCTTGTATGTCTGTCACTCTGATTACCCTCATAAACATCACCCTGCCACTGCTGCGGCCCTGAGAATGCCATTTATTCACACAGAACAAGCCTATGGGACATAATGCTGTAGTCAACTACTGACATTTCTGCTTTAATCAGGCCTGAACATTTGGTCTGAACCCAAATATAGCCTGAGAACGTTCTGCCTGAGTCTGACCCGATCCACAGTTTAGAATCCAAATTTGACTGTAGCCCGACCAAATTTCTCAACTTAATTCTATCGGAATATGACTGTATCCCAACAGAATTCTGTCCAGACTCCAAAGTAGCTTGGCAAAATTCTGTCCAAACCTGACTTCAGCCCAACAAAATACTATCTGAATTTAACTGTAGCCCAAAAAATTCTATCTGAATCCGACTGAACTCCACTGTTGCCTGAAAGAATTATGCTTGGCAGTAGCCCGACAAAAGTCTGTTCCAACCCGACTATACACTGTGGCACATTTCTAATGACTGCATGTGCTAACTTGCCTTAGCATCAGTATTGCGATGTTAGCAGTGAAGAAGATGCCATTATTTCTGCTCAAGGAAATGGAAATGCTCTTTTATTGAACAAAGCAGAAACCATACAACTTCTCTCTATGGTATACAAACAAACTCACTTTAACAAACCCACAGCCCAACACAACACAACAGTCAACACATAAATACATCTTAAACCAGACGTCGCAACCCAAATGTTAAGAAGAGCCATTTTGCTCTTTGAGAGACACAACATTTAATGTCCATTTTACAATCTTGGCTGTAAATATGTCTCAGTATGTGCTGATGTACTAGTATAGGCTGACAAATGTAAATAAAAACAAAGAATTATTTGCTCGGCTTTAAGCTTTAGCTGAGCTATAGCCGCTTTTCTCGCATCTCTGGAAGGAAACTTCTACTAAAAAGTAGAACAGTTTCTTTTTATGAGGCTGAAGTCAGCTTTTCGTTTGCCAGGTTGTTGTCTGAATTTTTCCGTTCCACATAAATGGTGCCTGGGATACCAGAATGTAACTGCTGCACCATTTAAGGTGGAATGGGAAAATTCGAACAAGAATTTGGCGAATGAGAATCTGACTTCAGCTTCATGACTTTTAGTGCTTGACAGTTTTTCATTGCAGATTAAATGTATCAGAAAACCAGCTGAGTGCCTATAAATTCAATTCATTCAAGTCTATTCGTCTCCAAATCATTGATGTCCATCTTAAATCATTCTCTTTGCCATTTTGTTAGCTACTAGTTAGGTGAGACTGTTGTCTGCATTGCTATGGTGACCAGCAGTCTGCACGCCAATCCTCAGGGTTAAAGGGTGAATTAGCAGTTCTACATTAACTCCAGTGTTTAAGACCCTTTATTGTTAAAACTGTGTTGAACGATCAGCAGAGCTTTATTTTACTGCAAAGGAGGATTATTTTATTTATTTTAACAACAACAGCAACAACAAATATCCTTCTAACAGAGGGGGTGTGTCACATGGCACAGTGCATACCACCTTCTGAAACAAAAAGCTATTCAAATTAATATAAAGTTTAAATTCCATGTTATCGAATTTAGTCATCAATCAGGGCTTCAGACAGCATCCAAAAGTTTTAAGTCTGTACAAAAGCTAATACTTTGTGTACAAACCTGACATGAAAAAGTCAAGTCCTATCACATCGCTTTTGTCGGAAGAAAACCTAGTATCTCCATTTTTCACGTTTTTCAGTTTTTGACATAATTTGAAAATACCTGTGACCCTTTACATTGTGTGTAAATTCCACGATGAATGGACTAAAAGAAATAACCCAAAATTACTAGGAAAAAAAGTCTGGTTCCATTGACTTACATTAAAAGTAAAGTAGGCTTTTTCCTTCTCCTGTAAAGTTACCATTTTGGAAATACTAGGTTTTTCTTCCAGAGACAGCGACGTATTCCAAGCTCTCGCTCACATAAAACAAAAAGTAATGCAAAGGACGTTTGAGTGTCACAGGTTTGTTGCTGTTATTCAGGGTTGGCGTGGATGTCTAGAATAGTTCCTGAGAAGAGCTCTTGAGTGACAAAGGGCTGGATGAAAAAGATTTTTCCTGTCCCTCATCCCCTCCCCTGCGCTGAATTATTTACCCATATTGATTAGTGCATTATTGATGAGGGGACTGCAAGGAGAAAATGGGGCTGAACCGGTGTATGTTTTCTGAAAGGTCTTTGAAGAGCGCATGCTGAGTGGGGATGGAGATGAAACACTCATTCACAAATGGAACCTGAGTTCCTCTCACTGTGTTTTAGCTCGAGAAGGCCATAAATAACTCTGCCCTCCTCCCCCTCACCCATTTACTCTCTTAGGCCTTGTCTCTCCATGTTTATTTATTAAAGCTATAATCAGGGTTTTTGTTTGGTTTCAGACCCGATGTGTTGGATGTGATTTTCTGCAGAGGCTTTTCAGGTTGCAGTCCACATTTCAGTTTGATATCATCACTCTCATATCAGTTTTAATCCTTTTTTTTAATGTCATTTGTAAATGTCAGCTACCCTTTATGTGAATATTTGTGAATATTTCATAGTAAATGGGTAGCATAGCAATAGAAATGGACAAAAATATTTACTATATTAACATACAATAAGTTTTTTCTCTATGAAGTTAGATTTCAGCAATACAAGGGTTTTGTTAATAAAATTAACCAAATGTTTTTTTTTAAATAACTGTTAATATTTCATATATTCTAAATATTTTAAATCAATTTTGTTGTTTTTATTTTTTCATATTCCTTTTTTACCTTAAATGTATTTCTTATATTGTTCCACATTACTCATGTTTACTATGGTGACACCATGTTAACAACAAATTTTATTCCTTTCAGACTTCAGACTTCAAAACTTGTGCATAGTTTTATCATTAAGATGTAAACAACGTCATTCAGAGTGGCTTGATGTGAAATGCGCCATTCCAGAGAAACTTACTGAGTTAGAGTTGTTCACAGTGGTGGTGATAGGAACCAGACATCTAAATAGGCCTGACACAATTATTGCATAGTTGTTAGCTTTCATAATCATATGCATACATCACAACAAACCGCATGAGGATGTGTTTTCATCAGACGTTCTGGGGCAAGGTTGTGTAAATAAAAGCAATCAGAAACATCATGAGTCTTGCGCAAACAACATAAGTTGTTGGCTGACTTGGTGTTGTAACACCTTTAGAGGGCGATGGTGAGTAATGTTTGTTTATTTAAATTTTATTAAGTTGTTTCTGCCATCAAGTGGGAGCTACTATAGTTGTGTCCCAATTCAGTGGCTGCACCCTTCGGAGGCTGCATTTGAAGGCCGATTGCGTCACAGCAGTGCAACTAAGCTGTCCTATTCCGAAGGCTCCTTCATATGCGTCCTTCATATGTGTCCTTCTTTTCCATGGCAACGAAGAATCCAACGGGTGGATCCTTCGCCAGCCAACATATCCCGAGGTTCATTGCGTGCTGGTGAGGATTCGAGAACATGGCCGTGTCAGCAGAGGAGCGAACGGCGGCTGAGGAGACACTTTAAATATATGAATTGGGTTTAAACTGAGTTGAATAGCTAAAGATACAGATGTTAAAAAAAGCCAATGTGGTCTGAAGCGTTACTTATGCTAACATTCAGTTTTGTTTTAGGGAGCAAAGAGCAGACAGAGAGAAACATCTCCAGCTCTAATAAGTGAAAAATAAAATAAAAAATTAAATCTAAGTTTCTGGCTCCGTCTTTAAAGAACTTTCAAATAACTTGACAAGAGCAGCGTTTTGTGACGCAACGGTAAAGGTGGGAACAGCGGTGCTGTGACACAAACAGGAAATCCGCCATAGAGCAGACCATCCCAGACATTTCAGTTCAGCCTTGAAGGGTCTATGCATCCTTAGAAGTACACACCTTCGTAGACCACATCCTTCGAAAGATGCAGCCTCTGAATTGGGACACAGCTTATATATTGGCCGCTAGGCAGCAAAATCAGCTAATTTGGCCACTTTAAACTTTAACAGCTTAATAGTTGCCTACAGTTAAATGGTTAATCACAGTTGTTTACACAGCAGTTAATTCATCAGCTAAACATTCATGATTGTGACAGACCTACATCCAAAAAATTCAATGCTGTGTACATGCATTCAATAATCCGATCACAATCGGATTTCTCCAGTTATCTGATTATTCAAATGGTCATGTAAACACCATACCCTGATCTAGAAATCTGATTAAGAAATCCCCCCAAACAAAGAGAGCTGGATTTCAGGTCAGTAATCAGATTTCTCAGTGCATGTAAACTCTTTCTTGGTGCTGAAACCAAACACAAAATAAAGGATTATGAATATTCTTCATCTTCTAGATGATGTATGTTCATATTTTCCAGGTAAAGTGGCGCAGTGTTTAAAAAAATAGCAGCATGAAGTTTGAGTTTTACGTCACGTCTTCTTCTGTGAGTTTATTGGCTGGTTACAAAGCAGAAATCCGATTACTGCCTGACGCATGTAGATCCAGAGTTTCCCATTATCTGATTACTCAAGAGCATGTAAACGTGTTGATCAGATTAATGAAAAAAATCGGACTTCCTGCAGTTATCAGATTATTAAGTGCATGTAAACGCACTCATTGTGACCTCTGGTTCCTATCATAACCATTGTAAAGCAGTTTGATTCAGCATGTTTACAATTAACCATTCCACATCAAACCACTCTGAAAGAAATGACTGTTAAATCATTTCTAAATCTGTAGTTTAGTTTCCATTCACCACTTTTGACTTTGTGCAAATTGTCATCTTAGCATCTTTCAAGGGACCACAGTGGAAATAAGCCTGGGGTCATTTATTTTGCTTTTGTCCTAAAATATTTTAAACGTATGCAAAGTCTGCGTACATGCTGTCTTACATGTTTTTTTTAAGCCATCAAATAAAACAAGCTGACTGTGCCTTTAAAATTGCCCCTTTAAAGGATGTGACGATGACCGACAGTGACCCTCCCTCTGTCTGTCCGCTGCTGAATATTCTTGGAAATTTGCTAGATATGGCAGCAGAGCGAGGATGCAGGGAACTGAGCCAGTTCGTGTTCATATCATTACCACCGTCCTCCTGTATTTGTCTCTATTCCCCAGTGATCTGCAGTGGGCTGGCCCGTGTGATGAGGTTGTGGGGTAGTATATCCACTCGCTCGATACGTGTCTGGGCTTTGTGCCATGCTGGAATTACCTATTCATACACACCGACGGGTTATCAATTGTCTGCTTGTATGTATCCATCATTTCAAAGAGCTGTTTACGGTTATTGAATGGAATGAGAAATAGACTCAGTTCCATCATTTACTCTTGCAGTTGGAGGCATTTCTATGCTTTGCTTGTCAGTAACATGATATCGGCTGGATTATTTGCCATGACATCCAAAAAACAAGCAAAGCTCATTGTCTGGCTATTGTAAGAAGGAAAGAAAGGGTCCCTTTGCGAGTAAATGAGTTTTAGATAGCAAAGTCCAGGCTTGTTCCATAGCCAATCAAGTGACAGGTGATAATTAAGAACAATTTTTCTTGGATATTATTTTAAGGTTCTTTTATGATGTGTGCTTTTATGTACCAAAAACACTCAACATTGATTTTTTACATGACCATTTTCCAACCTCTCTTTATCCTTTACAATCACAGACTGTTTTTGTCACTGTGTCTTTAAAGGGGAATTCCACCGGTTCTTCAACATTTTTGCACAGTTCTGCCATTGTGATGTAGACAGAGTCATTCGGAGTGGTTTGATATGAAAGGGTTCGTTGTAGAGAAACTTACAGACTCTGATTTCTTTACAGTGGTGGTGGTAGGAACCAGGGGTCACAATGAGTACAGCACAAATATAGCCATTTTATTTATGACCCAAAACCACCAGTGAACCTACATGTGTCTTCTGAGTTTTTGTCTGTAATGTTGATGATGGTAAAATAGTGGAAAATCTGAAAAAATACGTTTTCTTTGGGTACAATTTTGACTTACAACGCCCTGCATGTATACCTCTGCCGAGAATTTCTTAACATAATCAGATTATCAAGACGTTTTTGCCTAAAACTTTATCACATACCATCATATAACAGTGTGTCGTATAATAACTTTCTGTCAGGGACCTTTTTGGAGGGGTATGTCTGGTTCCTATCACCACCACCGTTAACAACTTGGCAAGTTTCTCTAGAACGGAGCTTTTTACACCAAACAACTCTGAATGACTGTGTTTGTATCTCAATCATTTAATTATGGAGCAAGTCTGAAAAATTAGTGGAGTTCCCCTTTAAGACCGATTAGGTGTAGGTGTGTCTAACAGAGTGGACAGTGAGTGGACACAGTGTTAAAAACTCAAGCAGCACTACTGAGAATGATCCACCACCCAAATAATACATGCTCTATTGTGGTCCTGTGGGGGTCTTGACCATTAAAGAACAAGGTGAATGGGGGCTAGCAAAGTATGCAGAGAAACAGATGGACTGTGAGTGTAGAAACAAGGAGGTGGTTTCTAATGAAGTGGCCGCTCAGCGTGTTTTAATTCACAGTTTATTACAATAGCGATAAACATCGCAGTATTGGCTGCCCCTACAGGAAAGGCTTTAGGTGCTGACCCATCAAGTGAGAGAGCGGTCAAGGTGTGACGGAAAGTTCTACAGACTTCCGAGCTCATCCAGCTGTGTCTAATTCCTTCAGAAAGCTTTCAGTCCAACTTTTTCCTGCTCTGCTCTCCTCCATTCAGACCTTCAGGGATGTCACTCGGCCTCCCAGTAATTGAATTCCATCAGAGGACGACGCCAAAGAGACACAAGTCAATCTGTGGCATTTCAACAACTGCCACATTTCTCCCTCTGTGTGTGTGTGTGTGTGTGTGTGTGTGTATGGTTTCTGTCTGACAGGAAAGAATGATGACAAGTGACTGAGATTTTCAATGTGCAGGAAGCAAAGTCCTGAAATATACTTTCTCCACAATGCAACTTCTGGATATACACCCCCTGGTGGCCATTTTTAAAAAGGCAACTCCTCCTTCCTTATTAGCTTATTAGAATGAGAGGTGGTTCATGTTGATAATTATCTTAGCCAGCTGGTAGAATTAATTAGTGAATCAATTGAGTGGTATAAAATCATGAAACGACAGGAGATGGCAGTGAAGATCATCTGACCTGTTGTTTTTGTTCATGAACAGTGATGAAGATGTTCTGCCTACAGCAGTGTTTTGCTTTGCATTATGTTTTTTATTGCTTAATGGAGGTGACGGGTCACTGGTTGAAATATGAATGGGAAAGCTCATTACACTATATATGGCGTCTGTTTATGAGGAAAGTCCTGCCCTTCAATATAAAGGGCCAATCAGTTTGCTGCTTTGCAAGTGGGAAAAGCTACCCCTCACGGTGGAGGTCTGCACATGAGTAGTAGCCAGAATAAGATGAAAGTCATGTTTTTTGTGCGTTATTTAAGTCAAATGCTACAAACCGTTGATGTTTTGTCCAATTTTGATCAGTGATTTTAAGTATGTTTTTAAAGCAGTAACATAGCTTTTAGGTCTCTCCACATTCAGAGAGGTCTTGTATGAGCGGAAATAACTGCGCTGGGGTGCTGGCAAGATGGCTGTTGAGTGGGCAGTCTTTCTATAAGGGCTTTGGGTGGAAGCTCCACAGTGGCTATGGAGCAATTTTCTACTGGCCATGGTCAGCCTGGTGTTCCAATTCTGGCACTGTACACTTCACTAGTACCTAGATTTTTTATAGGGTAGTAGTGTCTCTAATGGAATGCCACTAAGAGTTTGCACCATTGCCTGGTACCTCACATCTTTGAATCATGGCTAGGTTAGCAGTTAGCTGACGTTAGCAAGCCAAAGTTAGCCATAACATACCATGTCCATTTACTGTTACAACATTTTGAAATCTTTAGATGCATATCAAACAAACTCACATTTGAAATTTTAATGAATTGTTCCTCCCCTTTTGATCAGCCTGAGTACAAACTTAGCCTTTCCCACTGTCCACCCTTACAGTTTGTGCAGTTTGTTGTTTTGCTTAAAGGAACTTTACGATTTTCCACTACCCCTGAGTGCAGCCGATCAGCCAAGACATGGTTGGCCAAATTTGGCTTCTAGGCTAACCTTGCTAACAAACACTGGGAGTCAATAGTCACCCAAACTGTTTTTGGAAATATTTGGCCAAAACTTCTGTCACCCCACGCACACCGCATCCAGGCCTTCATTCAGGTCACACAGACAAGTCAGTGTGAACGCAGTATGACTATAAAATGAACTATAAAAACAAAGAAAACTAACTAAACTAGCTAAAAGAAGGGTCAGGCATTTAGGACGACTGGAAATACTTCTATGTGTTATACAGTGCAAGGCCACCAAGTGATTTCACAACACAAGTGTAATTTAGGGTAATGTAGGTAAAGAAGCTATGACAACCAGTACAATGTCCAATTATGAAGTTGTGGGTTACATTTGTCTGCACAAATGAGCCATAACCATATATACTTGAACTTGACTATACACATGAACACATATGCAATGGAAAGGATTTATCAGAAAATGTGTCAAGTTTATATTTCCATATATGTTTGACATATGTGAATGTTAAAAATTGACAGTAACACATATATTATCTACATGTGTGCATATATTTCAAATATTGATATATACATATATATATATATATATATATATATATATATATATATATATATATATAGCAATTTTTTGCTAATTTAAGTGCAAAACTAATAATTATTTTAACAAATTGAAAATAAAACCTACAATATAAAATGTGCAGTACATTTTTCACAGGCCATGTTTGGATTTTGTTTTCCCCAACATGTTAAATTCAGCAGATAAACAATGCTTATAAATTGAACCGCAGTTTGTTCTCTATAGAGCATGTGTTAACTTATTTTCACTTAGAAAATCATCAAAACAAGGAATTTCACCAGGGGTGTCCAAACCTTTGCATATGCCTATATTTTATGTTGCACATATATTTTTAATTAAGAGGAAAATATGTGCATATGTTTGTCTTTCAGATAAGCATTGATAAATGCATGTTTTTTAGATTCAGTGTTGGCAAAAGATAAAAAATAAGCTTTAATTTCTAAAAGGACTAAATGGCACCGCAATCCTGAAATCACTCAGGCATGTGACATTTTTCATTTTGGCCAGAGTGTCCCTTTAACTGCAGTGGACTGATGGTTGTTTACTCTGCATAGTACAACTGGGCGAAGGCAGCTTTCCTAGAGTGGACCACCGGAGGCAAATTATAGATATGAAAAAAGGGTTTCAATGATGTAAGTGTGGCAGTAATCACTATATGAAGGCATTATTCACACTGAGGGACATGAAGTGTTCATTCATGTAATGGCTTTTCAATGAAACATCTGTGTGATGGCAGTCTGGTGGCTTATTGACTGTGAGTCCCATTAGCTTCCTCTTCTGTCTCTCAGTGCTGTGTGTCTCATTAACACGCTCGTGCTCCATTACTGCTAACAAGCAGCATTTGTTTCAGTGGATCTGCTACGCTTGGGCCTCAGACCGTGGCCCATCTCTCTGTCATAAACCACTCTTTCCCTTTCTGGCTCTCACGCCCACACGTACACGCACACGCACACTCGCACGCACAAACACTGTCAGGTTCAAATGCACTCGTAAGCCCACGTGTTACCATGGGAACGGCAGAAATAAATGGATGTAATTGTTATGGTATTTCTCTCCTTTTACTCACAGGCAGGAGAGAGGAGATGGAGACAATAGGAGGGGGATGGAGACAGAGAGGAGGAGGAGGAGGAAACAAATAGAGACAGGGCAAAGGGTTGAGCATGGTCTCATCCCCTGACAGTTAAAAAACACCGCTCTTATGTCATGGACCTGACGCTTGCTCTCCCTTTCTGTCTGTCTCGCTCTCTCTCTCTGTCGCGGTCCTTGCAGGCTGGGCACGGTGCTGGCCACTGGGCATTAAAACCCATTCTGAGTGATGTCTCAGTCTGGCTCTTCAGCTCAACAGCCTACACAGCCTGATGCAGCTCTCTGAAATCATAGCATTCATGATGTTTTCAAAGCGCCCCATCAAGGAAAACCAAAGACGTCTCAATTTTTAAAAATGAATAGTAAACTTTCAAAACATACTGTTCACTCCATTCAGTCCATAAATGGAAATGAGCTACAAAACCCCTAAATATTCATGAATTTATCATGGTTGTGATGTCACAATTTACATATCATTTATTCATGTTTAAATAATGAAGAAAAACATTCTACAACAGTATGAATGAATGAAGGGGGGACATTCTAGAACAGTGTAAATGGGAGGAGAACATTCTAGAACAGTGTAAATGGGGGAAATACTTCCTAGAACAGTGAAAGGAGTGCCTTCATTTACACTGTTCTAGAATGCTTCTCCAATTTACGCAGTTCTATAATGTTTTCGAACTGCGTAAATTGGAGAAGCATTCTAGAACAGTGTAAATGAAGGCAGAACATTCTAGAACTGTGTGAATGAAGGGATAACATTGTAGAACTGTGTAAATGGGAGGAGAACATTCTAGAACAGTGTAAATGGAGAGAATATTCTAGAACAGTGTAAATGAAGGCAGAACATTCTAGAATAGTGTGGATGAAGGGATAACACTGTAGAACAGTGTAAATGGGAGGAGAACAATCTAGAACAGTGCAAATGGGGAGAACATTCTAGAACAGTGTAAATGGGGGAAAACTTCCTAGAACAGTGTGAATGGAGTGAAAAGCATTTTAGAACTGCATAAATAGGGGAAACATTCTAGAACAGTGTAAGTGGAGGCAGAACATTCTAGAACAGTTTGAATGACGGGATAACATTCTAGAATAGTGTGAATGAAGGGATAACATTGTAGAACAGCGTAAATGGGAGGAGAACATTCTAGAACTGTGTAAATGGGGAGAACATTCTAGAACAGTGTAAATGGGGGAAAAACTTCCTAGAACAGTGTGTATGGGGTGAAAACGTAGAACTGCGTAAATGGGGGAAGCATTCTAGAACAGTGTAAATGAAGGCAGAACATTCTAGAACAGTGTGAATAAAGGGATAACATTGTAGAACCGTGTAAATGGGAGGAGAACATTCTAGAACTGTATATAATTGGAGATCTTTCTAGAACTGTCTAAACGGGGGAAAATTTCCTATAACAGTGTGAATGGAGTGAAAACATTCTAGAACTGCATAAATGGGGACACATAATAGAACAGTGTAAATGGGAGGAGAACATTCTAGAGCTGCGTAAATGGGAGGAGAACACTCTAGAACTGTATATACTTGGAGATCTTTCAGTCAGTGCAGAATGTTTCTTGGCATAGTAATGTTGAAATAAGCATGGATGTGCTTGAAAGAGACGGCGTTTAAAAGGCAGCGTATGTTTCTCCAAAATGTGTATATTTTTCAGTGTTAATGTTCCTTTTGAGGGATCGAAGGTGATGACAGTCAGTTGTGGTTTTCATCCTTGCCTATTACACATACATATTTCTCAAGATCCCCTGAATCTTTTGATGTTGCTATGCACTGTAGAGGGTGAAATACCCTTGTTGACGAACAATTGTTCTTGAAGTGTTGTATTATTTGCTAAAGCATTTTTCGTTGTGAGCATTGACCCATTCTTGCTCACTCGGCCTGTTCTGGATTCTCCTTTATACCCAAATGTGATAGTATTACTTATTTAAGATGTTTTTTGAACATTTCACAGCATCCCTAGTTGTAAATTGCCCCGTCCAAACTTTTTCGGAACATGTTGCAAGTTTGAATTGTTGAATTTGTTTCTGCAGAGAATGTGTTAACTCACTTTCACTTCAAATCAGCAAAGCATAATTTGACAGGGGTGTTCAAAGTGTCAGTCTTAAAAGCAAAGTAACAATTCTAATTCTAAGGGTTTAGGAGAGGCTGGAAAATGATCATCTAAAAATGAACTATACATAAAACCCACACAAATGTTATATGTGGAAAAATCTAAATAGGAAGAAAATGTTGAATATAAGCCCTTTAGAATGAACCTCTTATGCCTGAAAAATTAGTTTTTATTATTTTTCCTGTTCTTTGCTAATTTTTTCTGTTTCTGTATTTGAGTTGATTTTTTTTAGTTTGTTGAACCTGCAGTGTGTGTGTGTGTGTGTGTGTGTGTGTATGTGTGTGTGTGTGTATGCGTGTGTGTGTGTGTGTGTGTGTGTGTGAGCAGTTTTGAAATCTCATTCGCACTCAGGCAGGAGTGTGGGGTCTAAAGTCTATTTCCAGCAGGACTGGTGCTATTTTTCATTCACCCCATTTCCTGCTGAGCTATATTTGGCTGACCTCATACATTCAACCTGATCATTCACGTGTAACAGAAAAAGGAAATCACACTGTGATGCTTCCAGCACACACACACACACACTCACAGACACACACACACACACACACACACTCTCACACACACACACACACACACACACACACACTCACAGACACACACACACACACACACCTGCATACATACATACGTAAATAGGCATGTGAAAAATTATTACCTAACCTTTTATCTTGTTTTACAATATTATTATGACATTGCATTAAAGTTTTTTTTAAATATATTTTTAAGGTCATAAAGATGTCATCATACGTAATTCTTCATCTTAATATTATTATTATTACTATTCTTATAATTATTATTTACATTATTTACAATTATTATTATTCTTTTATTTATTTGTTTATTTTGCAATGACCAGCATTATAATACACGTTTAGTTAGGGCTGATTTCACTGTGTTGTCTTTCTCTTGCTGTTCTGATTTGTATTTCTACAGTATATTATATACAAACAACTAATGGTGGACAAAATAGTAAATAAAATTCATTATGTGGTGAAAGTGAAGAGTTCATTTGCAAAAAACGATGAATGCCATCCTTTAAAAACGAGCTGACTGTGGTGAGTTATTCTTAACACACAGCGCATTCTGAACCCTCAAAACATTTTGTCACAAAAGCTGTTATTATCCATCATCGAGGCTTTGCAAGTTCATGTTTTACAGCAGAAACGGTCAAACGCCAGCGCTGTTCTCCAGCAGAACCCGATGAATCTGTTCAGCCAATGAGCGCACAGTATTTGGGTCAGTAACACAGCCGCAAACTGTTTTAGGTAGAATCTCAAATGGCTTCCTTCTCCCAACACAGTGCAGGACATAGATCTTAAAACAATGGTTACAGAGCTCAGTGTGTCTAACAAAGAACCACTCTGGATTCAGCCATGTGTGCACAATTCATACTGGACATAAAGTGCAATATTTGGGTATAACAGTCAAAATTTCATAACTCACATAGTGCACTATATAGGGAGCAGTGACCTGTTTGAGATCCAGCCTTAGGATTTTCTGAGGTCAGATCTTATAGATATTTAGTATTGATATTTAATATTTAATATCAGCCAATTAACCATTAATGGGCTGATTTTGTTGCATTTTTTCAGCTCTTCACCTGCTTGTTTAACATTAAGGAATGTTAAATTTTGCACTTAAAAGAAATTTCTATCCATTACATGGCTTTAACTCTGAAACATGAAATGATCATTGGAGTTATCTGCTTTTGCCAAAAAACAAAATTTAAGTGAAAAAAAATCAGTGAAGTCTGATTTTGTAAGTTACCTGTATTTTGTTCAGATATTTTTTACTTAATTAAAACAGCCCAACAGCAGTTTGATTGATATTACCTGAAAAGCACAAAAGTTATTTCTGAAAATTTGTTGAAATGGGGATCTGTTTTTGCAAATGAACTCTTCCAGCGTACCGTCGTTCTGAATGGTTGTGATGATTTATGTTCCCCTCAACACGTTCACAGAAATTTGCTGGGCAGCTCCTACAAACAGTACACTCATTTGCAGCGCACACTTAAAGTGCCCGCACAGTCTCACACATCCCTGCTATCCACTGCATGAGGAGCCAATCAGGAACTGACTGACCTCACCTGATCCCACTGGAAGCAACAGGATGACTGGGTCCAGTTTATATACTGTCAATGCTGCAGACTTACATATATCCATGTAACGGAGCATTCTATCCTTTCCTTGCCAAGTGAGATGTGTTTTCTCCTTTGTTAGGGGGGAATAAAGTTCCCTGAGGGAGTCTGCTCCTCCTTCTGCCGCGCTGTGGCTGCATTTGTTGTGATTGTTTAGAAGCTCTGCTCAGTGAAAGGACCGTACTATGTGATCAGACTGTGACAGTGTAGTGGGAACTTGTGAAAGTAGAGCAGGTCTCTAAAAGGTCTTCAGTAAAGCTGCCACTTGTTTGCATAAAATGCAGTAATGTTACCGCATGTGTTTAATATCACTGCACTGTATGCCAACTAGTGATGGAGAGCCAGTTTCAAAAGAGTGCATTCTTTGACTCCAGCAGGTCTGGGAGGCAGGGCTGACTCTTAGCCAGTGATGCTAAGAGTCACATGCTTGAAGATAACTTTTTTGACGTTTTTTCCGTTGTCGATAGCTCTAGGGACACTTCTAGGAAGTGTGAGTTTGAGTAGGGCACTTTTTTTTTCCAGTTTACAATAATCCAATGCTGCCCACCAGTTTCTGATAAAGATGTGGTCAATATGTCTGCCTCAACAATGCACCGCTCTGCACACTAACTGGAAAACTGGAACTCTTCATTTTCTTAATGATTAGTGCTGCTACAAACAAGGATTTAAAACAGTACAAGGAACAAAAACAAAAACAGTGGTAAACAATATTTTTCACAGAGTGTTGTGGAAAATAATGTATTAACTATGTTGTCTACTTCTTATTCAAATTCTCCATTCCACCTTAAATGGTGCTGCAGTTACATTCTTGCACCTGTACACTCTTTAGGTAAATACTGTATCATTTAAGGTGGAATGGAAAATTCAAATAAGAAACTGGAGAACAAGCCAAACTCAGATTCAGGTTTAAATCTGGTTAACTTGCTAATAATGTTTTTTTTTCATAGAGTTGTGACTACAGTAATGCTTTTCTCAGTACATCATGCCAAGTTTCCCATCAAAGCTTAAGCTCCCTTCAGCAGCTTCATCATGTGAAGTATGTGATATAATATGAGTTTTGATGGTAAGAAGTGTTGAGAAATGAACACTTGTGTGGCGTTGGGCTCTGTGGGACCCATTTTCAATGTTTACCATAAGAAAAAATGATGTGATTTATTATTATTTCAACCTCAGATTCCTTGGCTTTTGCTCATTTTCTGTAAAGAACATATAAAATAACACATCTTCAGGGCCTTCACTCTGTTCACCCCCTACACATTTATATTACACATGTGGTGTTGGGTGAACCTGCGGGGAGTAACAGTGTGAAGGTGCTGTGTCCTTCACTCTGTTCTCCTCCTACATGGCCTGCTGTTAGTGTGTGTGTGTTTGTATATGTGTGTGTGTGTGTGAGGGTGGACAACATGGACAGGCTGCTGACTGGCTACAGCTGCTAAAGGAGAACCCTACACTGGCCATCTGTGATATTTTAAGGACCATTTATCTGGTACTTTTACATAAACTGTTATGGCTGTATTGTAAAACAATAATATGGTGGGTCCACCAGACCACTGAGTAACACACACATCAACATCACACAAGCGTTAATCAGCTGTAATCATTTGTCAAGCTGCCTGATATTTCTTGGTATAATCTGTGAATTTTCGTCATATCACTATAATCTTTAGCTATACTTAAAATTAGGTAAAGTATATTTAAGATAGTTTAATATCTGCTGTATCTCTTCATCACTGGCTCAGAGGCTGTCTTGGTTTCAAATTAAGTGGAGTCAAGGAGTCAACTACATCGAATTCCAGGAGTTCCGACTCATAGTCGACTCTAGAAAACCCAGCATTGTGCATCACTGGTGACAACTTACCGAATACCTGCACATATCTACACATACGTACACGCACACACTGTGACAGGACTTTTAGATGCAAACACACTGTGAAGACACTTATAATGCATTGCACTTAAAAAAAAAATTCTAGACAAAATTTTCTATGGAACATTTGTTTTTTATCTGTGATTTAAGATTTTTGTTTGTATTTAAAAGATCACGATACAGAATTATAGCTAAAATTGATCAAGGACAACTTACATGACTTTGTGTACAAGGCATTTCAGAAGTCTTGAGAAATAATAATTATTATTACTATATTACAGTCAGTACACACAAAAGGTACAGTGCTTTCATACTGAAACAAGAACATTTTTCAACATTTAAAGTAAAATTCAGTTTTTAATTTACAATTAAAGGGGAAATTTTTGCCGATTTCTGCATAATTAAATAGTTAAGAAGTAAACAAAGTCATTCAGAGTGGATGGATATGAAATTTTCTGTTCTAGAGTCAGAATTATTTTACAGAGGTGGTCATCAGAACCAGACGTCCAGAGTGTTGAATGACTCTAAAGGCCACCACACAGAAAATTACTATATGAAATACACTGCCTGAGACATTGTGTGCATTCAAACTGGCATACTACTATACTACATACTACATACTGTGCTAGTGTATACTATATACTGTATGGTAGTATACAGTACAGTATCCAGTATATGACAAAATCCACGTGTCATACTACAGAAAAGAGGCACAACTACACTGCCAACATCAGGGACTGAACCAATCAGACTGATCACAAAACCCACCCCATTTTCCTCAGCTGTCCCATCACTGCATAGCAAGCGCTGCTAGTTGCTTTTCTTTTTCAGGTCAGGTCTTTAGCAACACGTGTGGATATATTTTGGTCAAGAGACGTACCTACTGAGTTTTGAAAGATACCATGACAGAATGGAGGATGTTGTTTTCTACTCCTCTCCAAAGCCAAAAACAAACTTAAGATGTCAACTTCGGATTTTTCTGTGTGGTTTCCAAACATACCTGTTTGCTAAAAGGTCAGTATTTTAATTTTTATTACAGAACGTAGTCGGTAATATGAGCTAGTTCGACTGAATAATAAGCAGTGTGACCAAACAAAAGGCGATTCTGTGCGGATTGGTTTGGAGACGAACTTTTATTAAGTTACTGTTTTAACCACGTTATCAGCAGTAAGTTACCTTTATATAAGAAACAAAGTAAGCAAACTCACCTCAGACCAGCAGAGAAAGCAGCAGCCAGACAAATGATTAGCTTTCAGTTCATTTATGTATCTATAAAAGACAGGACTATTAAATTGTTCAGAGCAGTTGTGTCAGCGGTTACATTCTCCTGAAATGGCGTGTCGCATTTTGGGACGCGATACTGAGATGGCTCTGTCTGTGTACTGGAATATTTGGCCAGAGTAGTCTGTCCTCAGGGTATCTTTAGCGTATTGGGGAAATTCATTTTGGTCACATACTGCATACTGTTTACTACTTTAGGGCATTATCAGTATGCAAACAATATATAGGAGACTATCTCGAAAACAGACATGGTTTTACAGTAGTTTTATTTTAAAGCATAAAACGTAAGATGGAGGGGTACATTGTAGGGTGTTGTAAGGCAAGATAGTACCTAAATTGAACACTATTAGCATTATCCACATTAAATCTAAAATCTCAGAAGGTGAATAAAATGACTACATTTGCCATGTAGACATTGCAACCCCTGATTCCTGTCACCACTGCAAGTCTTTACAATGCACACGTCACATCAAACTACTCTGAATGACTTTGTTGACATCTCAGCGACTGAGTTATGCAGAAGTCATGAAAATGAGTGGAATTCCCCCTTAAATGTTGCCTTTGATTATCTTCAAAAAGGCCATCTATGCTAGCCTAAATGCTACTGTACAAGCAGTACTGGACCCCATTTGGACTTCTATGAGAGAAGTGGGGGAGGTATTAAACTGTAATAGAACTCACTTGTTTGTACTCATATAAAACCCGCTCCTGCTCCTCTATTGCCATGTATTGAAAGATAAACCAAACCAAAACTGGATGCAAATCGGCACAAAAAGACGAGTTCCGCCAAAGCCGCTTTGAACCGTCTGATGGCTGATTGCCAAGTTTGCCTTTTCACTTTTTGAGTGAAGTCCATCAGACAGCAGAGAGCAGACAGTGGTGAGGGGGGAACGAACAGTGGACTGACACTCACAGCGTGTGTATGAGTTCAAGCTGTGAGTGTGTCCAATCAGTGTTCCAGTTGAAGAGGACCGTAGGCAAGATGGTCCAGAGTGGGCAGAGTCGGTCAATGCCGTCCCCAGGTCGAATGAGGTGACCCAGGACAAGGCTTGAGGTTTGGACCATGTTCACAAGCTTCTTCTCCTCTTCAATGCTACCACACCCGGCAGGACTCCGCCCCCCTGTTCATGACTGACGTCTCTGGGCAGTTGAAGGCTTTGCGAAACTCCTCGTAGTTGCTCATCGCACCAATGACCCTTCCACCATAGCAATGAGAGCAGAGTGAGTGACGTGCATGGTGCGGTGATGACAGTGACAAATGGAAAAGAGAAATGGATGCAGATGAGCTGTGTGTGTGTGTGTGTGTGTGTGTGTGTGTGTGTGTGTATGAGTCTCACCTGTACTTGGGAGGGCTGTGGGCCCCGCTGACAATCTGGTCTCTTGCTGCCTCTGGCCTGTAGGAGTTACAGCGCACCTGACAAACACATACACATACAGAGTCTTTGTAAAATGGATAGTTCCGGTCCTAAAATCTGATTGGCTGAGCTGCGTTCCCAAGCCGTTGTAAAATAAAAATGTAAAATCTGATTTTCTTTTCAGTCACCAAACAATTATTAAGTGCTGTTAAAAGGAAAGGTGATGTAACACAGTAGTAAACATGTTCCTGTCCCAACTGTTTCTGGAATGTGTTGCATCAACTTTAGAATTAACATATGTATTAAAAAAACAATACATTTTTATAAAGTAAAACGTCAAATATTGTGTTTTTTGTATTGTTCATAATTTAATACAGGTCAAACAGAATTTACTAACCACTGCTTTCTGTTTTTAATGGTATTTCATATACTGTCCCAGCTTTTTTGGAGTTGGGTCTGTACATTTATATGAATTTGCCTGGATGTTTTAAAATAAATTAAAACATTCTAGAATTCATCTGATTATCAAAAGAAAAAAAAAATAAAAAGATAAAAATTTCTGGGTCTTTTGTAACGAATAATTTGAAGGTCTACAGAAATTTATAAGGAATAAAATGTATGTTTTTTCTCTTAGGAATGTACTAAACACAGTAGTGCACAAGTATTCAATTTCAATAACACTCAAGTACAGCTCTTCCAAAATAATGCTTAAGTATAGTAGTGAAGTACAATCACTCAAGTATTCCGACTCTGCTATTAGCTGTATGATACTGGGCTGAAGGTGGAATAATCAGTGACTCACTTGAGCATAGCTGAGGAAGAACAGCTGATTGTTGCTCAGACCCACTCCTGGCAATAACGGCTCCTCCACCCCCGACCTTTCCTTGTCAATCCACCTCCTGTAGGCCTGCAGATCAGCCCACAGAAACACCTTCACTACTTTTACACTAGTCATTTATGAAAATTCAGAATGGGTTTGTTAGGTTTAGACTCAGAAGGCTACCCTGAATGCTTCTCTCATGCCGCCGTTGTCAGCTATGTTCTCTGCCAGGGTCCTCTTCCCCCTGACCTGTGAATAAACAGAGTTGTGTTCAGGAGGGCATTACAGTGTAAATGATACAGCTGAAGACCTACTTAACTATAACTGGCATGTAGAAGAATATATCAGTCTCAATACAGTTGCTGTCATCTACATTCACAAACCAGCATTTCACTACTGAATGTAATCCAGGACTACTTTAAAATGCACCCATTGCTCATACAGATGCTCAATTGCGCACATCTGTAGCATTGCCAATACATAGAAAAGCACTGGCGATAGAATGGGACACTCTGAAGTAGTGTACGGGTACTCGAGTACTCAGTTAACCGTCTGAGGTAGTATTTAAATACTAAAATCACTATCTGGGTATTCATTTTGTTTTGACATGGAAAAACTGAGAGAAAATAATGAAACAAACAATTCAGTAAACAAAGAGTGTGTTTACATGCACTCCATAATCTGACAACTGCAGAAAATCAGATTTTGTCAGTAATCTGATGAACGTATTTACATGTACTTGAGTAATCAGATAATGGAAAACTCCGGGTCTACATGAGTCAGACAGTAATTGGATTTCTGCTTTGCAACCGACCAATAAACTCACAGAAGAAGACGTGATAAATGTAATGTAAAACTCAAACTTCATGCCATGGCTTTTTAAAAAAAAAACATCTCGCCACTTGAAAATATGAACATACATCATATAGAAGATGAAGATTATTTAAATCAGTCGCTTCATTAAGCATGTAGTTCGTTTCAGCGTCGCTCTAAAAGTGTTTTGCTGCCATCTTGCGGCAACGCTGCTTGCTTATTCCCGGTACCGTGGTCTGTTTTCGCACATCCGCAGACTGAGAAATCCGAAAGAAATCAGAGTAAGAGTTTACAAGCACTGAGAAATCTGATTACTGAGCTTAAGTCCAGCTCTCTGTTTTTTTTTCTTAATTGGATTTCTAGACCTTACACCGATCTAAGAAATCTGAGTATGCTGTTTACATGACCATTTGAATAATCAGATAACTGCAGAAATCAGATTATGATTGTATTATTGAGTGCATGTAATATGTATTTGCGAGTATGTATAACACTCGGCTAATACAAAACACGAATGCCTGAATGTGAACATGTTGCCAAGGATGTGTTCTTAATGATGTGACTGAAAAGGAAGAGAGTGCATGGCTGGCTGTAACTATGCTAGGCTAACTGACTCTAACTGATGTTAGCCAGGTCCAAAAACAGTAAAAATATATTTCTCTGACAAACTAACATGTGGGTAGAAGACATTACAGAGTGGTAATTCTCCTCTCTACAAGTTCTCTGATTGTACATCTAGGAGGAAGTGAGGTAGGTCAATAAGAAAGTGTGTTGGGGCCAGAAAGTGGCTACTGTACATTTAGTCCCGCCTCTTTCCAGTGGTAGGTGTTGTATTGATCAATCATGCACTGCGTCTTGTCATTGAAGGAAGCGATTGACGCATTGCTCCACCACTGGTCCAGATTCCCATCTTTGTCGTATTTCCGGCCTGCATAAGCAAAAATACATGAACTGTGAGTCAATGGGGCACTTAGTACTTACAACATGACATGGTTACCAAACACAAACTGTCTTACCATTGTTGTCAAAACCATGAGTGAGCTCATGTCCAACAATTACACCAATTGCTCCATAGCTTAATGATCTGGTGGACACATTTGAACACAATTAAAAGTCTGTCCAGAAAGGAGCGAAGAAAAAAGAGCCAAAGCTGTGTAGAGTAATCGAGTTCTCACCGAGGGTAGTCCAGTCCCCAGAAGAATGGCTTCTGAAGCTCTCCTGCTGGAAACCCTGAAAAGAACAAAGAAATATAAGTTCATATTAGTCTCAATTCATTAATGGCCTTCACTGGCCACTTTATTAGAAACACATTTTGTAGATCCATCTTGTTGGTACAGTTAAAGAGTTTAGCCCATTTGTTCATGCACAGTTGGGGTTAGCCACCCTCTAGCCCTTCATCAATGATCAGTTTCTGACCACAGAGCCACTGTTGGGTGAATATACTTGAGTGGTAGATCACTCATAGGCTAGCAGTGACAGTGACTGCAACACTGCTGAGCAACACTCTCTCTGCTAGTGACACACACACAACACCTTGTAAGTGTTACTGCTGTGCTGAGAATGGTCAGCCACCAAAATAACATCTGGTCCTGTGGTCAGAAGCTGACCAATGATGAATAGCATAGAGGGGGCTGACAAATTGTCCAGCAACAGAGAAACTACAGTCTGTAATTTTACACCTATATAGTGGACCTGTACAGAGGTGGAGGTCATAGGGAAAGTACAAGGTAGGCCTCTAATAAAGTGGACAGTAATGGTGTTTTATCATCAGGCAGTATGGTACAGCATGGTACAGTTACAAATCCAAACCCAGAACTATCCACACCCTGGTCAAGTACCTGAGTCCGTTTCCCACAACACAGTGGAAGTGTGAAAGTAGAGTTCTCTTTAGCTTATGTGGTCACATATAAGATTAGCTACGGTCAGTGTTGTGCATGAACGGCGTTCATTGAACACGTTCATATTTTTTGTGAACCCTGAACTGAACGAATCAGTTTACAAATAATGAACGTGGCCGCTCACGTTTCGCCGCACGCTGCGTGATGCTTCCATAAACACAGCCAAGCGTGTCTGGTGCCAGTGGTAGAGACGTAGCTGCAGAAGTTGGTTTGTGTGAGCATTTGAAACAGCCGGTACCTTTGTTTACATTACAGTTTTTGTCTGGTGTTGTTACAGTACAGGTTATTCTAGAGTTTTTTTTTTCTATGCAGAGCATAGCATTTAATCAGAATGAATCCATTTTGTGGTTTTTAACTGCTGTGTAAGTTAATATTGTCTAAATAAAATGTTCATATACAGTATACATTTTCATTGTCAGCATAATATGACACATTGTTTAAGTGTTAAAATATATTCTCAATCTCAACATTGGTTTTTAACGTAACTCATGTATGTGATTGTGGTATAGAATAATTCATTTAGTTTATGAGTAGCATGTAGTATGATTTTGGGCTGGTGATGGATGGGTAGAAAGAGGTTCTATTGAAAAAGAATAGCGGCTGATTTATTGAGAAAAAAAGAAGCAAGTGAACAGGAACTGGTTCATTTCTGGAACTGTGAACTTAGTTCAAAAGTTTTAAAAGTGAACTGTGAATGTGATCTAGTTCACTTTCTTTAGTATGAACTGAACTTTGAACTAGTTCATTTTCAGTGTGAACTGGCACAACACTGGCTACAGAAAGCTGCCTAATGGTTATGGGAATAAAGCCAGAGTCCTGCAGTTTTGGGAGTAAAGCTAACATCTTGTTGTTTTTTGGACATATTAAATTATTTAATTTTACATTTTTACACTGTCCCCTGTTGTTTTGTACAGTGTCCAGTGTTGGTTGGATGGTTAGATTGCAGTCATTGTTTGAGCAAAAATGTCACAAACATTAACGTTTCCTGTGGAAAAACCATCAAAACATGTAAGCGTGAGGTGTAAGCAAAGTCTTTCAGAGTGGTTTGATGTGAAATGCTTATGGAAAAATAGTTATAAATCTGAAAAAATAAGTTTCTTTATTTGCCTCACAACGCCCTGCATGTTCCCCTCCACATCGAATGGACTGAAATAAATTGATTAAGATACATTTTAAGCCAAATATTTATCACAAAACTATAATAAAACAATGTCTCAGACATCAGGTAGCATATACGTAACCATTCATGTACTAACTTGCTGTGAGGGAGCTTTTAGAGGTGGATGTCTGGTTCCTATCACCACCACTGTGAACAATTCTGACTTTGTAAGTTTCTCTAAAATGGAGCATTTCACATTAAACCACTCTGTATGACTTTGTTTACATCCCAAGGGCGGAATTATACAGACAGTTTGAAAAATGTATGGAATTCCCCTTCAACCCCCAGGGGACTCTGCTAGCGATGCTATGCTGCTCTTAGACTGAGCATATTTTGGCAGCAATATGACAATTTCCCCTTGTAGGATCAATAACATAAAATGAGCAAGTCCTCTGTATCAGAGATATTATAAAGGAGATGTTTGTCTATATTCACATTTGTAAACGCTGCTGTCATGTTTTCCCTAGTCTGACCACATCCACTGCGCCAAAGTATTAAAGGGTCTATTCAGTACAGGTACTCAGACACAGTATGTCTCTCTTTGCAGTGAAAAAATCACAGCAAAATGCATGATCACGAATTTGTAATCGTACCACACGTCATAGCCTGGTGGAAAAATACAAGCTAGGCCTCTAATGCAGTGGACAGTGAGTGGAAGTAAACAAATAAGAGCAACAGTCTAATGCCTACTATTTACACCATTCACTAATACAGCACAAAGGTCATAACATATGAGTTCATCTTACTGATCTGATTGGTGGAAGAGCTGTAGAAGGCATTGACAGTCGTAGGATTGGTGAACCACCTGAAGAAGACGAGAGAATTTAGCATTTTGCACACCCATTGTGTTGCTGCCCCCCCTTCCCTCCAGACTTGCAATGGGTCACTGAACTCACTCTGTGCGAGGCACGTTCTTTCTGAGCCAGCCGATGTCTGCCTGAGCGATGAAACGCAAAGTCTGCATCACGTTCCCAAAGTAATCCTTCTCCGAGAATGACAGCTGTGTAGGAATAAGAGCACGAGAACCAGGGTCTTTAAAATGTCACTGGTAATTCAATATAACACAGGCATGGACACAGATCACAGACTGCAGATACCACAGATCAGAGATAAATCAGAAAACTTGAAGCTAGGTCTTTGAACATGTACCCGTTTAATGTCCTCGTTGATGTAGGTATCATTCAGGATGAACTCTGGGTAGCCCACTTTAGCCAGGACTGCATGGGCCTGGGGTGAGGAGTTAGAGGGGTTATATGGAGATACCAGGGAAGTTCATATGATATTCTTTGCCCACATATAGAGCCACGTACCTTCTGTATTGCTTTCTTCTTTGTTTCTGCATCCATCCAGTCATTCTCTTTCTCCAGCATGTCAATAAAGGCCCACCGGATGCCCTCAATCAGCTCCTCCATCTCCACAAACACAAACACACACAGTATTGTCAGTCAAGCATTTGCTTTTCTGATTGTTCTGATCACGCAGTACAAAACTGCTTACTGTAATTCTGTATCATTTCCACTAGATGGAGACAAAACTAAAAGTAACACCTTTTGTACATAAACATGCAACAATGGCTTTATTAACTTGAATTCTTTTCATTGTTGAAGACAATGTTGAGATGGTGAGATAGAAAGTTGTACTGAGATCAGAATTATTTCACTCTACATGTAAAGTGTGAATTTGCAACTAAATTGGCTCACAGTGATTTTTTTAATGCTGTGCAAATTGTCAGTGGTAGTTTCCAGAGACATTTCTCCACCCACACTAGATATGTTGCCCATAATTTCATAACTGTTCTTTTGGAAAAGGAGTGATCACACATCAGCTGGGAGCCAGTTTTTCATTTGCATGTGATTATTATTATATATTTTTTTTACTTTTTTTAATGTAGTTTTTGAAAGAAGTGAAGAATGAATCTGAAACTCCAATTTATATGCCAGAACAGAATGCATGAATGTGCGTGAATGAGCAAGTGAGTGAGTGACTGAGTAAGAAGGAGTGAGTGAATGAAGGTGTGAGTATGAGTGATTGAGTGAATGATTGAATGGGTAACTTTAGGTGAATGAACTGGTATATGAGCAAGTGAATGATTGAGTATGAGTGAGTGAATGGGTGAGTACGGGTGAATGAGTGAGTGAGTGAGTGAGTTAATGGGTGATTGTGAATAAGTGAGCAAATAGAGAGTATCAGTGAGTTAGGGAGTGAATGGGAACATATGAGTCAGTGAATTAATGAGAAAAAATTAGTGAGTGAGTGAATGGTTGAGTGAGTGACTGGGTTAATATAAATTAATTGGTGAACGGGTGAGTATGAGTTAATGAATGAGTGAGTGACTTGGTAAATGTGTGCAAATGAGTGAATATAAATGTGAGTTTGAGTGAGTGAATGAGTATGAGTGAGCGAGTGAGTGAACGAGGAATGAGGAAGTGACTGGGTGAATATAAATAAGTGAGTGAGTGATTGGGTAAATATGAATGGGTGAATGAGTGACTGGATTAATATGAAGGATTGAGTGAATGGGTGATTATGAGTGAATGGATGAGTGTGAGTGAATTAGTGAGTGAATGAATGAGTATGAGTGAGCGAGTGAGTTAATGGTCAGTGTGAGTAAATGGGTGAATATATATGTGTGAGTTAATAGGTCAGTATTAATAAGCAAGTGAGTGAGTATGAGTGAGTGAATGAATGAGTATGAGTGAGTAAGTGAGTGACTGGGTGAATATGAATGAGTGAGTGACTGGGTTAATATGAATGAATGAGTGAATGGGTGAGTATGAGTGAGTGAATGGATGAGTGTCAGTGAGTAAGAGTGACTGGGTGAATATGTGTGCGTTAATAGGTGAATATTAATAAGCGAGTGAGTGAGTATGAGTGAGTGAATGAGTGAGTATGAGTGAGCAAGTGTGAGTGTGAGTAAATGAGAGTGAGAGTTAATGGATGAATATTATTAAGCAAGTAAATAAGTGAGTGTTAGGGAATATGAATGAGTAAGTGAGTGACTGGGTGAATATGAAGGAGTGAATGAATGAGTGGCTGAATGAATATAAATAAGTAAAGTGAATGAGTGACTGGGTGAATATGAATGAGTAAAGTGAGTGACTGGGTAAATATGAAGAAGTCAATGAATGAGAGAATAAGAGTTAGTGTGTGAATGGCTGAGTGAATATTAATGAGCGAGTGAATGGATGGATAAGTGAGCAAGTAACTGAAAGAACTACCATGTGTTTCTTGTCCTCCTGAAAGTGTTTATCAACAAAGAGGCGTCCGGTGGCGTACATGAGCGTGCCCTCAATGTAGTTCACACACTTATCCCAGCGAGGCGTGAGTGAGGTTGTTCCCGTGGTAACCTGATAAAACAGAAGGTCAGTATTCTTCTAAGCTAAAGCTAAACTCAGGGATTACAGAACATGCGTAATGTGTCATCTTTGAGAATCCATAAATGTATGAATTCTATGTAAAATAAAATTAGCAGTGGGGAGGGGACACTCACTCGAGCAAAGTCCAGATATCGGTAGAGGAAGCGCCTGCTGAGGGTAGTGATTCTAGACAGAACTGACCTCCACACCACGTAGTTGGCCACTGTCCTGAAGCCAGGGGGACAGAAAGAGTGAAATAAGCAGATTAAATTAGCATTTAAAGCTAATTAAAATTAAAGCTAAGTATATTAGGGAGTGGTCTGGTCTAGAATACAGGACGGTAATAAAGATTTAACAAGACAAATAAGCTACATGTCCACGTAGACAGGAACACAAATACACACAAAAACACACCACTAATGTTGTAGGAGCACAATGGCCAACAGAAGATGGCTTTAATCAGTTAATTAAATTGATGGTGTCTGTGTGCCTGGTTGATGTCCTCTCCTCCTCTGGTTCTGGTTGTTACCTGGTGTCAGTGACATTCAGGAGCTTAAAGAGGTCCTTCATGTACTGAGGAACACGCACTATAACGTGCTCAGATGACGAGATGGACAAATCTGGATACAGCTTAGAGTCGATCGATGCTTTCACAAAACTCAGCCAGTTAAACTGTGGAGAAACAGGAACAGAAGGAGTGAGTTGGCCTGGTATGTGTAGGTTCATGTGTGTTGCTCACAGTGTAGGAATAACACAGTTTGAAGAATATGGTGTAGGATATGGCTGGAACACCTAACTGAAGACACAATGCTGGCTAAAAAATGTTATCAGTTATTTGGATTGACAACACATACATTTCTTGGCTAGGTACTTGTTTATTTAAAAGCAAGTGGAAATGCAGATGGTGGAGAATGCAGTTTAGGGTCACGTGAAACCCAAAATAAATCATCATGCTGAACAAGTGGTGATGTTAGCACTCAATTAGTATTCGTGTGCATCATTCAAAGGGAAGAAATGTGCGAATCCACACCTGCAGGAACTATAACAAACAAAGCCGAAGTAAGAATGCAGTTTTTTAACAACTAGGTTAGCTAGACTAACTAGTTTGGCGAATAGGGCTTAGCTAACAGGTTAACAGGCTACTCCAGTAATAATCTGAGTTATTTCTGTGGCTTTAAACTGAAATGTTTGCTGACATTCTTGTAAAACTGTGACATGCAAAGAACAGATTACTTGAACAGATTAGTTTCATAAATATTAAACTGGCATTAATAAGTATTAAACTCTGTGTGAGGACAAATATACATCACCATTAGCTTGGCACTAACATAACGCTGCAAATCCCATAGTGGATAGCGGAAATGAGCATTATTACTGTGGTAGTAAATGGAGAAACACAAACTACTTATAAATTGAAAGATTCTGCAGTAAACATTGCATATAAGTGATCTGTGCAGATTATATTATGCTTCCTAGTTCATCTTTCCCAAAAAAGTATTTTGGAATACCTGAATTCCTTTGCAACATTAGTTCAGTGAAGTCAACAAAAAAATAAATACATAAATAAATAAACCTTTCAGTTACTTGATTAGTTGTCCAAATAATATGTACATTTAAAAAAAGGTAGTGGTTTATGTTTGGGAGAACCAGTTGCCAGTTTCTCACATACAGATTTCTCCAGTAATTCTAATTAAAGCCAAAAAATTGCTGTTTATGGTCAGCAATTGCAGGCTCTTTCCTCAGTTTGGTAATCACACCTATATGAGCTTGCTGGACATCCCATTTCAAAACAATGGCATTAATATGGAGTCCACCCCACCCCACCACACCACCCCCCACCCCCTTGCATCTATAACAACCTCCAAATCCTGAAAAACAGCCCCAGCTCTACCACTTCATGGCTAAACTTCCATTTCACACTAATGGCACTTACAGTTGACTGGGGCAGATCTAGCAGGGAAGACATTTCATGAATTGACAATGCCACAGGTAAAGTCACTGAGCTTTTCAGTGTGACCCAGATTTCCAGTACGACCCACTTTTATACACCTGTTAGTAATAAGTGTGGCTGTAACACCTAAACTCCTAAAATAATTAGGAGGGCTGTTCACATACGTTCGGCCATAAAATGTAGGTTTAAGTATTCAAAATGACATTGTCTGCATTCGAATGACCATTTTTTCATTAGATTCAATGAATAATCAAATGTTGAGTTTTATTTTGATAGCCCTAAAGTGCAGTGCCCAGTGAAAAATCACCATTGGGAGCTCTTTTTAGTCTTAGATTAGCCTTAATCATGGTTTTAAAAAAAAAAACAGACCTAATGTTTAATGTTAATTGTTGACTAATAACATTTTCTTTCCCCAGTTACTCAAAGCAATCATGCACTGAGTAATTCATAGTTGCTGCTGTAGTGTTGAAGTCTCACCTCTGGAATTGTGCGCTGCAGTTTGGACAGGCTGTATTTGTTATACATGCTCTCACTGGTTCGGTTCTCAAAAGGGATCATTATCTAAACACACAAAGGGGACAGAGTACTCAGTAACTCATTAAACCTAAAAGCATCTTAAAGAGGTCTTAGCCCACAAAGTTCCTGATCCAACAAAACACAGCCTCATCACTTTCGGCCCTTTCGTTAAGTGTCCGCAAAGAAAAACAAAAGCTTTTCACCTGAGCCAGTTTCATCTCGAAGTCAAGCACCAGCTTCATCTGTTGTTCTGCTGCCTCTTCAGGGGCTCCCAGCATGACGGGAACATCCACCATGAGTCTCAGAAGAGCCTCTCGGTTCTGCACGGCGATACACAGCGACAAACTCTGTGGTTATCCTATCAAGACACACGGCTAGGACAGAACATGTTGTGATGGATGCATTGGACTCACAGCCTGTGCCTCAGTGGTGTTGGTGATATAATCTTCTCTGGACAAAACCAAAGATGCCTGGTCCAGCTAAGAAAAGAGAAAAAGCTCAAATGATAAATGATGAGATAATCACAACACATAACATTAGAAATACATACAGCACTTGCAAAAGTCAGAGAACAGGATTCATTTATTGAATTTCCAGTCAAAACAGCAATTATGTAGTTAATGTGTCCACCTTTTGCCACTTTAACAGCTTCCATTCTTTTTGGGAGGCTTGTTCAGCTCCTCCAACAAATCTGCAGGGATATTTTTCCACATCTCCAAAGTTCAGTCTTACAAAATTGTTTGCATTTTCTGCTTCTCATGATCCAAATAATCCCAAACACATTCAATAATGTTGAGGCCTGGACTCTGAGATGGACAGTCCATTCTTTTTTGTTTACAAATTTAACGAGTAAGAGGAAGGCTCCCAACCCCAATCCAGATCCCAAAAAGTCTTCTAGTTCACATAAATAGGAAAAGCAATTTTCAGAATGAAAGTTGGTAAATGCAGTAAAACTAAACTGACAAAGGGGGCGCCGGTGCTTTGACTATCAATAAGGCTAAAGAAAATATAAAAGGAACACTGTATTGTATTCATATTATTTTTTTCCTTTTTCTAATTGGTTGCCCATACATTAAAAACATAAGTAGCTGCACAATTCCATGATGAACATGACCGTAATCTTCACTGTGACTCTAGAAACAAAGTTAAGGTTTGCACGATTGTGGAAAACTGAACAGTGGCCTTGTTTTAAATTTTTTCAGATACTAAATTCATATTAAAAATGATCTCTACTCTTAGTGGACAATGACTGCTTGACACATCTGGCGATAGCAAAGTTACATTCAGCTTTTTTAGATGAAATCCTAGATGATCCAAAGTCTACTGCAAACACCAAGCATGTAAAAATGTAATTATTTTGTAAAAAAAAAAAATCATATCATATGAGTTGTGGAGAAAGTGTTTGGATGGAGGGTGTTACAGATTTGTTTAATATTTGTTTATTGCTTCATAACTGATAGAGATTAGTTATTTTTGCTTTTAAAACACTGTAAATTAACCCAATGCAGAAATCAGATTTACAATGTTGCTTTAGTTTGTAAAGTAGTAGTATCTGTACAGTTATTGGCTTTTAGTAGTGAATGGGGCATTCGTAACCATTGTTAAGAGTAAAATGATCTAGCTTTTATGCATTAATACAGCACTAATACTGCATTAATACTGCTTGTTCGTGTTTTATTTAGCCCGTCTAGTTGTCATCAGTAAGCTACAGAATAGCAATATGAAGTCAAAATTGGTTCATTTAAGCCAATTCCCCTGTGACTAACACACGCCCGAGCCTCACCTTGATGATGTAACGCTGTGAGTTCTTGTCGTCCGGCGAGACGTACAGACGCACCAGGACAGATTTGCTGTGTTGGGTGCGTATCTGAGCCAGCGTATGTAGCAGATCAAACTTTTCCTCGTCCCACTGCACGTCAGCGCCCAACACACTGCCAAGTACAGGCCAGCGGAACTCCCGCTTCCTCAGCTCCTTCAGCAGCGGCTTGGCGTCCAGCAGCTCCAGAGCAGCTGAGAGGAGCCACAGGGCAAAGTTTAGCAGAACATAAAGGTCACTGGGACAGAACATCTTGTCTTATAGTCGAGACAAAGTCATGCATTCGCTGCACGATTTTAGACCAGACAGGTCTCACATTGACCGTTCAGAATTACACATAATAAGACCCACTCTCACTCTCAGAGTCCGAGTTTGGACGTGCCTGACTGAATGCATGTTTTATGAATGTATGTATAATTTATTAATGAAAATGCTATATAAAGTGCTTGAGTGTATATATGCTATATTGACAGAACTATTGGGACACCGGCTTTTATGACATCCATTTTAAATCCATAGGCATTAATATGGAGTTGGTCCCCCTTTGCAGCTATAACAGCTCTTCCACTCTTCTGGGAAGCTTTCGACAAGATTTTGAAGTGTTTGAGAGGGAATTTTTGCCCATTCACCCAGAAGAGCATTTGTGAGGTCAGACACTGATGTTGGACGAGAGGGCCTGGCTCACAACCTCTGTTCTGTTTCATCCCAAAGGTGTGCAGTGGGGTTGAGGTCAGGGTTCTGTGAGGGCCAGTCAAGTTCTTCTACACCAAACTCACCCAGCCATGACTTTATGGACCTTGCTTTGTGCACTGGGGCTCAGTCATGCTGGAAGAGAAAAGTTGTAGGCATACAATTATCCAAAATGTCAAAATCTCTTCACTGGAACTAAGGGTTCTAGGCCAACCCCTGAAAAACAACCCCATATCATCCCTCCTCCACCAAACTTTACACTTGGCACAGTGCAGTCAGGCAGGTAAGGTTCTCCTGGCATTCTCCAAACCCAGACTCGTCCATCAGACTACCAGATAGAGAAGTGTGATTCGTCACTCCACAGAATGTTTCCACTGCTCCAGCGTCCAGCGACGTGCTTTACACCACTCCATCTGACACTTGGCATTGTGCTTGGTGATGTAAGGCTTGCATGCAACTGTTCGGCCATGGAAACCCTGCCAGGAAGCTCCTGGTGCACAGTTTCTGTGCTGATGTTAACGCCTGAGAAGTTTCCATGTATATGCAGTCACTGTTCTCACTGAACGCTGGTGATGAAAATTGGGACCTGCGTTCCCTCATGTTAAGATTCATGTGAACTCCACGTTGACACAATAATTATTATTGTTATTGAATTACTGAAAGTAATAAATACATTCTGATAGAGCTTCCACTCATATAGCTATAACAAAATGTGCTGCTTTTTAAATGGAAATAAATGATTCATTTATTCAGTATTTTTCAGTAACAACAAGTTACTCATCAACAAGTAATTAGCATATGAGGAACTTTTTCAGTCCTGCTGGAAAAGCGTCTCAGGCGGCTCCTCCTGAAGTTGCTTGAGAGAATGCCAAAAGTTTGCAAAGATGCATAAAACAACAGGGGAGCTCCTTTGACGAATCTAAGATATGTTCATTTCTTCATAGACTTTTTGTCCGCGGCATAATTCCATATTATTTTATAGTTCTGCTGTCCTTAGTATTACTGTAAAAAGTGGAAAATGTCAATATGTATAAAAAATCTCTTAGGTGTGACCAAACAGACATGGTATGTGTTTGTGTGTTTTTAGGTTTGCTATTTTTATAAGTGTGTTTGGTCTAAAAGCACTCACTCTCATTCATGCAGGAGCGGTAGAGCACCTTGGCTTTCTTCACTGCTTCTATGTCGCTGTCTGCAGTGGGCTGCTCCAGGAGCTCTGACACGAGAAAACACATCAGCAGCCCAGTTAGGATATATACTGCACACAATAGTAGCATTCAGCACATGTTAATAGCACAATAGCTAGTAATATACAGACAAGAGCCATAACCCTGAGATATCTCTATTGTGTACAGTAGGGCTGCGCAAATGTGGTCAGTGAGGCCTTTTGATTCGGCCTGCCAGGCTGCCCAACACCATCCAATGAAAGAACAAACATATTTGTATGCTATACATACCTTGTTAAATCCTTGTTTTCCTCTTAAAATTGTATTTTTAAGTAATTTAGTTGCAAAATATGGTGGAATATTTAAAACCTGCTTACTTTATTTGTGCATTTTTGACCCTCAGACACTCTTTTTGCCCTCTAAGACAAAACGTTTTTGCACCCCTGGCATAGACTATAAATCTTATATATATAAATATATATATATATATATATATATAAAATGATGGTTTTCAAGGGTTTGTTGGTAAAGAATATGGCCCTGTATAGAACAATGAACACTTAAATAACCCTTTGCATCTCTGCATGATTAAAGGGTTCTTTGCATCATGAATGTGTTCTTCAGATTGAAGCGGGAAATGTGCTGTATATGGTTCTATACAGAACCTTGTTGGAAAGGGTTTAAATGGCATCAAAAAGGGTTCTTCGTTTATTACAAGCCTGACATTGTAACAATAGAAGAAGCCTTTTTGGTGCTATATAGAGCCCTTTTCAAAAAGGTTCTATGTAGAAGCATCTACAGCACATTCTCCATCAATCTGAAGAACGCTTTCACAATGCAAAGAACCCTTTAAACATGCAGAAGGTTCTTTGAATGTATAGAACCATTTACTTTACTAAAGAACCCTTGAAGAACCATGACTTGTAGTGTGAAGGCACAAATCTACTATACTACACTAAACTTCTTATACTTACATGCAGTTTCTCCAACACTCTTTGCACTACTGGTCTAATAACATTCTCTGTCCAGTATTGCAGTGTGTACTGCTGTTTAAGGCTGGGTATTGTTCAAATTATCAATACCCAATATTTATATACATAAATTGTATATATAAACATGAAATATTTATATCAATAGTAAAAATCCAGGTTTGTACTCTTTGTTTTGCATTTTAATGCTTTAAAAATAGGCTACAAAAATGTTCCAGTCATGGCAGTGTACCCTGCAGGAGTCTTGGACTTGGACTTCGTCATGCGTATCAACCAATCACAAGTCTAGAAATGGTTAAAAATCATGGTTATTGGTTCACTGATACTGACAACCCTGACTTAGTATCGATATTGGATATTGAATGACACAATGTTTTGATATTTGATAGTATTAAAGTAATTTGGTCAATACTATCCAAGCATTTTGTGATACCTTGCCCTACTACCTTACACTGTCCAGTGTTACACCTGTGTTGTCTTAACTGCTCCATTCTGCACTTTGTATCACTGTGTGTACTATACATGTTGCACCAGTAAGATCAGTGAGAAAGCATTTCGTTATATTGGTCTGATACAACACAGTGTTTTGTTATATTGCTGCTGAACTGACCTGTATTGAATTAATAAGCCACTCACCTTTCAGCTTGAGGTCCACGTTCTGGCGGAGCCAGGGGTAGATCCCATAGCTGGAGGAATCTTCTGGAATGGGGTTCTCTTGGAGCCAGCCTCCACACGCGTACTGGTAGAAGTCTTCGCAGGGCTGGACAGAGAGGTCCATCTTGTTGAGGATGGAGCCAGCTACAGAAGACCAGCAATAACATCACAAGAGGATGTACATTATAAAATTATGATATTCGCTAGACACTAGGCAGCATATTCATCATATAATAACTTTCTGTAAGGGAACTCTTAGAGGCATATTAAACTCTTCAGACGTCTGGTTCCTATCACCACCACTGTGAACATTTCTGACTTCTCTTTGTTCTCTAGAACAGAGCATTTCACACCAAACCACTCTGAATGACTTTATTTACATCCTAACCATTTAATTATGCAGAAATCTGTGGAATTCCCATTTAACAGACATTTCATCGCAGTTCCCACAAAAGTAAACTTTATCCCCATTCCCGTTGTCACCAAGAGAAGTGTTTTTCATTTTGTCCCCATATCCATGGATTGCCACCGAGTTGCTGCTGTTCCCATTCCTGTGCATTTCTCTGCATGATACACTATATGTCCAAAAGTAACCAAACACACCTTCTAATTAGTGAATTCAGCTGCACTCATTGCCCTTTTGGGCTCAGTTGTGCAACCATAGCTTGTATAATTCACATAGAAAAGCACTGCCAATAGAATGGGATGCTTTGGGGAAGCTGCACATGAGCCTAAGGTCACTATGCCCAATCCCAAGAGTCAGAGGGGTATAAAGCCTCCCCGGCACTGGGCTGTGGAGCAGTGGGACTACGTTCTCTGGAGTGATGGCGCTCCATCCATTACCTTTGGGATGAGTTGGAGTGATTCAGAACTGATCATCCAACATCAGTACCTGACCTCACTAATACTCGTGTCTGAATGCAATCAAATCCTCACAGCAATGTTCCAACATCTAGTGTAAAGCCTTTCCAAAACAGTAGAGGCTGACACTGCAGCAAAGGGGGACAAACTCCCAATTAATACCCTTCATTTCAGAGGATACGTTAGATGAACAGGCGTCTACAAACTTTTGGACACATAGTGTATATTGAAAGACCCTGTATGGGTATTTTAAGGTCAGGTCTGAAGGAGTGTACCTGCTTCAATGCACTCCAACGATAGGCAGAATTCTTCATTGGTCGTTTTCTGTGAGACTAGAGGGAAAAAGAAAATATGTCAAACTGTCAGAGCACAACACATCCCAGCCCTAAACGGAGCCTAGACCACACTTGCCATGCCACGTTTTCGTCAGCTGTCCAGGGTATGGATGTCATTGAGAATGCTGAGCTAATGCTCCACTGCACACATACCAAAAAGGCCAGTGAAAGCAAACACATACACACACATGCAGTGCTGTGCAAAAGTCAGAGACCAGCCTACTTTTATTTAATTTCCACTCAAAACAGCCACTAAGCACAATTTTTCAGGAGATATTAGGAAAGTGAAAGGAGGATAAGTGAAAAAACAGGAGTTTCCACAACTGGAGTTCAAAAAATGATTTAAAGCTTCAGAGAAAATGGGACTCCTAACAACCACGCAAGACCTGGTAGACACCAAAACTGTCCCTATAGGATAAACAGCACTTAATGCTTCCATCTTTGAGAGAGAGGACAAAATCAAGCTGCTTCAGATCTGAAAACATCCACAGGTGTTTCTGTCCATCCTTCCACTGTGAGAAGACTCAGCGCTATGAGTCTGAAATGGTGTGTAGCCGTCAAGAAGAGCCTCACTGAGAAGATAAATCAAAGAACAAATCAAACAAGGAAGACACTGGTGTTCTCAGAACAATGGACTGACCACCCCAGAGTCCAGACCCCTACATAATTGTATGTTTGGGATTACTTCGATTACACGAAGCAGAAAATGCAACCAACTTCTAAGACTGAACTTTGGAGGTGTGGAAAAATGTCTTCTAGTCTTCTGCAAAGAACAGAAGCTGTAATAAAAGCAAAGAGTTGACAGAATAATTGCTGAAAATGTGATATTTAGTTGTTTGTGTAAAGTTCTATGTAAGTTTTCTGTTTTTTTCCTGATGATGAAAAATGAATAATTTGTACTTAATGGCTGTTTGGACTCAATATTAAATAAAGGGCAGGTCATCTGACAGTTAATAGAAATATACATGCAAATAGGCCAAGCTTTAACTTATAACATGTAACATAGAACCGGTATACACATCTTGAGTAAACACTGTTTCCAGTATTGATCATGCTGCATGCACATCTAAATGTCGTTGAGGAACTGTTGCGGCCTTGCTTTTGCACTGTTTACAGTCCACTCCACAACTGGACAGCAGATGACCACAGCATGAACCAGAACACCGCTCATTTACAGTGCCTTAGCACAGCATGAACAAGCCTCATTATGCTCAGCCTCACAAAGCTGTGGCCCACAATGTGTGTGTGCATGTGACTTTATTATGTGCAGGAAAAAATGAGTCTAATTACACAGCTATTCACCACAAATATGTTAACCTACAAAAATAGGAAACAATAGGAACAACAGCCTCATATTTAGCACCTCTGTGCATTCCATCCTTACACAAACACCCTCCCTCTTCCCCTCACACAAACACATGCACTCTCTTTTTCTTTCTTGAGTGACTCAAAGCCAACAAGATATGTGTTTAAGTCAAAGCTAAAAAAGATATTGTCTTCTAAAAGCATACATTTCACTCTGCTGAGCTACTCTGCCCTGAAGTAATTACAGCCTTTGAAGCAAAGCTGTGAGTGTAACCTTAAACGCTTCTAAAATAATCTCACACACGAACACACATCTGAAGTTAGTGTGGCTAGAGGGACGCTACACACTTTTCCCACGGCGCCTCATTCTGCATGTGTTTGTGTGTATCTCTGCCTAAAAATGACAGGAAATTAGTCAGTGGATGGTGGACAACACTGGAAACGCTAACATGGTTTGCACTTATGAGCATGAATTATATGTAGTTGTTTGTTTTTGTACATTTTCAGGACAAAAATGTTCCAATTATGTAAAAAAGCAGAGAAATTCAGGGCACAGTAGCCTTAAACAGGATTTCTACAGAAGCTACAGCTTTATTTTTTTATTAGAGTTGAAAGGGCAAAACTTTTTTATATTATTTTTATGTTACTGAGGTTAAGAAAATTCTTGTTGTACTGTATATATGCACATATATAATACACATTGGAGATATTATATGCGTACTTATGTATATACAACCCATATTGGCTATATTTACTTAAGTTACTTAAGTTTACACATAAGTAATACACAATTTTATATATATATACATTTATTTGGGACATACTACTACTATTACTATTATTAAGATATGAGAATTTACACATATACATGGATGAATATACATACATATAAAATACATGTGGGACATATTGTTATTACAAATAGATATTTACATATATATAATATATATGGTCATATTATATATCATATATATATAATACATATAGAGCAAATCGCTGCTATCAGAACAAAACCTTGTATCTCCATTTTTGTCATTTTGCAGTTTTTTACATAATCTGAAAGTGCCTGTTGCTCTTTACATTGTGTGTAAATTTCATGATAAATGGACCAAAAGAAATGGCCCAAAATGACTTGGAAAAACATCTGGTTCCATTGACTTACATTAAAAGTAAAGTATGTTTTTCCTTCTTCTGTAAAGTTACCATTTTGGAGACACAAGGTTTTGTTCTGATAGCAGCGATTAATGTTACATATAGTTACTTATGTACATATAATTCATACTGGATATATGCAAGACCACGCACCCTAACAAGGTATAAATAAATACGTGTGACTTACCCGCAATGACAGCGATCAGCAGAGCGAGGCAAAGGCACACTGACGCTGTGAGGGCTGCTTTCATGAGTGTTGTGGGGGCCGCGCTCTGCTTGGAGCCCCTTCCGCTCAATTTCTCCATCTCCATCTCCATACTGCTAGGCTCACTCAGCAGCACCTCTCGCTTGTTCCTTTGCTTCCTTTACCCCTCCTTCGATCTTTCTCTCTCTCTCTCTGTCCTGTTGGCCGTGGCCCTGTTTCACCCCTGCTGGCCCAGAGATGACCGCTGATAAGCCTTGGTCCCGAATCAGTGCAGCAAAAGGCTCAGCCAGCTGGGTCTGAGGTATGTGTGTGTGTGGGGGCCTCGACTGGACAGACGTTCACTCTCCGTTCCTGGATGCCGGTCTGCAGGTCTCAGGTCAGCCGTGCAGTTTTGCTCTTAGTGTCTGGCTCTCTGTGGTGCTGCTGGTCACTCACAGGCCAAAGGGAATAAGTGTTTCTCTCCACATGCCAAGAGCGCTTCAGAGCCACTGGCTGAGAGAAGCAGCAAGAAGGAGGGAGAGTAATAGAAGGGGAGGGGGGAGAAAAGGAAGGGGGCGACAGAGATTGAGAGAGAGTGAGAGAGAGAGATAGATAGAGACACTGGAGGACCAAAAAGTAGGAGGAACTCCTCTCCATACAGTATATGGAATGACTGGAGCTCCTAACTAGCAGGCCTAATTATACACAGCGGAGTTGCATGGGTGGGATGATTGTGTGTGTGTGTGTGTGTGTGTGTGTGTGTGTGTGTGTGTCTGTGTGTGTGTGCTGCTGAAATGTGGTCTGTGTGTGTTTACGCTGCAGGTCTGTGCCTGTTCTGTATGCCCTGGCACCTGCCCACTCAGCACTAACTACATAATGATGAGTTAACCCTCAGGCTAAATCAAGCACCTTCCCTTCTTTCCCCGCACGTCTGGAAAAAAGGAACAAAATGTGAGTACAGAGAACTTTAACATGTATGCGACCACCATATCAGCTATTCTCCACTGATTATCCAAAATTTCTGCACTAGTAGACAGTTAAGATGTAAACAAAGTGGTGTGAAATGCTCCGTTCTAGAGAAACTTGCTGAGTCAGAATGGTGGTGATAGGAACCAGACATCTGAAGTGTTTAATGCCTCTGAAAGCTCCCTCACAGAAAGTTATTATAAGAAATGCTTATTGTTATGCTACCTGATGTCTGAGACATTGAGTGCGTTGACATGCACTTAATAATCCGTGATCATTATCAGATTTTGGCAGTTATCTGATTATTCAAGTGGTCATGTAAACAGCACAGTCTGATTTCTTAGATCCTAGAAAGGCCTAGAGATCCGATAAAGAGAGCTGGACTTTAGCTCAGTAATCTGCTTTTTCAGTGCATGTATACTCTTACTCTGATTTCTTTCGTTTTCTCAGTCTGTGCATGTGTGAAAACAGGCCGCTGTCCTGGAAACAGTAAGCAGCATTTAACTAAGCACCCGCGAAACAACAACAAAATACTTTTGGGGCGATGCTGAAATCAACTGAAGTGTTTGACGAAATGAAGGATTTAAATATTCTTCATCTTCTAGATGATGAATATTCATATTGTCCAGCAAAGCCACCGCATTACGTTTGAGTTTTAGAATACATATAAGTCACGTCTTACTCTGCAAGTTTATTGGTAGATTGTAAAGCAGAAATCCCAATACTTCCTGACTCATGTAGACCAGGAATTTTCCCATCTTCTAATTACCCAAGCGCATGTAAATATGTTGAATTACTGACAAAATCTGATTTTCTACAGTTATCAGATTATTAAGTGCCTGTAAACCTACTCAATGTTTTACGATAGTTTTGAGATATAATCAGATGTGGGAACAAATCACAAAGTTGCAAGTAATAAATAAATCTAAGTAAATAAGTCTTGACACTCAAGTCCTGAGTGAGTACAGGTGAATCTCAAGTCGAGTCCTTTGAAACTTTGAGTCCTAAACAAGCCCATGTGAATTTATAAGCAATTTTGATGCTGAAATTCAACAGTAATATAGCCTTAATATACAACCCTATTTCCAAAAAGTTGTGAAAAATGTAAATAAATAATGCAATGATGTGCAAATAATTTAAACCCTATATTTCACTGAAAATAGTACAAAGACAAAAGATGTTGAAACTGGCAAATTTTATTGTTTTTTGAATAATATATGCCCATTTTGAATTTGATGCCAATTACACATTCCAAAAAAGTTGGGACGGGGGCAACAAAAGGCTGGTAAAGTTGTGTTAAGCTTAAAAAAAAACCCTGGTGCCTAATTGGCAACAGGTTAGTAACATGAGTGGGTATAAAAAAGCATCTCAGAGAGGCTGAGTCTTTCAGAAGTAAAGATGAGGAGGGGTTCACCACTCTGTGAAAGACTGCATGATCATATAGTACAACAATTCAAGAATAACGTTTCTCAACATAAAATAGCAAAGACCTTTTGCTTTTCATCATCTATGGTACATAATAACATTAAAAGATTCATAGAATCTGGAGAAATCTCTATGCAAGGGACAAGGCCAAAAACCAGTATTTGCTGGCTGTGATCTTTGGGCCCTCAAACAGTGCAGCATTAAAAACAGACATGATTGTGTAGTGGAAATCACTGCATGGGCTCAGAAAAACTTCTGAAAAACACTGTCTGTGAACACAGTTCGTCACTGCATCCACAAATGCTAATTAAAACTCTTAAACGCAAAGAAGAAACCATATATAAACAGGATCCAGGAATGCTGCCACCTTCTCTGGGCCCCAGCTCATTTAAACTGGACTGAGGGGAAGTGAAAAAGTGTCCTGTGGTCCGACGAATCAACATTTGAAATTCTTTTTGGAAATCATGGACACTGTGTCCTCCAGGCTAAAGACCACTCAGCTTGTTATCAGTGCACAGTTCAAAAGCCAGTATTTGTGACAGTATAGAGGTGCATTAGTGCACATGGCATGGGTGATGTGCACTTCTGTTAAGGCACCATTAATGCTGAATGATATATACATGTTTTGGCAACATATGCTGCCATCCAGACAACGTCTTTTTCAGGGAAGACCTTGATTATTTCAGAAGCAAACCACATTCTGCATGTATTACAACAGCATTGCTCCATATTAAAAGAGTCTGGGTGCTAAACTGACCTGCCTGCAGTCCAGACCTGTCACCACTGAAAACATTTGGCACATTGTAAAATGAAAAAACGACAAAGGAGACCCTGAACTGATGAGCAGCTGAAATCCTATATCAAACAAGAATGGAAAACATTTCACTTTCAAACTTAAAGCAGTGTTTCCTCAGTTCCTAAACATTTACAGAGTGTTGTTAAAAGATGGTGATGAAACACAGTGGTAAACAAGCCCCCGTCCCAACTTTTTTGGAACACGTTGTTGGCATCAAATTAAAAATGGGCAAATATTAAAAAAAATAGAATTTCTCAATTTCAACATTTAATTTGTTGTCTTTGCACATAATTAAGTTTTATTTTTATTTACATTTTGCACAGCTTCCCAACTTTTTTGGAAATGGGGTTGTAGTTTGAGGTTTATGGTTGTATATTTAGTTTGTTTGTTTATTTATTTATTTTCACCCTCTCAAAGAAATGACAACTGCACATGGATAACCATGACAGACACGATGATATACACACAAAGAGCAGTGCAACTACACATGAAAAGAACTTTCAACGTACCACTGAACTTAATTAAAAACTTTATAGTTGAAGATAATCATTTTTGATCATTTCTGGGAGCACAGGACTAAAATAAAAACAACAGAAGCCAAACGACCACGCTGAACAATGTTTCCAGAGGAGACAGCAATAGGATGGTCAGTACATGAAGCTGTGGCTGGTTTGTTGTTCAAATTTTCCACTCCCCCTTAAGCGGTGCAGCTGACAGGTGCCAGAATGCAACTGCTGTACCATTTAAGGTGGAACGGAAAATTCAAACATGAAGCTGGTGAATAAAAAGTCAGCTTTGTGGTGAATAAAATTAAACTTAAATTCGCACTTTTATTTTAAACAGAAACCTCCCTTACTCTGTTACAGTATTATTACTCTGTTATATAATGCTTAAATGCATAACTGTTCAAATGTTCATTTCACTCTGTAATATTCTGTATACAATAGTTATTGTATGTCTATTTAGACCTGCACATGTAAAGATACTCATATCTGTATATGTACAGATATTCACACCTCTCTTCAGCTCCTTTCACATCTTTATTCTATTGATCATATTTTTATTTTATTTGTCCCTTAGTCAAATATCTCTTAATAGTCTGTGTGCTTGTCTGGTCTGTTCTGATCATTATATGTATGTCACCAAGACAAATTCCTAACATACTTGGCGAAATAAAGTGAGTCTGATTCTGAATGCTGCACTTGTTTTAACTATAAAGCCATTATAACCGTCCAGATAGAGAGAGCTTTGTTTCTTTTGTTTAACCACCGTGAGGAAAAGGGTAAGTTCAGCCAGTAAGTTTCTCTGGAGTTTATCTGGAGCTTGTTTCTGTCTTATGGAGGCAAAAGCCTCACAACTCACTTGTCTTGCAAAATAAAATAAACCAAGAATAAGCATAGTGATGGACATTTGGTGATGTTGTATATCAAATTTACTTTTTTTTTGGCATTTTTCCAATTTTCCCCCCAATTTGGCTATGTCTAATTCCACCCACTAATAGATCTGCCCCAATCACAGGATACCACCGGTGCTAGGAAGGTGAAGGCTAGCACAGGCTTCATCAGAGTCATGTGAAGCATCACTGCATCATTTCGAACCGACACTAATACAACGTCACTGGACAGCTGAACATGCTTGGAGGAGAACACTAACCAGCAGTTCTGTTACATCAGCTTTTTGCACATTTTACTTCACTTTAACAATGTTAGCTGCTAGAATTACTGTATCAACCAAATACTGTATACTGTATATTGCTGCTCTGGCTGCTATGCTCATATATGTCAGGCTATCTGCTAATCAGCTAATATGTCATAGTATGTTACATCCTCCTTTGCACAGCTCCACATACTCTCATACTGTATTGTCTGCACTGTGTATGTTGTATTTTCTCCCACTTGTGTTCCTGTGGTGCATCATGGTCCTGGAGGAATGTTGTTTTGTTTCACTGTGTACTTGAATATAGCTGAAATGACAATAAAGCCTGACTTGACTTGACACACGCACTGGCCAGCATCGCGCTGAGTGATGGGGGAGAAGTAGGGCCTTACTGCCCACCCAGAGAGAGCAAGGCCTGGACTCCTGGCCACACATGTCAGATCTAATTTGATGCAGTAAATCTGCCGGGAAACCAATCCATTCACATGAACAGTAACCGACAGTCCATTCTGCAGCCAGACTCCTCTCCATGTTTCCTCCACTCTGGTACTCGAGTCTATTGGAGTCAAAGTCTGAGTCATTGATGTTCAAGTCAAAGTTGAGCCTCAACTCTTTCTGATTTTAGTCTCAAATCATCAAGTCTGTGACTGAAGTCTGACCCCAGACCAGGTCATGTGACTCGAGACCTCACCTTTATGCAGGGACCTGAAAAGCAAAATAAAGCTTATTTTTTCAGATTTACCACTATTTATCTATCATCAAAATCGTGGG